>NC_091825.1:97354433-97654433 GCF_038994185.2 Dermacentor albipictus | reverse complement strand
GACTCTTCGTCAGGACGAACGGCGCATTTGTATACCTTGCGAATGTTTCCGGCCAGGTCGAGGAAGTACTGCTCCCCCTTGCCCAAAGGCTCGGCGGGCAGTGTCTCCAGCTTGGGCGAGGGGAAGGCACTCAGGTTGGGCGTCTGGTGACAGCCGTAAGGACTCAGCTTTCCTTTCTTGTCCTTCTTCTCGTCGTCGAAATGCACCTTGTGGCCATGCTTGCTCTGAAAGAAAAAAAAAAGAAATATTATAAGATCACGCGCTAGATTTACGCGCACGCTTCGTAGCCAAGCTATGCCCATCGTGGTTTATCTCCTTGCCTTTCTCTTGTTGCTTATCATTCCTACCTCTCTCCTACGAATTAGATCCGAGCACAGCACGAGTGGGCAATTTAAAAATGAAAATTCAGATGCTGAATTCAATGTTGTCAGGATTCAACAGGGTCCAAAGAACCAAAATGAACCTGAGCTTGCTAGAAAATGGCGAGTACACCAGGCTGAGCGCAGAAATCACTAATGTGGATTACTAATGTCAACAAAACCTGTCTGAGCGAAACGCTTCAAATTGTAAGAATGCAATGCGAAATGGAAACATTGCCTTGAACCGCCTGAACTTATACTAACGCAGACTTAATCCTTCCTTTCTGTGAAGAAAATAGTGTACGCAGTAGACTTCCCTGGACGCGGCGGCCGAATTCTTATAGGGTTGG
Source organism: Dermacentor albipictus (assembly GCF_038994185.2). Lineage (NCBI taxonomy): Eukaryota > Metazoa > Arthropoda > Arachnida > Ixodida > Ixodidae > Dermacentor > Dermacentor albipictus. The sequence goes on along the minus strand of NC_091825.1, from coordinate 97,653,724 downwards.
CATGCAAAAACGCTCGTGTACCTAGATTTAGGTGCATGTGAAAGAACCCCAGGTGACAATTTTTTCCTGCACTCCTCACTACGGTGGCCATAGTAGTCCGTTTGTTTCTCCAGGATGTTAAACACCATTGTTTGGTTTTATCTTATCTTTTATCTCTTTGATCGGAAGCAGGCCACGTTCTATAGAAGCGTCATGTTGTAACTTCTAGTAACATACAACCCGCTGCCCGCAGTGTGCTCCCCGTATATTTCACCCGTGGCCTTCCTGAGATGCCGCCAGAGCGACATATTCCACCGCAAGGAGATTCTTCGCCGCACCATCCAAGATACATTTCTACCACGTGATTAAGCCCTCCATGAGGAGGTGGCGTTGCGGAGACTCCATGCAATGGCGGCACTTATTTAGCCAATCGGTCACCTATGCCTGAACACAACAGCTCCATGGACCGTTCGGGGATAACTGTTCATATTGCTCAGCTCTACATTAACAGGCACAATCAAAACCTTCTCCTGGACCTGCCACAGATTTAACCAGGTCTAGTGACGCCACCTCCAAGTACTGTGCCTTCATCCCATGAGACCACCGGACTACAACTCTTGGCTCCATGGGTCCAACCAGCGACCCCCACTGATGTATATTGCCGAAGCCGGCATAGGCTCGCTCACGTAATCATTTATGCCGCTGGTCAAACTTCTAAAAAAATGGGGGTGGGTGGGTAGGGGAGCACGGAAGCCATCGGAGGACCTCTCCATACCTAAATCCTGTAATCGCTTATTCTTATCGCAACGCGGGATCGGCGGCGTCGCCCACCTTCTTGTGCTTGTCTTTGGTGCGACCCTTGTTGTGCTCGCTGTCCTTGCTGCCCTGCGAGGTGCCGCTCTCCTTTTCGCGTTTCTTGCCCCCTTCGCCGGGCCTCTGCTGCTCGAGCGGCGAGGAGGACGAGTCCAGCTGGATCACTTGCGGCGGCGGATGCTCGATCAGGTCGGCCACCTCGTTGAACTCCTTGCGCCGGGCGATGTCCAGCGCCGTCTCCCCTTGCTGCGCGACGAGAACGGCATCGCCACAGTTGCGTAAGGGGCACACGAACGTTCATCGCCAAAAACAGCGAAGACCGGAGTTTATAGTAAAACAGGGCTAGATAGATGGAATTTGGGTGGATTCTATTGGCACACCCACAGAAACGGGGCGGTCCCTCATGTGACCTGGCTCATTATTTTCACATTTCGTCTGCCTTAATTATTGGTTCTAAAGATCCGCAGTTTGTTTTAACAAACCAATTATTACTCAAAGAGAGTTTTTCTTAACACATAATTTATTTTAATTCATTTAGATAGAGCAGGACATGCCATTGCGTACAATTCCTTAAAATAAATCATGCGTACGTGCTTTGCTTTGAATACCTCAATTGCTGCTGCGGCAAGATCACCTTGAGCGTGTAACTTATACAGGGTGTCCCAACTATCACGGACCAAGATTTAAAAATGTGCAAATGCTGCGTAGTTGGACAGAACCAAGGTAATGTTGTTTGCCGTCGCTTGGAAATACTCAGATTATTTCTTTGCATTCCACCTTATTACATATGTAATCTTAATTAATTGGTCAACTCCTCAAGTATTATTATTACATGAAAAAAGTCAATGAGGAAATTGTTGAGCAACATGAAAACTACACCCGTGAACTTAGATTTAGGCGCACGTTAAAGAACCTCAGGTGGTCCAAACTTCCGGAGTATCCCACTACGCCGTGCTTAATAATCAGATTGTGGTTTCGGCGCGCAAAACCCGATAATTCAATTTTAATGAAAAAGTCCCGATACAGCTTTCTGTTGCTCAATACGTACTACACGAGTGTTTTTCTGAGCGTGAAAAAAGCACGCGAATAGACGCAAAGTGCCTCGAGCGGCCAGTCGAGCGGTAATTGCATGCGTGCACACGGCGTGCGCACATTGTATGTATGTATGTATGTATGTATGTATGTATGTATGTATGTATGTATGTATGTATGTATGTATGTATGTATGTATGTATGTATGTATGTATGTATGTATGTATGTATGTATGTATGTATGTATGTATGTATGTATGTATGTATGTATGTATGTATGTATGTATGTATGTATGTATGTATGTATGTATGTATGTAATGAAGCTATTCTCCGGAAGTTCACTGCAAAAGTGGAAGTCGTCTACATTTGTGCCCAACGTACCTTGTTCACAATGGTTGGGTCACAGCCGGCTTCCAGTAGTATCCTCGTTAATTTCCGACGGCCCATTGCTGCCGTGATGTGTAGGCCGCTGTCTCCATTCTAGAATGATCAACACGAGAGGCAATGAGATCTCCAAAGACTCAAGATTTCGTAACTGCAACTCTTTTGTCTTCTCAAGTTCATCACGCAAATGAAAGGTTTCGGATGCCGTGTTCTTCGTGAGGCTTAGAAAAAACATCCTCTAGTATTTAGCCACGTTTCTTATATTACTTTTATTCATAACAATGCTGGCACGCATGTTGAGTTTTCATCGCACGACCAGAACGCCAGCGATGAAGAGTCTGATGTTTTCTTCACGCTACGTCACACGTCCCTTTCTCTTCCTTCGACGTGTTCAGCTTTCAAGCCGGTGTAACGTATACGACAAACGCCATGAAAAATGAGGGAAGTCTGCATTTAAACACAGCATGAAACATCGCAACGCTCCACGCTTGTGAGCACTTGAATCGGTTCACCGCTTTCGAAAGGCAAATCTATGAAAGCAAAGGCAGCACATTATAATGACTAAAACAATCCTCTGTTCCCACGAAGGCCATTACAGAATATAGCGCGGACAGCAAATGAAGATGCAAGGCTGGTGAGGTGTATTACCTTGTTCACTTCGCTGGCGTTGCAGAACGCGCTGATGAGTATCCGAAGCACGCCGGCGTGACCGTAGCGGGAAGCCGTGTGCAGTGGGGTGTCGCCGTACTGGAAAGTTGAAAAGGAAGAAGCGGGAAAAAAAATTAACCCTATTTCAACGGAAAGCTTTGTCAGACCGGAAGCGTTGAATCATTCCAGCCGAGAGTGTACATACGCGCAACACTCAATTACCTTTAGTTGTATTTTCTCATCAAGCAAAGCATGACCGCACGTAATATACTAGCAGACTATTCCTTGCTTGATGTTGCGGCACGGCCACTGAGTATGTTCGCGCGAATAAATTAAGAAAGCAGCATTTTCGGGTGATTTATGACGTATTTTGAACATTACACAGGCTATTTTTGTACGTATAGGACGAGGAGTCCGTACAGTGGCCGCAACTGTCGGTTTCCTTTCTTCTCACTGCCGATGGAGTTGCGCTGCTGAGCACGAGGTCGCAGGTTCAACTCCCGGCTGCGGCGTCCGCACTCCGACTAGGGCGAAATGCAAAAACGCTAATGTATATCGATTTAGGAGCAGATTAAAGAACCCCAGGTGGACAAAATTAATCGTGAGCTCTTCCCTATGACATAGCTTATATCCCAAGTGTTATTTCAGCACGTTAAACTCGAAGCCCATGCATACATCAATCATTTTCATTATGTTTTTTTTTTGCACTGCGCGCAGTTTCGAGGTTGGAGGTACGAGGGTTTGAACAGGGATGCAGCAACGCAAAATTGCTGTTAACGTTTTCGACTTCATGCGAGTAAACTGAACTGCGTCGTCTGAGAAACCTTGCGGGAAAATAAAGAAGATTGCCTCTCCATACAACGCGTGCCACTGTACGAGTGTGCTCTAAGAACAACGCGAAAGGTGCTCGTAAGCTTTAGGATCCTGTGGTGTGGTTTGAATAACGTTTCCTTACGCATGCCATAAGGACATCTCTCTTAATTTAATCTTTGCGGCTCTCATCCGCAATGTAACTGGTATTTGGGTGCGGTTGCGCATCCATGAAATATCGTAGCCCCTGGCAAACAAGTGTCAGAAGCGTACGAAACACAGGCAGGACAGTTTTCAAAACGCTTTCTCGTTTGTGTTCAGGCTTTAACAAATAACAATCCTGCATAAAAAACACATGGTGTTACCCAGCCGGCCTTCGTCTTTTCAGACCATGCCGATAGTAGTTCGTAGTGAGTGCAATATCTGGATGTACATTCTTCTGACAAAAAAGTAATGGCAATTATCTTTATTTATTATTATGCGAAGCATTAATTCTTGGCGAGTTCAACCCAGATTTATGTAACGACTCACTGGTGAGTAGACGTTTTAGAGGGCCGATCGCGAAGATTCTAAAGTCTCACGGGCACATAGCGCAGTCCATATTTTAAAGGCGCATCATCATCATCATCATCATCATAATCATCATCAGAAAGATACAGCCCGCAGCACATCACTCCGTAGCTCGCTGGTTAGGCACGTTCACAAGCGACTTTGCGCATGGTGGCTCGGTATCGCAGGTTCCATAGAACACGCTTTTCAGCACGCACGACCGAATGGACTAGCAGCCGCTTCTCATGCTTCATCCTCGGCAATCGGCCTTTCACGAATACTTTTATCAAATACGATACAACGCGGCCGGAAAGCCTTGGAAGTCGCGAAGGCCGCAAAGTGGAGACGTACGTGTGCTATCGCATCGTTCGGCTTTGCACCTCTGTTGCCCACTACAGCGGCCGTATTGCATATAGGGTAATGCACGGAGGACTACGCCGTATAGCGCTGCAAAAAGGTCACCGTGGGCAGAGGTGTCCTGGCAAAATGGCGCCGCTTGCTTTTGAAGCAAAAATACCTCACCATGCGGTGACCTCTCGCATATGGCACCGCGAACTCACTCTGTATAGCACACCGTTATATATAGTGCTCCAGACAAGTACGACTGTGCCTTAATTAATTAATATTAAGTTGTGACATACAGAGTCCCGAAACTGGCACAGTGCGTTATGCCGAGACGTCGTAGTGGAAGGTTCCGAAATAATTTTGACTACCTGGTGTGTTTTAACGTGCACCTGGCCAAAACACGAGTGCTATTCCTCCACCGAAACGGGGCTGAGGTTGCCGGGAATCGAATCCGCGACCTTTGCGCTCGAGCAGCGCAATGCCATAGCCACTGAGCCAACGCGGCGGGGCGCCTGTAGACCGCCGCCTCGTCCCCATGGTGTACATGCCATCCCCGCAATCACGCCTCGCGGCCTGCGAGGTGGTGTTCGCGGGCACTTTCCCACCGGACGCAGTGATTGGAAAAGGCGCGAATCGTCCGAGGCAGTTTGCTTAGTATTTATCACCGCTACCGATAAGATCGGGGATCGAATCCACAACACCCCGAGGGCACCAATCACTGGTCACGTAATCGAGAAAGACAGGCGGTGCTCGCTCTAGTAACGCAGTGTCCATGCAGGCGTTCTTACTTTTTTTTTAGCTGGCCATAAATTTCACCACGCGCAGTTCCGCATCTACGGAGCGACGCCTCGATGGCGTTACCTCACTAGAAAACCAAAACAGGGTTGCGGAAGTTGAAGCCGCTGTCATCTAATTAGTTGCCGTTTTTTATATAAACTTGTGCGCGCCAAGGTCAAGAGCAGCGTGTTAATAACAGCTAGCCGTTTGCTGCTGTGTCGCAAACGACCAATCTTACGCTGTAAATAATAGCCAAAGAACCTAGCCTTGCTGTCTCGCGCACTTTTCTTTATTCATATATATTTAAAAGGGAGATTAGCGCCTTTCGCTCGAGTATTAGCACACTACAGTGCACAGTGTTACTGCGGTTACGGTATGGTTACGTCTATATCCTCGTTCGATTGGGAATCCCGCGCGTGTTTAATCTCAGTGCTCGAGGCAATATAGGTTGTAGTGGATCCGATTCCGCCGCCGCCGCCGCCGTGAGCGTCTGCACAACGAGCGGATGTTTATGTTCGCGGCGCCGGCCTCCTCGGCGTGGAAGTCACGTACAATAAAGTTTCAGTTTCACCGCCGCTCGGCTGCTCGCCGGTCGCTCTCAAAGTTCGTTCTCTTCTCTCTGCGCGCGTCTGTCTATAGCGGACGCATTTCGCGCCCCTATAGCTTGGTGACCCAGACGTAGCAAGCTCACGCAATGGAAGACGAAATGAACACTACAGTAGTCAGCAACGACGCCCCGACTCTTCAGCCCCAGTCAACAGTGCCAGGCGACATCCCTGCCCCCACCGCTGCCATGGACGCCATTTGCAATGCCCAGCTGCGGCTGCCGCCGTTTTGGCCGAAGAATCCCGCCGTGTGGTTCACGCAAGTAGAAGCCCTCTTTGATCTGCGGCGCATCACATCGCAACGTGTGATGTACCTGCATGTCGTCTCAGCACTTTCCTCCGAGGTAGCTGATGAGTTCGACGACGTCATGAGAGCCCCACATCCGGCCGCGCCCTACGACCATTTCAAGGCCATAGTGCTCACACGCAAAACCGTGTCCGAGAGAAGCTGCTTGCAGCAACTCCTCAACGCGGAAGAACTCGGCGATCGCCGACCATCGCAGCTATTACATCGGATGCGACAGCTACTCGGCGACCGTACCCAAGACTCCGAGAGTCCACTATTGCGCGAGCTGTTTCTACAACGCTTGCCTCAGACACTTGTCGTGGTTTTGGCAGCTGCGGATGATATGCCTCTTGACAAACTGGCAGTGCTCGCGGACCGTGTGAACGACTACTCCGGCGCAAGCTCCGCGGTGTCCTCGACCACTGTCACATCAGACCTCGAGGCCCGGCAATCTCGCCTCGAGGAGAAAATTGACAGGCTGATGGACACCATGGCAGCAATGCAGATGGACACGCCTCATCGCTCTCCACTGGCTAGGGGTGGCTCACGTTCGCGTTCCCGTTCCCGCCCAAGACACACTTCTGACGACTTCTGCTGGTACCACGCCAGGTTCGGCGCCAGCGCTGCAAAATGTCGACAGCCTTGTCGCTGGCAGGGAAACATGGAAGCGAGTCACTAATGGCGGCGCGTGACTCAACCGCTACGGGAAGCCGCCTATTCTACATCACAGACAGGATCGCAGGCCATCGCTTTCTTGTGGACACTGGTGCAGAGGTAAGCGTCATTCCTGCCTCTCGCCAGGACCGACACCGTTGTCCGAGGACTGCGCCTTTGCAAGCTGTGAATACATCCTCAATCGCAACATATGGCCAACGCTCCCTCACCATTGACCTGGGCCTGCGTCGCATATTTCGGTGGATTTTCATCCTCGCCGACGTGCGCTTCGCCATACTAGGTGCGGACTTTCTTACCCATTTCGGTTTGAACGTGAATCTCCGCACCCGTCAACTTGTGGACTGTACGACCAGCCTCTCCGTGCAAGGTATCCTCGCACCGCTGTCCGCCTCTACGCAACCAGCTCCGCATTCGCCATCATCAGAATTTGCCTCTATCCTCAGTGAATTTCCTGAACTTACCAAACCTACCAATTTGGAACTTCCAGTGCGGCACACTGTGACGCACCACATCGTCACCACGGGTCCTCCAGCGTTCTGCAAGCCACGACGTCTTGCTGGAGACCGCCTCGCCACAGCTCGCAGAGAATTTGATCACATGCTGCAGTTAGGCATAATCCGCCCATCGTCAAGCAGCTGGTCATCTGCCCTACACATGGTGCCCAAGCGTGACCCCGGAGATTGGCGCCCTTGTGGAGACTATCGTGCATTAAATGCCCGCACCGCTCCCGACCGGTACCCGCTCCCACACATTCAGGACTTTGCTACCACTCTTGCTGGAACAACAATATTTAGCAAGATTGACCTAGTCAAGGCATATCATCAAATTCCTGTGGAACCAGCGGACATACCGAAGACTGCCATCACAACACCTTTTGGCCTATTCGAGTATGTCCGCATGCCTTTCGGGTTGCGTAATGCAGGCCAAACTTTCCAACGCTTCATCAATGAAGTAATACGCGGTCTGCACTTCGTCATCGCCTATCTTGATGATCTGCTGGTGGCAAGTTCTTCACCAGAGCAGCACGCTGACCATCTGCGGTTGCTGTTTTCGCGACTGCAGGAACATGGCTTAACTATCAACACAGCCAAATGTGTCTTTGGTGTTGACAAAGTCGAATTTCTTGGACACCTTGTCACACCTGAAGGAATCAAGCCATTGGACAGGAAGGTTCAAGCTCTGAGGGATTTTCCACGTCCAACGTCACTTCGCAAGCTCCGCGAATTTCTCGGGCTTCTGAACTTCCATCGTCGGTTCCTGCCGAATATAGCGCGCATCATTCTACCTCTGACCGACATGCTGAAGGCTCCAAAGGCACCATCTGCGATCCTGGAGTGGACATCCGAAGCAGACGCCGCCTTCCAAGAAGCCAAGAATGCCCTGGCACAAGCCACCCTCCTAGTGCATCCCCTAACTGACGCGCCCATGCGGCTCATCACCGACGCCTCCTCCAGTGCCGTTGGTGCAGTTTTACAACAATTCCAGCAAAATCTGTGGTGCCCACTCGGTTTCTTTTCGCAGAAGATGAAGCCGGCAGAAACTCGATACAGCACTTTCGACCGCGAACTCCTCGCTGTCTACCTTGGCATTCGCCACTTTCGCCACCTTCTCGAAGGTACCGTGTTCCACGTACTGACGGATCATAAGCCACTGACATTCGCTTTCCGTGGAAACCACAACACACACACGTCCCGGCTAATTCGGCACCTGCATTTTATTTCCGAATTCACGACCGACCTACGGTACATCGAGGGACCCGTGAATGCGGCTGCCGATGCCCTGTCACGTGTCGACGCGCTTTCCACTGCTGCTGTGGATTTCGACATCATCGCAGAGGCACAACATTCTGACAACGAGCTGCGTGACCTGCGTGCAGGGTCTACATCTCTCTCGTTTGCTGAGGTGCCACTGCCGTTCTCCACCGATACGATCGTCTGCGACATGTCAACAGGCTGTGCCCGCCCATTTGTGCCTTCCTCGCACCGTCGTCAAGTTTTTGACAAGCTACACGACTCGAGCCATCCTGGTGTTCGCGCCACTCAGCGCCTCATCACCTCCCGTTATGTGTGGCCCGGCATCAACGCAGATGTCCGCCGCTGGGCTCGAGAATGTCAACGCTGCCAACGTGCAAAAACGACCCGCCACACCAAGTCACCACTTCAACCCTTCCGTCCGCCCGACTCTCGCTTTGACCACGTTCACATCGACATTGTCGGTCCGCTGCCTTCATCGCGCGGTAAACGATACATCCTCACCTGCGTTGACCGCTACACACGCTGGCCTGAAGCGTTTCCCGTACACGATATTACGGCGCCAACCGTGGCGTCCGTTTTCGTAGCCGGTTGGATATCTCGTTTCGGCTGCCCCAGCGTGGTAACAACCGACCGCGGACGACAATTTGAAAGTGAGCTCTTCGGAGCGTTAACAAGCATCCTCGGTATCCGCCACATCCACACAACTGCATACCATCCGTCAGCAAACGGAATGGTGGAAAGGCTTCACCGCCAGTTGAAAGCCGCCCTCATCGCCCGCGACGCTCGAACTTCATGGGTCGACGACCTGCCGCTAGTTCTACTAGGTATTCGGTCGGCGATAAAAGAGGACCTCGGGTGTACAGCTGCCGAAATGGTTTACGGGACGACACTACGTCTACCCGGCGAATTCTTCGCACCACCTGCAGTCCCCAACCTCTCGCCTCCTGCCTACGTTGAGCAACTTCGGTCGCTCTTTGAGCGCTTGCGACCTACATCACCTCGACAGCGCTCCACTTACGACGTTTTCGTAAGCAAAGACCTAGCTGCCTCAACTCACGTTTTCGTGCGCCGCGAAGGCATCCGACCCGCCCTCACTGCACCGTACGACGGCCCGTTCGAAGTGCTGCAGCGCGGAGAAAAGACTTTTACTATTTCTGTGAACGGCCGTGAAAACGTGATTTCAATCGACCGTGTGAAGCCCGCGTACATGGCAAACTTGTGCGTTCCTCTTGCACTCCCCACTCGTTCCCCGCCCGATTCTATCCCATCCGTACCCTGCCCCGTGAGCAAGCACGTGTCCTGGGCATCAGCGCGACAGCAGCGACCTTTGTATCTACGGGGGGGAGCCCTGTAGTGGATTCGATTCCGCCGCCGTCGCCGCCGTGAGCGTCTGCACAACGAGCGGATGTTTATGTTCGCGGCGCCGGCCTCCTCGGCGTGGAAGTCACGTACAATAAAGTTTCAGTTTCACCGCCGCTCGGCTGCTCGCCGGTCGCTCTCAAAGTTCGTTCTCTTCTCTCTGCGCGCGTCTGTCTATAGCGGACGCATTTCGCGCCCCTATATAGGTTATTTGGCCTCTCTACGAAGATCGAAAGACACAGGAAGTTCTCTTAGACGAGAAGAGTATGTGTCGGGCCGCCTATAAGATCATGTGAATCTTCACTAGCAGCAAACGAAGAAACACCCCGAGCAGCTTTATCGCGTCCTCTGGGCCGGCGCGGATTCATAAGCTCCTTGAACCCGCCGTGGTTGCTCAGTGGCTATGGTGTTAGGCTGCTGAGCACGAGGTCGCGGTATCGAATCCCGGTCACGGCGACCGCATTTCGATGGGGGCTAAATGCGAAAACACCCGTGTACTTAGATTGAGGTGCACGTTAAAGAACCCCAGGTGGTCGAAATTTCCGGAGTCCTCCATTACGGCGTGCCTCATAAACAGAAAGTGGTTTTGGCACGTAAAACCCCATAATTTTTTTAAGCTCTTTGAGTAAGGGTGCCTTTAGCCATCAAAGTTGAGGAATAGGGCCGTCCATTCCATAGTAGAGCAGTTTTTGTTGCTGGACTTGTTCCAGCTTTGCTCGTTATTTCTGGATAAATTTGGAATTGGAAATTATTGCGTTGGTTTTACAGCTATAGCAGAGCTCAATGGCGGTTCTGCAAATTTCTTGTGTTACAAAGAATGATCGCGCCTTCTATGACGTACAGCAGGCGATACCGTTGACACTTACGTTGTTCTTGATGTCCGGTTTGCAGCCAGCCAGCAAAAGAACCCTCGTGCTCTGGTTGTGACCGTTCTGGCACGCTAGATGCAATGGTGAGAAGCCGCCCTATAGAAAGAAGGAAGATTAGTCCATTTTCTTTCTTTCTTTCTTTCTTTCTTTCTTTCTTTCTTTCTTTCTTTCTTTCTTTCTTTCTTTCTTTCTTTCTTTCTTTCTTTCTTTCTTTCTTTCTTTGTTTATTCATGTTTTCGTTTTGCTATACATAAATACAACTTGAAATAGCTATAGATTTTCTGCATCAGTTTTAAAGGAAAGCATATAGTACATATATTTGAAAATAACCTGTGAATAATATTGCGCCAGAATTCCTGTTTAGACATCAACTTACCTTGTTTTTTATGTACACGTTTGCCTTGTTCTTGCAGAGAACTTCAATTGTCCGACTGTAACCTTTCCAAGCTGCCTCGTGCAGAGCCGTGTTACCATGCTGCGATGAAACAGTGATCAATCAATCAATCAATCAATCAATCAATCAATCAATCAATCAATCAATCAATCAATCAATCAATCAATCAATCTTCATAATCACTCACGAGCAAAATGAAAGCTTCTTAAGAGTTTGCAAGCTACACTGGGACTGCTTTGAGACGCTCGCTGTGACAGAATAACTAAACTTTGTATCTGGATCTTAATTCAGCGCTTGTAAAGCTACCCGGTGTAGATGAGTGTAGCAGTTGCATTTTGCCGGAGCCAAGCATAGCGCTTGACCTTAAGCATCGGTTTGTTAACTTTGCGGTAATAACCTACAGATAGATGCGAAACACTTGAAAAAATGTCTGGTATGCTTTATTTTTTTTGCATTGCACGTTATAGCAGCGCAGCTTACACAAGCACACAGCTCATTGTTTCGATTTCAGAAGCGCTTGAAATGGTTAGAGATGTGGTGCCTGCACCATATCTAATGTCCTCTTAAAATATTTTAAACTCATTTTCCCTGTAGAACGATGGGTTAGTCGCAGCTCGTAATCACTAGTCCACAATTTAGGAATTGCTCTCCGCCCTAAAGCTGATATTATTAGAAAGCTTATCGACGCCAATGGCAGATCAACTGCCTCTGTCTTCGCGATGCGTTCTTTCATTCATTTCCATGCACCGGATGTGTCACTCTTTAAAAACTGAAAAGTGTTACCGATTGTCCCCTTCCGTCACCTCGTCCGTGTGGCCTGTTTATGGTATTTTTAAAAGCAGAACGTCTTTTTTTTTTTCTTTAGACAGACTGCAGCATGAGCATCAGCGATAAGTCAGCCTGGACGATCAGGCGCACCTCATCCGCGGCGTGTCTTGCAAATAGCACGCCGGCCGCCTTACGACGTAGTTTCAAGCCTTCGTCGGATCTCACGCTACCAATAGCAACCACGTGGCCACGTTTTAGCGCGCAGAGCACGCGCCCGTGAAGCTTTTACGTCCAGCAGACGCCCAGCGCAACTCCGTCCTAACCTTTCACTCGGCGATAGACAGCCCAGCCCGTCTCTCGCCGCCCAAAATGCCCGCAACGTCCACGCATTGAGTCGCACTCCCGCATCGCGGTGCCACCAGCTTCCTCCTTCCCATTCCACGAACAATCGCACCCGCGGGGTCTTCGCATCTCCCGCCGTGATATAACCCCTCGGCACGGGTTAACCTCTGAACCTTCCTCGGGGCTCACCGGGGGCCAAGGTCGCGATGGTCGCGTGCAAGTGCCGTCGTATACATAGACAAGAACGGCACCGAGAGCGGCGCTGCTGCGCCGGCGTTGAGAGCGCCGCATGCGGAGCAAAATTCTATTAGCCGGTGGTACCCCTCTCCCATCTCTCGTTCGCGCCGCCTTGATTGCCTCCTGCACTGCTCGTGTTTGGGCACGTTTCGCGCCGCGCGCGGTGTGTGCGCGTGGACATTTCCTTCGAAGGGCGGTGTACAGTCTCTCTCACATTTAGGGGAAAACTCGAAGCGCAGCAGCTCGCGCAGATGCTCGAGGGGCGGGATCTTGAACGGCGTCGTCTGCTACGGCGGCGCACGCTGGCCGCATTGTCGAGAAACGTTCTACTGTCAGGTGCAGGGCGCTGATCACATCGTTACTGCGTGAAAGGAGCCGGTATTCTTTGCTAAGCGTTGCGCGACGCCCACTGATACGCCTCGAATGTAAGTTCATCGCTGCATGGCAGTCATAGACGACGTACTGATTCCATACATTCTTGACGGCCCGTTTCTGGAAGGCGACTATATATTCTAACGCGATAGGACGCCGATCCACACTGCTCGTGCTGTGCAAGAACTGCTAGAAGAGCGCGCAGTCACTCTCTTGGAGCGGCCGCCTCAATCCCCGGGCGCCAACATCATTTAAAATGTCTGGGGCTCGTTGAAAGTATCGCTGGCGCAACATCCCCTCTATCAGTCGCCCGAGGATAGGCTTCGATCCACCATCGTCAGTGACTGAGACGTGCAGCGAATGAACACATCCCTGATCAAGTCATTCTACACTTTTTTGCCTTCCAGGATGAGCGCTGTCATCGCTGCCGCTGGGGACATGACGAGATACTAACTGAAGTTCCGAGCGTGACGTGTCCAATTCCCCACCGGCGGGCAGGGTCTGTCTGGTGTAGCGAATGATTATCGAGAAAAATCACTTCCAGCTCATTGTCTGAACCTAAAACGTTCATTTCATCGTGTCCGTTTGTTTCACCGTGTTCGACTCCCATTGTTGAGTGCTTTGTTTTCCTTTCGAGTCAAACAAAGACTGAGCACGTTGCGCGCACATCTTGGTGCGTTTTGTCGCTGCTCATTACGGTAGCACACACAGTGAAGAAATATACGTGCACACGCTCAGTACTCCGGCCCTTCGAAAGAACAAATGAACCATGTTGTCAAAAGAAGTTTGTGGAACTCCATTAGCGCCAATGAAGGATCAGAGTGTGGCGACGCACAACGTTTAGTAAAAAATATCAGCTCAGTTCCCGCAGTACCGATGAAATCGGTGCACTGCCCCTGACAGTACCACGCTTCCCGAAAATGCGGCCAGCGCGCGCCGCCGTAGCAGACGACGCAGATCACGACACCGCCCCTCAAGCGTGTGCGCCTGCTCGAGATGCTGCCGCCGCACGACTCCATTGCTTGCCGCATCGCGATGCAATACATTCCGAGTTTTCCCCTTAGTATGAAACAAACTGCACACGCTATATTTGCCTTTAAGAAGATCGGTACGCTTGACGATTATTTTTATATGGCTGCAATGCGGCGAAAGGGCAGCGTCTGCTTAACCATGTAAGGGACGCTGAGCAGGTAATTGGAAACGACATCGTATGTGCCGCCGGAAAAATCGTCAGCACATACGATGCGGCACATACATACGGCACCTACGAGCTAAAGTCATTTTTGCAATTTCTCACATTATGTTTGCTACAAATCCGTGTTGTCTCTGATGGCGACAACGGACTTCTATCGACACTGTGCGGAAATAAACAAGATATATCGCTGCATAGCACAAGTACGACATGCGCACACAACTTTAACTAGTACGTCCCCTACAATATGGAATAGAGGCAGCAATGTAGACAGCTTGGTCATTTTTTAACAGTACTCAAGAGACGGAAGTTGAAAGTCTTATTAATCATTCCTGATTCAGCAATGCCGGCGCGACCAAGACGCGGGTGTGTATCGTCCAGTAACCCGATCGATCGGTGCGATGGTGAAGCGGGAATGAACTCCGGTCATGTTCAATGCATCATGCACATATTCAATTTCTCGGCACGCGTGAACTTCGGCCACTGCTAGCGCATACAACAGACGTGGTTTCCATTCTTAGACAGCGCACACACAAACGAAACACGAGAAAGAAGACAGGACAAGCACTCGTTGAACTTAGTTTTTGTATGAATAAAAGGATTATGTACCGAGTAATTATTAATTTCACGTGGGTTAGATATAGAAACCGTCATACACTCAGGAGTGATCAATAAACGATCTCGCTTCGTTTGCCAGATGTTTACTTCGCTCGGCGCACCGCAGTAATCCATGTCTGTCGTCTGCTTCTTTCGTACCATTTTCTTGTGAATCGGTATAATTTCACTGGTGGCATCAACCTTTTCATGTTTACATTGCTGTCGTGACAGTTAACAACACAATAATAATTTCCGGTCATCCGAAGAGGCGCCGTCGCAAACAAGAGACGTTTCGCGCGCAGCGCGAACTGAACGCGGGCGCGACCGCGAAGGGAAGCGGCGACGGAAACCTACACCTTCTCGCGTGCAGCGCGCGCGAGAAAGCCTACTCGCGTGCAGCGCGCGCTCAGCCTGGCCTCCTCTGGCTCAGCGCGAGCGAAGGGAACCGGCGGTACAGACCGGCGGAAGCAAACCCCCGGGGGATTGGAAACCGTGCCGCCAGGGGAGAAACGAGCGCTGGCGTCTCGGGCGAAACTTGGCGTGCGCTCGTCTATACAGCATCGCTGCCGCCGCGGCCACTCCGAGAATCGGTGAGAGGAGGAAGACTAAGAAAAGAGAGAGGGAGGGTAAATGGGAGGAGCAGATGACCGACGCGACTGCCATTTTGTTTTACAGCCGTCGTGCGCAGCCGTAATCGCGGACGTCTGCGCACGACACGCTGCGGGGACAACAGTTTTGGGGAAGTGCGGCGGGTGATGCAGGCACGCGTGCACGCCGCCTTCGTCGCAGTCAATTTCCCCCCTTGGCCCGAAGCGCACTTGGTTACGTGCTGCGTGATTCGTCAGATGGAGGCACGACCCTTCTCCTATCTCCCTCCTCTCCTTCGCGTCTCCTTTGTTGTTTGTCAGTCCCGCCCATGTGGTTAGCAGCAGTCCCGGGACTCCGCGGGACCTGTCATGTCTTTCTTTTGCGACTTGAGGGTTAAATATGAGCCATCTGATTTTTTTCTTTTTCGTCCAGGAAGGCCACGCAGTAATTTGCAGACTGAATGTTGCACGAACTTGATCTATTTAGCACGTACTTGCTTAAAATAGTGCTTCCACACGCAAAAGAGAAGAAGAAAAAGGTGCCATTAACGTTTCGAGCTTTACGACCGTGTGCAGGATGTCACACGTACGGTCAGGCCTAATGGACCCAATTTTATCTTAAGCTGTTAGCCATAACTCGTTCACGTCAAGTTGCCTTCCCTCCCATGGACGGCTCGTAAAGATTAGAATGATTGATGATGTCTGGCAAAAGCTTAAACCTGCATTTTCGATATTCCCTGACTAAAGCTGTACATTATGTTGTATTTTGCATTAACTGCTTTTTCTTGCCTGCTGGGCGAAAAACTTATATACCTATAGCGTTGTGCTATGTTGTCGTTTGCTTTGTATGCTGTGCTACACCGAATAAGATTCAGTTGGCAGTTGACGCATCTGTTCTGTTCGTTAAAGTGTCCCGTCGTCTTGTCTGTTCACCGTATCAAATGTGAACCAACTACCCCGGCCTAAAAATCTCGTTAAAGCTGCAAGTCAGAAGAGATCTTTCTTTTTTTCAGGTTAAGTGAGGTATTCCGGGTAATCGATAACACAGACTTAACGACTGACTCACTAATTGCCTTCAAAAACTGCTTTTTTTTTTCTCTAGTTTGCCTTGTAAGAAGCAAACAGGTGCCAAAGCAGCTACACTGAGTATTTACCATAACCTAGCCTCGTGCTACAATTTAGTTCTTCTGGTTTCTATTGTAGCACTCAAAGTAGTGAAACATGTTCGGGCTACTTGTCGTCGTCGTGATATTTAGTGGCACCTTGGAACCTGTTGTAACATTCTGCGAATTACAGCCTTTTCGCGCTGTCACGACTTAAAATTTATTCGCACATTACACGATATAGTTCCGACATTTTAACAGTGTGACGCAGCCACTGTGCAATATTTGAAGTATCAGACAAGGTACAGCTGGTGATGGTATTGCTGCAGGCGGGGTAAGCCTGGCAGACATTGCCAGAAACTGCTTCGCCTGGGCGTCTCTTTCAGCGCCATATATGTCACCATTGGTCATCTGTCCAGTCTCTCGCAGAAATGGGAGAAGAATATGCGA
The DNA here is from genome assembly GCF_038994185.2 of Dermacentor albipictus. Classification (NCBI taxonomy): domain Eukaryota; kingdom Metazoa; phylum Arthropoda; class Arachnida; order Ixodida; family Ixodidae; genus Dermacentor; species Dermacentor albipictus. Next base: position 97,636,796 of record NC_091825.1, on the reverse strand, counting down.
CGCTTCCTTGCGTACTATCCACGGTCCTTCCGGAAAGACTAACTGTTCTACGCTCGTGAGGAAACCATATTCTTCGCATGCTGTCCAGAAGACTCCGACTTTCAGGACAGAATTTTGAACACCCATGCAGGCCATCAGTTACCCAATGCAAGCGATTACAAGCCCATTATAAAGCATTTGTTACAGAAAACGTATACTGTAGCAATTCGTTTACGCTTCCCGATTATTTCGGTATTCACAGTGCTGTTTTCTTGAACTGTTACAAATTGTGTAACGAGTTTTATTCCTTTGCTGTACCTCCAGGCTATGGTCTTGAGTGACATACACACTGTACCTTGTATATCCTGTGCGTCAACCTAGAATGCGGAGGCAAATGTAGCGCTCTCACACTCAAAGTAATCTGTATAGATGTGGCAACCAATCATGATAGTTCTTTTTTTATGTCACGACGGAGGCGTACTTGTGTGTGTGTGTGTGTGTGTGTGTGTGTGTGTGTGTATCTATATATATATATATATATATATATATATATATATATATATATATATATATATATATATATATATATATATATATATATATATATATATATATATATATATATATATATATATATATATATATATATATATATATACTCTCGGGAATTATGTTTCGGAGCATGGAGGCACTGAGGTGCAGATGCACTACGGTCCCGTGGGCGGAGCTTGTGCTGAATTCTTAGATTGTCGCCGAATATGTGCTCCATATTTTAGGTTACCCGGATGCTAAATGAATTCTTACAAAGATTTGCAAGATATCTTGAATTCATCTCTTTTAATTGTCTTCATGAATTATACTTGCGAAGCCTGCTCAAGCTTGGGCACTAGTGCCAAACTTGCTGCGTTTGGAGTAGCGTGTACATTCATTTTACCCCACATTGTTTGACTATCTGTTTCATCGTCGTGCCTTCACTGTGTATCAGGACTTAAACTTTAACAGACCTACCACCTATTCCTGTAACGTAAATCTGTACTTTTGCTCATTGATTTGCCGCAATATATTATGTTTCTCTTCTATTTCCCTTTGGTGACTGAGCAAGTCGAATTTAATGCAGTCCTTACAGTAGCGTGATTACGCTGTACACTGTTGTATATTTGGAGGTGCTGCGTACGTAGCAGTTTCTATGTTTCAGTTCCTTCCTTAATTGATAAAAGAAAAAAAATTTAAACTTCACTTCAGTCGGCTATAGCGAAGGTGATCTAGCTCTACACTGGCCGCTGTTTCACTCCCATACTCCCCTTTCCACGTGCAGGGTGGCCAAGTGAATAGAGTTACAGTGGCCCTGCCTGTAATAACGCGATAGCGTTAAGGGTCCCGTGCCGGCAAACATCCGTTGCCGGCATCCGGCGCCGGCGCCGACCTTCTTGTGAGCGAAAAATCATTCCGATCGAACCATGCATACCGAACCACGCAGGCCCCTCCGCGTGGCGCAGAGGTGTTACTGAACTAATTTAATTTCTCAAAGTAATGTGTATTAGAAAAATGCGTAAACTACGACTTACGAACAACCTACATTCATGATAGCGCCGGATTGTAATTTGAATATACAAGAAAACATAATTTCGTTAGGCGGAAACTCAAACACAAACCCCTTTTTTCGAACGTTTCTACCATTCAGGGAGCGGCGCACCCCGCTCGGTTCTTTGCAGCACCATATAGATGATGTTCGCCTCCGTGCATGTGCGACAGCAGCGCGCGGAGGTGAAGGAGGAGACAAAATAACCTTAAAGCTCGCTTTTGTGCATATCGTTCGCAGCCAGCGTTTACCAGCGCCATTAGTAACCTATGCAGATGTAATGCAGCACTTGCGGTTATCGCGACGAAAATACCCGGGCTCTACCAAGGGATTAGATGGTTCGGAAGAATGTCATTTACGAAGATTGCAAACCATGTCATTTAATAACCCAGTCAAGCCACATGCTATTGAGCCACAATCCTATTCATTCGAGTGTAAATCATGCGGGTAGAAAGCAGATTTGTACCATGTGGTATGGGCCTGCCAGGCTAATAGTGCCTTAGAGACTATACAACAGCCAACGTAAGAAGGATGGGAGGCAACCCTGTCCAGCTCAACCCTCGAGGATCAGCAAGCCCTCGTGGAAAGAGCCAGGGCGGCGGCCTTAGACAACGGAACTTCCTTCCCCTTTTCCTGTCAATAGAACGTTTTCATCATTTCTAAACATTACAGTTACATAAGCTGCAGTTGCCGGTGAGCGTGAGAAGCAGTCAGGGATCTTTGAATGCTATCGCGTTACACTCTTAAAGGCGAAGCTTAAGCGTCCTTCAAATTTTTTCGTTCTCCTTTCTTGTCACTTTATCTCTCTCTCTTTCATTGACCGCATACTAACGGCACGAATTTGTCGCGGCGGAATGCGTCAGCTTCAGGGTCAGTGGTCTTCCACCAAATTTCTTTCTTTTTTCTGCTAGTTTCCACGTAAACTGTCGTATCTATTAGTCGCCCCTTCTAAACTGGCTCACACTTCACGGAGAAAAAGGTATCTTGAAATCAAAGCCTTCGCTGGTAAATAGTTCCCGTTGCGAAATAAGATGCGCACTTTAAAAGAGACAAAATCCCAGATTCGTTAAGCCAACGTGTCCTGCTATAGCATCAACCGTTTCGCGAACCCGAAAGGAAGGGACGTTTGATAAAAGAAAACCAGTTTTCTCTAGACACAGACACCTCTGCCGGTCTTAAAAGACAGTTGACCGAAGAGAATCCTGTTCGGCAGCCAAATAGGCGGCGAAGATTTATGTTGGATTTCGTCTCCAAGGCTGCAGGAACGGCACGAATATAAAGCGCCGCTACGAATGATCGAGCGCTTTGCGGCCAATCTTAATTATCACGCGTCGTGAGCCTCTCAGGTGTCCGCAACGAGCTCCCCAGCAGCTCGGGTCTCTGCACAAGTTCGCGCAGCGCTACTTCGCGGCCTGCTTTTTGTGTCCCGGCCGAAACGCCCGGGAGCTCTTTTAATATTTTAATCCTCAAGCACTTTGGCGCACGTGTATGTGGACAAATGTTCTGCGTCTGCAGGCCGTGAAAACATCGAATGGCTTCCGTTGGAGCAAGTAACTGCTACTTCATTTTTCAATCCATTTTTCACTTCAACTTCTTTGGACATTGATTGCTATTTCCTATTTATTTATTTTTTTGTTTCTGCCTTATACGTATACGGCCTAACCTACTTCCCCTCTTGCTTGCTTTAGTATTGGCTGTGGGCTTGTGGAGCCTATGGCCCAGATTAATTCAATTCAATTCAGTTTATCTATTTCTTATACAAGAAAGAGGAGCAAGAGCTAACGGCCATGTGGCCTGACAGAGGTTCTTGCTACTATTGACGCTCGGCATACAGTTATATTTCACGTTCCCTACAGGCATGTTTACATACATTGTACGCACTTTTTGTTACATTCTTTCTTCATGCGCACTTCATGATAAAAATAATTCACATAAATTTTACATCTGGTAAATTTGAAAAGCAACAGAAACTTTTTCTATACTAGGATTGCAATAGAGGGAGCATATTTATTTGTAGAAGAGGACACGTTTTAACGAAAAGGTTTTCATATATTGTTTAAAATGGGACGCATAACAATAAATTTCCGGTCCTACGATATTTAATAGTCGGGGTATTTGATAGTGTAATTTGTGCGGATGAATGGTGTTGTTCTCGTTAGTTTGGACATGGGTAACGTAACGGAGAAGTAGGTGTGCTAACGATGTGAAGACTATTGCTTTTTATATGTAGAAGTAATCTATATTGATAAACCTGGCTAGCTCGGAGCACTGAGTGCTTGCCAAACAAGTTGCATGTGGGTAGATCTCGCAGCCTACGATAATAGTTTTCAAACATTCGTAGTACGCTCTTCTGTAAAAGTATCAATTTTTCAAACTTTTTGCTGTCGTTGTTCCCCAAATTAATACAGAATCAGAAAGCTTAGAGTAAAAAACGGCATAGTACATTGCTTTTTTTCGCCAAAATGGAATAAGAAAATTAATTCTATACATACAACCTACTGCTTTACTAAGTTCATTGGTTAGCCTATTCACATGAGTGCGCCAAGAGAGGTTATCTTGGAGCTAAACCCCCCAAGAACTTCTGAGTTTTTACTTGTTCTATACACTTCCCTTAAAATAAAACGGTTATATTACTAATTTCTTGTTTGCTGATTTGAATATTATATACTTCATTTTATTAATATTTAATTGCAGCTTGTTTTTGTGCAACCAGTCAGCCAATAAACTTAAATACTCATTAATGTCTTCCTCGAGGTATTGCAAGGAAGCGTTCGTGAAAAAAAAAAAAAGATTTGTGTCATCGGCGTAGATGGTTATGTTAGGCGTGGAAGGGATGCTTGGTAGGTCGTTTATGTAGAGGTTATATAATAAGGGACCAAGTTTGGAAGCCTGCGGGGCACCAGCCTTTACTTTGAAAAGTGACGAGGTGAACTGTTTAAATAAAACAAATTGATACCGTTCAGTCAAGTACCTTTTCATTAGCTCCAATGGCGTTCCACGTATGCCAAAGTCATAAAGTTTACACAGGAGTATATCATGCTTCACGCTATCGAATGCATTACGCAGGTCCAAGAATAAGCCTGTCGTGTATAACCGTTTCTAAATGTTTTGTAGTATTTTATGTTTGACATTTAATAACGCATGTTCATAAGACGTATTCTTTTTTCTTTGAAAAGCACATTGTGCCTCACTAGTTATGGCATACTTCCTCACAAAACTTTCTATAAGAGTTTAAAAAAGCTTTAAACGAAGCGGCAATATCGGTATTGGTCTGAAATTGTTTACAGTACAGTGAGCACCACCTATGAAGTAGTCAAAAGTGGGAGTCATTGTGGCCTCAGAGAGACAAACAAAATATGCGAAATGCTAAAAATCTGGGCGACAAAGGTTTGAATTCATGCTTAAAAGTACGAATAGCAAAGAACAGGGCACTGCGTATATGTTTTTTCTTCGCACGGCCGTATCTTGTTGCACTTCTTAAATTTTAGAGAAATAAATACATAAAAGCTAACTTCCCTGAATTTGACTTTTTTTGTGGAGGAAGCGGTAGAGAGGTAGCAACCAATTTTGTTTGTTCGTTTGTTATTGTAAGGAAAGCTACCAGGTCGAAATAAGAAACAAAGAAATAAAGGAAAGAAGGATTACTTTCTTTTTCTGCATTCGCTGTTAATTCAAGCGGTATGCTATTCGCCATTTACACAAAAATGAAGCACAATTATTAAGACAGCCTGTGCAGTCGCCCACTTAATATAACCGCTTATTAAACCGAGTTGCTTGGCAACTCGATGTTCACTTCATCTATGCCTTAGCGCTACATAACGGTCTAAAAGAACAGGCATGTGACAGAGGCACTAACTCACAACTGTTATATTGGCCGGCTTTCACTGTAGGGGAAACAACTCATTGGTAATAAGCAGGGTATGACTTATTCTAATTTTGAGCAGAGCTGGCCGATCGTCTCCTGCAAGACCACTGAAGTAATTTCATTGACCTCACTTCCAAATTCGAACTGCCATGTAGGATTCAAAACTGATGCGGTGTTCTCCTAAGTGTGGACGTCACTGTACAGCGGGTAAATAAATATGATGTGATATTGCAATCCCTTCGCCATCGGTACACAGCAAATCGCCGTGAAGCGATGTGCTCACAGAAAGTGAGTTACACTGGTGTTTGCGCCTCTAACTTTGCAATAGCCGAGAGCCTTGCACTCGGCTATACTTCAAAATATGACACGAAACAGGCTCATAAGAAGATATGACACGAAGCGTGCGGAAGGTGGCGCTCAAAACATCGTATTTTATTGAATGAGGACCGTACCTGAATATGTTCCCTGGTGCGTAATCGGCGTTGGCATATTACCAAAACTGTGCACAAGATAATTCGCCTTGGATACTAACGGCGTTCGCACGTCAGCAAGCATGCATACCACAACGTATTATTGTGACGCACAAGTGCCTGAAAAGTAAAGGTTTTGATGACCACTTCGCTAAGCCTGAAATTTAGGGGAGAATTTTGATGATCTTACGTCGCGGTATGCACTACGCCCTTCAGTTCGAATGATATATAGTTTATGGGCTCTCAAGACCACGAGAGATTAGCTGTCGAAGCTCTACGGGCTTTTCTTGCGGACAGTCACGTGATAAATGTTTTTTTGAACAGTAGTTCATGCGCTTTTTTTTTTCAATGTTCACTTGCTACAGTGAAAGCTACGTTCATGTTTACGTTGCTCTTGTAATGTTATAGCCTTTATTTTTTTTTCCTTTCTCTATTTCCTTTTTCTGCTCTGTGGACTTGCTCTATTAGTGTTCTGTTATTTCGTTATAAACATTTGACAGTTTTTTATAACTTTATTAGCTTTTTCTCATTTTGTTCTTTTTCTTAGCCAGGATATTAAGATCGCCTGCCCTTTCCATGGCCAAACTTGTTACGTTGTACATCTAGTAAGAAGCTCGTGGACTGCGACAAATTTTTTTTTTTGTCAAATTATGTGATTTGAAAATTCGGAGCACATCCGACTGCAGAAAAACTCGGCCTTCGCAAGTGAGCCCGGAATTGAAGAGCGTAGTTAGTCGATCGCGACATCTGGCGCAGCCACTCAAAGGCTTGGCGATTCCAGGTTTCCAGAAGAGACCGAGCTTTTGTAACCTGGAGCAAGCTGCACCTTACAACACCGCACTGAGTCTATAACGTGAGTTGAAGACACTCAATTTCAATTGATGCGACTCGTGCGTTCGCAGGGCGGAAATTTCGCTTCTACTTCCTTTTATTTAAACTGATACTGGGCTACGAAAACCCTTGCAGTCAACGGCACCTGGTTATCCGTCTAGTACACAATAGTTAGCACCTGCGTACTGTGCGTGTTCGGCAACATCTTTTCGAGCTGTCCAAGCGCCGATCCGGGCGCTGGAAAAGTAACGGCAGCACCCTGCAAGTGCAGAAACGCTGGCATACCATTTCGTCTTGAACGTCGACGAGGCAGTTGTGCTTGACGAGTAGCCGCACCACTTCCTCGTGACCTTCGGTCGCGGCCTGGTGCAGCGGAGAGTAACCACACTGCGAGGATAGCAACACATGGAAACGCATTAGTCAAAACTTGTCAAATATTGACGAAGACATCTAGAAATGCGACCTAGTTTACGAGAAAAGTTTTTCAGCAGACAGACCTGGGTCGCGAAAAAGGGGAACAGAAGGAAACGCAGGTGAACAACAACGTAGAACACAGCGTTCAAACATTGTTGGATGCTTCGCGGTACGATATCGATTATGGGCGCTCCCCCAATGTAACTGCAGCAGCAGTGATTTGAAAATACATTCAAAAGTCATTGATTACTATTTGTTGTGTATTTGTCCAGTGTCCTTGCGGTACTCACTGACCGTGTCTTAACAACATGCTCTTATCAACTGCTATTTCCTCAGTGACGACAAGCTCAGCCCGCGTTTGCGCGCCAGTCTGGGGGGGGGGGTCTAAAAATCTGAACGTGTCGTTAGAACTCTAATCAAATACGCGCGTGATCAAAGTCGGTCCCAGCATCCACACGTGCGCGCGCACCGAGATAACGGTGATATAACGTAGATGACCGTTATAGAGAACCAGGCGAGCCCACTGGCTACCGAGTGGCGGTCGTCAGCGTGAGTGATTGAAAGACCGCGTGCTACGGGACATCGTCGTGCGCCTTTGCTTCGCATATGCTCACAAGATGCAGTATACCGTCACTTCCTGTTCGCGTGCGAGCGCGGGTCAGCTCTCGCGGGCGGTTGTCACGAAGCGCTCTTGTGCGTGCTTCGTCGTCTCCATCGCACCAATCCGTCTCTGGACAGGTCGCGCGGAGCGGCCCTGATTGCTTCATTTCCGAGGACCCGCACACCCGCAACGCGCCGTCTTGAAGCCTGACTCGAAGACATCGTCTCCGCCCTGAGTTGCTCCGGCTGGTTTGTCCAGGCACGCGAACCCCTCCAGCCGGAATCCTCCAGCAGGGACCCTTCAGCAGAGTGATTATTTACGACGTGTCGCTCTCGCTCTCTTTTCTTATTGCTCCCTTGTGCACTCGCAGTGAGGTAGGCCATGATTTATCTCCCGAGTCCTGCTTCGTTCGCGTCGTAGTCCTGAAGGCCAGCCTGTGTTAGCGTATGCAAAAGTAGGCGATCTTCACTGCCGCCTCTCTTTTTTTTTTGCTGCGGCTCCCTTCGTCGTCGTTATCTTTTAGCTGCGTCGCTGTCCTAAATCTTGTCTGGGTGGCCGCCTTCCCGAGACTGACGGGGTGGTCCGGGCGTGCTGAATATAGCAGGGTGTATTTGGTGCTGCGGTCAAAGTGTGGGCGGTCCGGGCATTTTTTAATGTAAACAAAACTGTACAGAGCCTCCTTACTGTCTCTGACAAACAAGCCTCCTCACGCGTGCCTGCTATATACACGCCCGGTTGTATACAGTAGGAAAGATGGAGGCGTCGCCGAGATGTGTTCACGTATACGCGTTGCACACATGCGCAAGACTTCACTCGAGCGCCTGTTTGTATTTGAAAAGCTGGGGCAATTATGTATGTACTTTTCTTTTTTTTCCACGGAGAGGTCACGAGAAACAAAGGGGGCGAGGGTGTGGGGAATCGTAGCACTCAGTTGGGGCAACGGCATAGCACTACAGCATCGCTGTAGGAAGTTTTATAAATAGGGGACCGAACGTTAAGGGCCGCTTTCGGTCAGCTGCACAAAAGAACGCAACGGGCGTACAATGGAGTTCGCGTTGTGGGCTACGTAAGTCGCTTGGGCACGCTAGTTCTGAAACTCCGGGAGCTATGTTTACATTAGGGAGTTTTATATTAGAGGACGCAAGGCGCGCCCAAGTATTGAGAGGCGCAAGCCACCGAGTGTACAAAGGAACCCAAAGCGAGCACAAAAGATGGTGCAGAGCCAAGAATGAAGTTCGCGTTTACCAACGCTTAGGTGCGGCTTTCGTCCCTTAACGTAAAACTCTCTATTAACGTGATGAAATCGTGCCAAGTCGCCTTGTACAGTCGAACGCCGGTCGTCAGGCTCATGAAAACGCTAGCGGGTCGAACTGAGCGAGCACCTAAACGAGCTCAGCCAACCCGACTTCAAGGGATGGGTTGACTGACAAAATGCATATAAACGTGGTCGATTCGGGCTCGGTAAGTTCGACTTCTGACTCGACCCGCTTGCGTCGAGTTCAGGTGAACGGAGCTCCTACAGTGTTGCCCCACTCTTTTGTCATCTTGCGGTTCCTTTGCCTCATCGGGGCAACCATGCACTGTGACGCGTTCTTCAAGTTCGCGCACATGGCTTCCACTGAGGCCGAATCACAAGGAAACCACACAATCGGTTTAGCTGTGGATGTTTAGCGCAATTGTACTCGATTTATGTTGAAACATTGTTGCAGCACTTTGCTCTGCGCTGGAAATTATACATGATAAATAAGACTTCACGCTGCAGCCTTTTACACCGACTGACTTAGTGTTCGTTGAGCTTGCACGAGGCCGGTTGTTGGTTCGCCGCACACGTTCATTGCTGCAGGAAAGGTCAAACATACACTTAACAACAAAGGAACATGATCTGATGACAATGATAATTGATTGTTTCAACAATGGCAAACGTACACCTTGGGGAATAAGCCAGGAACCACCTGGTATTATAAAAATTATAAATCAATATGGGAAAGACACCGATCATAACTAAGGCAATACGTATTATGGCGCTTGGTTATGACAACGACGATGATGATCCTCAACTACGTAACGGACACACGACTTGAGTGAATCAAGTATCTGGCGGTATAGGAAACGACACAATACGGCATGGTAACGTAAATCTTTAACTGGTGCTACATAAAGACAAGTCTAACGAGTATTTTAGCCGTCAGGACAGGGAAAAATAAAATGGCGAATAGAGAATTATATAAAGAACCGATAAAAGAGATAGCGGTGCGTTAAATAACTTGCACTAAAAGGTGCTGAAATAAGGCTGTAAAATAAATAACTGCGTACCCTTTTGCGGGCACGCAAGATATCGAATGCAACACAAGCACCGCCATTTGTACGTGTTTTATTTATTTATTTATTTATTTATTTATTTATTTATTTATTTATTACAAATACCTGCTATTACAAACAATGCTATTGCGCACTGATCAGTGTTCTGACCAGTGTTCAATCAGTGCTGAGTGTTCGAACAACCTTGAAATAATTTGCGACGCTGATTCAGTGCAGATCTCGTTCGATCGAAAATGATCAAGCGTACGAACAGCTTAGAATGCTGAGTCATTTCCCAACGAAACTGTTAAGAAGAGTGTCGCAGCAGTTTCTTGTGAGGCAAAAGTCGGCGTGCGACGACGTGGTCGGTATCAAATGTAAATGCAACGCAAGGAGTGTCATAGCCCCGAATTAGCTTTGAAACGTAATAACCAATGATTACAATATGAAAGTTACCGTACGTACAATTGATTCGAATGACAACGACTGATATACGCGTTTGTTTAAACCAGCGATTCGTTAATGTATGTTTCTTACTGCTTCTGGCACTCGAGTGAGGCCATGAGCCAGGGAATCTACAGTATACTCCCGAAGGGTGTGAGAATTTGCTTACAGCTTCGTTGTCTTTGATGTATCAGCCGTCAGACTGGTATAAATCTGCGAAAGTTTTTTTTATGCGAAGCATACTAGCCGCACAACCACGCTCTTCCCTGCTGCGCCGCGCGCGGCCGCGTAGCTACCATATGACGTCATAACAGTTGCAAAAGCGGAGGCTCAACTCGTGCGCTCGCTTGCGGCCGCGTAGCTACATAGCCGGGTCTCAGCTCATGCGCTCGCCTGCATGAGTTGTTTCTTCGTCTAGCCGAACCAAATATAGCCAAGCAACAGCAGTTCACCAGGCTAAACAGTGGCCCAACAACTAAAATAAAGGCTAGAATGCTTCGCATCCTGGGCTTAACCTTAGCTAAGCCACAGACAGACAGACAGACAGACAGACAACGAACTTTATTTAGTCCTGAGGAGCTACTTTCAGGACCTCCTAACGGGAGGCCATTGTAGCCGCTGGCCGCGCCCACCTAAAGGACAGAACGCCGTGACTGACGCTCCGCTCTTAGCTAAGCCACAGCCATTTTTTTTTCTTTCCGTCTTTGTAACCTCGTCGAGCTCACTGCCTTTATTTTACCCTTACCGCTTCCTTACCTTGTGGTCTAGCAAACAAGCTCCAGGACAGATAAACAAATTATTGGCCTCGCTTTACTTCTGTCAAAGTACCAGGTTATAGTTCGAGAGTGGCAAGAGAGGTTGCTCTGCCGAGAATAAAACTGTTTGTGGACTGCCACTTTCATTATACTAAAGTGATGTATTGCTTGTTACACCAAGATAAAAAAAAGATTCTGTGGTTTTGCGTGCAAAACCATAATATGGTTATGAGGCATGTCGTAGTGAGGGACTTCAGATATATTTGGACCACCTGGGGTTCCTTAGTTACACCAAGATGTGCGTAGTGTTTTGGCAAAGTAACTCACTACTGTGTGACCTTACACGCCCTTGCGCTCAGCACCTGTTCACTTCTCCGAATTAACTAAAGCCACACAATGACAGATACTCAGGTAAAGATCATAAGTAAAACACGTTATTAAAGCGCCGTGTGCCTCACAAGTGGTCCTTACGCGTGCAATGTTCTTTTTTTTGCTTTTTTATGACATTGCTTCACTTTACACACATATAGCTGGTATTAAGCAAGAAAAATACCGCACGTCTCCAATTTCTACAAGCTTCTCCAGGTTGTTATAACGTGCGATACTATTGATGAAGAAAACGTCAAAAGAAAAAGAAGCGGGTTGGTGCAGCTGACACAAATGTTCTGATTCTTTTTTCGCGACTGAATACTGTCGACTGCACAAAAAGCAACAAATGGAGAGGTAGGCGAACTCATTTTTCAGTGGGAAAATTGCTCGTTGTCATCAGATAATCGCTGCCAAACTGACGTTGGTCGGCGTCCCGCCTGCGTCAAACATGGCCGGGACGAAGTCGTGATTTTATAGGTCATACACCGCGCGCCTTCTTTTGATTAATAGACCCGCGAACATGCATGAGATGCGCTTGTGCTGCCATCTGCCGTGCACGATAGGCCTTGGGCCACAAAAGTTTATTGCTTATTTACTGCCACCTCGCACACCTTCCTGATGTGGCAATCAACTTAGCCTCTACAGCCACCGCGAGAAGGTCACAAAGGGCTAGCAAGGCAAGATCTGCGGAAGCAGCTTATGGCGCCTTTTCTTTTACTCGTGCATTCCCAGGCTTTAAAGTCTGTAATTAAATACAATCGAGCGTATGCAATTAAGTACGAGTTTTGGGTAGCTGTCGCAGGTTACATTGCGAAACACAACCGCTACTAATGTTCCCGATGCAAGGACATCATTGAGAAACGTTGAGCAACACTTCCTTCGGTGTCACAATACAGTCTGCTTAAATTTTGAGTCATATGACTGGACTGTCTTGATTACAAATTTGTCACAGTATTCACGGCCTGCAAGGGGAGCGGCATGCTCTAAGCAGATAAAGATTGTCACTTTTAAGACTGTAAATAAACGAATCTATATAATATGGTTAAAAAGTGATTATTGCGCATCAACTTTGAAACTATCGCCGCACTCGGCAAATCTTTGAAGGCTCAGTGGTAACGACGTTGTCACTGGTTAACAGGTGGATTTGTGTCTCGGCTATAAGAATCAATTAAGACAAAAGCCTTATCTTGAAGCGAATGAACTAGCCTGAGCGTAATGTCATAGGTTCACGAGTTGATGGTGTTTCATCTGCTGCGACCGTGGGTAGAGAATGTATTGCCAGTTTTTAAAGTGAAATGGTAGACAACGATGCAACTCTTTGGCGTTTTATTCTTTCGGCCTTTTTTTAGTCCGTCCTGTTTCTTCTATAGCATTTTTTTTGTTGTTGCTGTGGCAGCTGTTGCTACTCTTGTTGTTGTTGTTGTTGCTGTGGCGGCTGTTGCTACTGTTGTTGTTGTTGCTGTGGCGGCTGTTGCTACTGATGTTGTTGTTGCTGTGGCGGCTGTTGCTACTGTTGTTGTTGTTGTTGTTGCTGTGGCGGCTGTTGCTACTATTGTTGTTGTTGTTGTTGTTGTTGCTGTGGCGGCTGTTTCTACTGTTGTTGTTGTTGTTGCTGTGGCGGCTGTTGCTACTCTTGTTGTTGTTGTTGTTGTCGTTGTCGTCGTTGTTGTTGTTGTCGTCGTTGTCGTCGTCGTCGTCGTCGTCGTTGTTGTTGTTGTTGTTGCATGTCACTCTTAGTGACCAAGAAATTTTATAGACTCCTAGATAAGATAATTTTTTCTACATTTTGGCTCAATTAGTGAACCAATAATTTCTTTGTTGTGACACGTGACCAAATGAACCTTCCTCATTATCTAGCTCCATGAAAGGAGGTACATACACCTAGTATAAGCATACAGAAAAAAGAACACGCGCGGCATGAAAAAGCCAAACAAACATGATAAGACGCAGAATTTCGTACCGGAGGAGAAAACAGTTCCTGTATCAAAACGACCTCGAATGATTTATACGCTTAAAAATATCAGTTGCTGCAGGAAAGCTTACTCTCCGCGGTAGCAAAATCAATGCACCTTTTCACTTGAATTAGTTCACTGACATTTGCTCACGCTCGCAACTTCCAGGAAAGAAGTGCACAGTGATGAATTACCGGCAGCTCCACGTAACGCCTTTCCAGTGCAAATGGCAACACGCCCTCTACGGATGGCATCTGTGGCACCGCGGTTGACTTGCGTCGTAATTACGCGATCGTTTCTATTTGTCTTTCCTTTTCTTCTCCAGCCAGTAGGCCTTTGATATGCAAATAGGGAAATGGGCACAGCTCGCTCTGCTACCCAGTTCTTATTCCTTTCTTCTTCTTTCTCTCTCTCTCTCTCTCTCTTATGCGTCGCCCAGCACACGCGGACACGCTCGGAACTGTCGCGGCGGATGATGGATTGTCTCGGGAACCAGGGTGTCGCGCAGTGCTACCGGAATGATCGTTACGCAGTTTCGATGCCCCGCATGATCAATGATGCATTAAACGCGCCCCAATCACACGGCACCTTCGCCGCTTTCTCAACCTCCCACCGAAAAAATTACCGTTCTCGGGGGGTCAGGATTGACTAATTAACGACAGTTTCGCATCATTTCGCTATCCGAGATCGGACCTGCCGCTGCCCGCCCCGACGGTATTGGTGACGTCTACACGTACACTTGAGGGGGTCGCGCGTAATCGTCGTTAAAGCAGAAATGCCAAGGCCGCGTGAACTAGCCGAATCGTTGCAAGACGCAACTCCGTCTCGGTTGGATCTTGCCCTTGAAGTAAACCTTTCTTGCTGCTGCCGCAGAGTTGCGTGCAGCAGGTGATGATGTGCCTAGCCTACACATTTCCGCTAAAGGCTGAAGAACCGTTTGCTGCTCTGGCGGCCACATCGAGAAGTCACTCACCCGATTCGTTGCTGAAGTGACACAATAGTGGTTCGAACGCGTTACACCTTTCGAAAAAAAAGAAAGTCTGACTCACCAGACTTGCGAATATCTAACGTTCCGAACGTTGACAGTAACCAGATAGGAGTGCCATATCGAAATGCTTTAAACTAATTGTCGCCATACGAACGTTTGTTGCTTTTTCAATAAGCAGCTTAATTTTGCTTTTGCACTGTACCCATTGCAGTAAGGAGTCGAACCCACGTTTTCTCCCTCAGCTACAGAAGCCCATATTCAATAAGCGACCGCAGCGTGGGGATGAATAAGCAAAGCTGACTGCGATCCATCTTTCGCATCCTTTAGAGTGCAACGCACTTCTCTCCTCAGCCCCCACAGCATTGGCGTATAGACTGTAGATTAGTTGGCAGTACCCTACTCGTCAGCTTGCATCGCACGTCACGATGTATTGTCGCACGATGATGCACCCGCACATACCCGGTGCTTATGAAACTAAGCTCTTGCAAGTACGAGTGTGGCAGCGTGAACCAGAGTTTATTGCCAATGGTGCACCTCTACTCCGTCTATTCATTCTTAAGCTGTTATTATTACCTTTTCTTGTAATGCCTCGTGCGTCGTTTTTTGGATTCGAATGCAGGCAGTAGACTTCTGATTATTATAACCTACAAAATATGGCAACTTTGAGACACCAACTCCACAAGCATTTGTGCAAACGTTTCGCTTAGTCCGCTGCTTGTACACAAGCTTGGGTCTGTGGAATCATGTTGAAGGCAATTCAGCTATGTGAAATATCAAATCAAATTAAATCAAATCTTTATTTCCACCATGTACATTACAGATGGAGGACAACGGAAAAAAAGCTGCCAGTGGGCGGCTTGACGATATCTCTGATATGTCTGATATCTCTGACAGATCCTAACAGTTATTTTGTACGTTAGCCAGCTCGGTTTCTTTCTGTCATGATTATCACTGTGTAAAATGTTGCTAGCCGAGCACACTTCCTTTAGAGTGCCTCTGTTTCATGAATGAATTTAAGCTGTGCAACATTCGCTTAGGGCTCAGCGCGTCATGCTTGCTAGGCATTATTTGATTTCGTAGGCTCATTGAATACACTGCCGTGAGTTTCGTTGTTAGTTGCCTCATTCAATTACTATTTCTTGATTTCAAAGTGCGTGCAAGGTGATTTTATCATCATAATTATGTTTTATTGTGTTACAAATAATACATAAATAAATATAGAGAAAGGGGTCCCAGTGCACAAGGCTTTCAAGAGACACCTTTATGTAGGCCCTGTTCGTCTGCCGCAAACGTATGAAATCCGCCGCATGTTTCATTCGCTCACCACAACGCTGACACGATTTGCATTTAATGGAAAAATTTCTTAGTCGTCTTTATATATTGTTATTTTGCGTTCCCTGTGAGAGATACCACATGTTGCGAACGGATAAATCTAATGTACGCCAAATGTCCTCGTGGACGACAGACAACCGTATCCAAGTTAGCTCAAACGAAGCAAACTAGTTGGAATTAAATGTTTGAGGAAAATTTCAGTATGCATGGCTTTTTACACACAGCCAAAAATAAAGACCCGTGACGCGTTGCGTCTTGTGCGCGAGCACAGGGAATATTTGCTGGCTATAACCATTGTCAGGATTGGGGGCTCAATCCCATCGTCCGTGGTCCTTTGCCAAGATTGGAGTACGGCATGAATTGGAAGGTAGCTGGCCCATGCCGTCGTCCAACTTATTTACGCTGAGATCGTTGATCAAGTGAAGAACTGTTTCTCATCGAGAACGAGGAAAAGGGTTTATTTACAGAAATTAAATCAGTCTAACATGACTGCTTGAGAAAAAGAGTATCAGTCCAACATGACTGCATGAGAGAAGTGAATCAGTCTAACATGACTGCTCAAGAGAAGTGTCCTCAGCATTCGCACAACCACAGTTTTTATACACTCGATCCGCCGGTCATACGACGCGGCGACTGTTCGTTTACTCATCACCAACTCGCCGCTGCTCTGCAGACCAGTTTACGTACACAAAGGCAACCGCGCTCTGATGCCCGACGACGGCGTTGGCGGGGTGCCGTTCCGGGAACTATCGGTGCCGACCGAGGGTCGCTCGTTGTTCCGTGCCCCGCCGAAGCGTGAGACGCACCAAAATACGTCGTCCCCACGGCAGCTTGTCCATGCGTGTCAAATCAGCTCCGCGTTGGGGAACTCCGGAATCATTGTTCACACACGCCGAACTAGTTCCGTCACAATGTCGATGGGGCGGGTGGAAGGCGGCGGATTCCAGCGCAAAGGCCGCTTCTTTGAACGCCTCCCAGCTGCAGCGATGGAGAGGGAGAGGTGCGCGTCGTGTCGCCCTGTCGTAACTGTGTGGCAATCTTGTTTCGCAGCTCGCCATTCTTGACAGCGCCTCCATGGCCCGGAAAGTCTCGACTGTCTAGCGCTGACAACCGCTAGGCAGGAAGAGAACGGCTGCTGGTCAGGGGGGGGGGGGGGATTGATGTCTTGGCTCGCAGCGACCACTTGTGCATTGATGTCACCGCCCCAAAACATCCAACAAGGACAGGCAACTGCAAAATGAACCCCACAACACGGCTCTGCGCCGAGATGACGTGCATTGGCTCTCACTTTAGACTCGCTAGGCTTCAAAAAAACAACAACAACATAAGTGCAGAAACAAAAAAATATGCTACATTTCACTATGCCAATTTCTGAAGCAAATTCCTGCTGACAAATTCAGCAATTAATGGAGGGAATTCTGCTGAATGAGAGGGGATTTTCTTCGCCTAAAGAAAAGCTAACACTAGTAACCCTAAAATTTAGGCAGGACCCTCAAACGCAGAATTCAAATTAGCCTGCTCAAACCATCCGCATTGCTATGCAACTTTCCCTTCTTATATCTAACGGAGAAGTTGTACTCTTGGAGTGTGAGGCTCCATCGGAGCAAGCGGCCATTTTTGTGTGACATTTGATTGAGCCACGTCAGAGGACAGTGGTCGGTTTCGAAGATGAACTTCGCTCCGTACAAGTAACACGACAACTTCTGGGCGGCCCAAACCAAACAAGCGCATTCCTTCTCTGAAGCGCTGTAGGCTTCCTCCCTTACATTTAGTTTACGGCTGGCATAGAGGATAGGATTCTCCTCGTTATCGTCGCCGACCTGACTAAGTACCACGCCCATACCTCTGTCGCTTGCGTCGCATTGAACTATGAATTCCCTTTTGTAGTCTGGCGCGCGAAGCACAGGGCGAGAAACCAATAGCGTTTTCAAACTTTGGAAAGCGTTCTCTTTGTCCTTATCCCAGTGTACGTTACTCGGTGCTCCCTTTCGGAGGGCGTCTGTTAGTGGACTTGCCAATTGCGAGTGATTCAGAATGTACCATTGATAGTACCTCACAAGTCCCAAAAATGAACGAATGTCCGTTTTCGGGCGCGGCTGAGAAAATTCTCCAATCGTAGCTATTTTCAGCTCTGCCGGCCGTCTCATGTCCTGACCGACAACATGGCCCAGATAAGTAACCTGCGAACAACCGAACCTACACTTTTCTGCTTTCATCGTTAAGTCGACTTTAAACGTACGAAGCCTCGCATTTCTGTCGTAATAGAATTTGGCGTTCTTTTGAGCTAGTGCCATGTTCTTTCCGACTAGTTCTTGGGTTGCGCTTAGCCGTTCCAGTAAATTTAGCACGTATTCAACCACTGTTGGACTCTCCCCTCTTTCCTCCCACATCTCTCTTAACATTCTCAGTAGAGAACGGAGTGTCCTCCAATACACTAGTTCTGCTGGTGAGAACCCTGTCGCCTCATGTGGAACCGTTCGCAAAGCAAACAAAGTTGCCGGCAGACAGTTCTCCCAGTCCTCCTTGTGCTCGTAACAGAGCGCACGCAAAACTCGCTTAAGCACCGAATGCCACCTCTCTACACTGTTTGACTGAGAGTGATAGACAGAACTGTGTATTAACTTTACCCCGCACTTTTGCAAGAATGTGGAAGTCAGTGCGCTCGTGAATACTGACCCTTGATCTGCCTGAATTTCGGCTGGAAACCCAACTCGTGCAAACACTGTCAAAAGCGCGTCTACTACTTCGGTGGAGCTGAGCTCTTTCAAAGGGATTGCTTCTGGAAACTTGGTAGCCGGACACAGCATGGTAAACAAGTACCTGTAGCCTGATTTTGTTTTTCGAAGAGGCCCCACCGTGTCTATTACAAGTCGTCTGAAAGGCTCTGTTATTAAGGGCACTACCTTCAGTGGAGCCTTCCAAGTCTCTCCTGGTTTACCAGAACGCTGGCAGGCGTCGCATGATCTTACAAAGTTTTCTACATCTTTGAAACAGCCAGGCCAGTAGTATTCCATAAGCAATCTTTCCTTTGATTTGTTTATGCCTAGGTGGCCGGACCACCCATTTCCATGACAAAGACTCAAAAGGTCCTCCCGATACTTAGTAGGTATGACTAACTGATCTAAAATCCTACCCTTTCGATCTCTGTAATGCCGATACAACAATCCTCCTCTCTCATGTATCGTTACGTTGCGCCTAGCAATGCCTTCTTTAGCTGTGTCACGTAATTTAGCTAAGCTCTCATCATTCTTTTGCTCAGCTGCCAGTGACTCTCTATCCACGCGTAAGAGTTGATCAAAGTTCTTTGAGGCCGGTGATAACGACCCTGTCTCGCTTGTGAGCGCGTCTGCTTGCCCTTCCTGCAGGCTAGAACTCTGACACTCTAGTGCTACGCTCTCATTGAGCTGGTCAGCTGGCAGGCTCTCCTCAACTGTCCTTTTGTCCCTCGGGCCTAGCTCGGATTCGGGTATTGAAGCTATCCCCTTTTCTTCTTCAGCTGGAGGAGCTTGAGCATTTTCAGCCGAAAGCGCCGCGATCTTACGAGCTTGGCCTCTGGTCAATGCCTGTACTATGCCCTCTCCCAGTTTGAGCCCTCTGTCACGTAGTAACTGATTCGAACGATTCGAAAAGATGTAGGGATACTGCAGTGACAAAAATTTGGAAACTGCAGCCTCAGTCTCTAGCTCCCCGAATGGTCCACTGATTTTGACTTTGGCCATGGGCAGACACACGCTGTGTTCTTCTACAACCTGTTTTATCCATGCTACTTCTCCGGTGAAGTCATCTACCATCACGTAAGACGGATGGACAATGTCCAGCGTGGCGGCACTGTCTCTTAGCACTCGGCATGGTTTTCCATTAACTTGCAGGTCGTGGAGATATGGACTTAAAAGTTCCATATTCTCATCTTTTTCCTCCACGTAGGAAAAAACTACGCTAGACTTCTCGCAGTTTACAGCTATATGTCCCAGTTTGTGGCATTTGTAACAGCGAATTGGTCTAAAAGATTCGAACTTTCTTTTCTGTTCTTGTGCGGTTTCTCCGTTAAGTTTCTCCTCGCTCTTTTCTGCGGGCTTTTCCGACATGTCTACAGGCTTCGATCGTCTAGTTTGCGCACCCTTTTTGAACGGAAATGGTTTCCGCGGTCCATTTCGACCGTCCCAGTTTCCCTCCTCGGCGTTCAACTTTCTGCGGGTTGCGTACTCTTCGGCTAATTCAGCCGCCCTTTCCACAGTGTTTACATTACCTCTGTCTTGCACCCACAGTTTCACAGCTTGGGGGATGGTTTTGTAAAACTGCTCTAGACACATGTATTCAATGATCCTGTCTCTGCTCTCGTACGCTTCCGCGCTTTTAAGCCACTCGACTAGGTTGGCCTTTAAGCTATATGCAAACTCCGGATAGCCCTCGCTATCTTTCTTGCCTGTGCTCCTAAACCTTTGCCAAAAAGCTTCGGCTGAAAGGCGGTATTTCTTCAGGAGACTAGCCTTAACTTTAGCATAATCATATGCATCCTGCACACTCAGTCTGGCGATTACTTCCGCCGCCTCACACGGCAACATAGACAGCAACCGCTGTGGCCATGTACTCGGGCCGAAGTTCATCTTTTCGCAAGTCCTTTCGAAATTGCATAGGAACAAGCCTATGTCGGTCCCGACCTCAAATGGCTTTAATAGCCTGTCCATGCGGTACGATTCTGCCTCACTTGATCGTCCCAGAGCGCCTTCACTTCCTTGAGACAACTCCAAACGTTTGCTTTCAAGTTCCAGTTGCATTTTTCTTAACTCGCGATCTTTATCGTGTTCCTCTCTCTCTTGTTCTTTTCTCTCTCGTTCTTCTCTCTTTTTCAGAAGTTCAAACCCCATTTCAATTTCTTCCTCACTGGCCTTTTCGGAAATTAGCTCCAATAATTCCGATTTGAGCATTTCCTTGCGTACATCTAGGCCCAGTTCCTCACCAACAATCAACAACTCGTCTCTCAGCAGTGTCCTTAACTCCATGACTGCTGCTTTACTGCCTTGATTCTGCTCTCTAAACCTAGCTAGGAAAACACAACCTAGCTAACACACAATCTAGCTTCCCTACTGTTCTAAACAGAACAACCACAAAATGAAGCCTAGAGAGTCAAAGCAAAAACCAAGCACTCACCGCAGATACAGCACCATGTCGCAAAGTCCATCTCACCGCTGTCAGCCAGTTGTCAGGATTGGGGGCTCAATCCCATCGTCCGTGGTCCTTTGCCAAGATTGGAGTACGGCATGAATTGGAAGGTAGCTGGCCCATGCCGTCGTCCAACTTATTTACGCTGAGATCGTTGATGAAGTGAAGAACTGTTTCTCATCGAGAACGAGGAAAAGGGTTTATTTACAGAAATTAAATCAGTCTAACATGACTGCTTGAGAAAAAGAGTATCAGTCCAACATGACTGCATGAGAGAAGTGAATCAGTCTAACATGACTGCTCAAGAGAAGTGTCCTCAGCATTCGCACAACCACAGTTTTTATACACTCGATCCGCCGGTCATACGACGCGGCGACTGTTCGTTTACTCATCACCAACTCGCCGCTGCTCTGCAGACCAGTTTACGTACACAAAGGCAACCGCGCTCTGATGCCCGACGACGGCGTTGGCGGGGTGCCGTTCCGGGAACTATCGGTGCCGATCGAGGGTCGCTCGTTGTTCCGTGCCCCGCCGAAGCGTGAGACGCACCAAAATACGTCGTCCCCACGGCAGCTTGTCCATGCGTGTCAAATCAGCTCCGCGTTGGGGAACTCCGGAATCATTGTTCACACACGCCGAACTAGTTCCGTCACAATGTCGACGGGGCGGGTGGAAGGCGGCGGATTCCAGCGCAAAGGCCGCTTATTTGAACGCCTCCCAGCTGCAGCGATGGAGAGGGAGAGGTGCGCGTCGTGTCGCCCTGTCGTAACTGTGTGGCAATCTTGTTTCGCAGCTCGCCATTCTTGACACCATCCGATGTTTATATTGCGATTTTTACTGTAAGCATGCTGTAAATTGTGTATCTCTATTCATTATGAGTTGGACATATTGACGCAAGATGATTTCAAATTACGCGCCAGCCGCCTCCTGCGTCCGTCCAGCTGCTTACTGCTACCTGCGAAAGATAGCGGCAGTGAAGCGGGCAACACGGGCCCGCAAGGCACGCGCAATCGGAGCAACGTGCCATCAGCGCGGGACACGAGGGAAGAAGAAGAGGTGCGGGTCTCTTGCGAAAAGACTGTGGACGTTCTAGCGAGGCTCTCGTTTAGCTCTTTGTCGGGCACAAGTTCGCCCAAGGTAGATTGATTAAAGCAACGTCACTCACTGTGCGTTACAAATCTGGTGGAGGTGCGGGGTATGATTTCAAGCCCTTCTCAAGCCAGAGAAAGGAGCCCGGACTCGCGGCGACTTGGATCCATCGAGTTGACTCCTGTTCACCAACGCAGCAGTCGTCGCCTACGTGGTGAGCCCCCCGAGTTTTCCCCTTTGCCGGTTTCTATCGGAGCGTCAGCATCTGCTAGCGGAAACGCTACCGAGATGACGACTCAAACCACGCCAACTCACATCGTGGTCAACTCGCCAATGACGCCAGAGCCTTTCCACGGCGACACATTTGAAGACGCGGAGGACTGGCTGGAACGCTTTGAGCGCGTCGCTGAGTTCAATGGATGGAACGGAGAGCGCAAGATACGAAATGTTTACTTCGCATTAGAGGACAGCGCTCGAACGTGGTTTGAAAACCACGAAGCGACGTTTCTGTCGTGGGATGCTTTCCGACGGGAGTTGCTGGCAACTTACCCGAGTACCGACCGCAGGGAGAGGGCCGAAGCTGCCCTGCAAGCAAGAAACCAGCGTAATAACGAAAGCGTGGCCATGTATGTAGAAGACATGTCCCGCCTATTCCGCCGAGCCGATCCAAACATGAGCGAGGACAAGAAACTACGTCATCTAATGCGCGGCGTAAAACAGGAACTGTTTGCAGGGTTGGTTCGGAGCCCGCCGCGCACCGTCGCTGAGTTTCGTGCAGAGGCGACAACAATGGAAAGCACGTTGCAACAGCGGTCAAGGATGTACAACCGGGAGATGAACATCACCTCCGTAGACACAGTTCCAGCCGTCTTTGGAAATAGCTTGGAGATCATACGAGAGCTCGTGCGATCTGTAGTGCGAGAAGAGCTCCAGCGGCTACGGCTTGACCAGAACGCTCCAACGCCCTCTTCCCTGGCAGACCTGGTTCGTGAAGAGGTCAGGCAGGTCGTCCGGGAACCACAGCTCAGTGCGCAGCCCCAAGCGCTACGACTGCGCCAACCGAGCGTCTCATATGCCGATGTGCTGCGGCAAACTCCCGCACGTGCTGACGTCACCGCCACTTCCTCTATGAATAGCTCGATGCCTCGAACTACGCTGCCGCCACCCGAGAGAAGATTCAGGAAGGCTGATGTATGGCGCACTCCTGAGCGAATACCCCTCTGCTACCATTGTGGGGAGGCTGGCCACCTGTACAGAATGTGCCACTATCGCCAGGCAGGGCTTCGTGGCTTTCCGGTGAACGCACCTTGCCCTCGAAATGGTGAGCGTCCATCGGAAATCGAAGAATACCTGTCCACTCGTCAGAGCTCCCCATACACCTACCAGCAACACCAACCTCGACCAGCAGCGCCGTTTAGGCATCGGTCACCGAGCCCCCGCCCGTCTTCAAGCTCCCCAAGACGCCGTTCACAGAGCCCACTTCGGGAAAACTAGAGTCAGCGACCTCAGGAGGTAAGGTCGCTGCCGACGCGAAAAGACAAGAACCTCCATCGATGACTCCGAGCGACGACGAGGGACTCAGAAACCAGTGTCACAAGAGCGACGTTGGTTCCGATTTACGTGTGTTTGTTGACGGTTACGAAGTGAACGCGTTAGTGGATACAGGTGCGGATTACTCGGTAGTAAGTAGTGAGCTTGCCAGGAAACTGAAGAAAGTGCTGACACCATGGAAAGGGCCACAAGTTCGCACCGCAGGAGGGCACCTCATCGACCCCGCTGGAAAGTGCACGGCTAGAATAGGAATACGAGGCTTCACGTACGTCGCTAGCTTTATCGTCCTTCCCGAGTGCTCAAGAGACTTGATTATTGGCATGGACTTCTTGCAGGATAATGGCGCTGTAATCAACTTGCGGGAATCATGTGTTTCCTTTTCAACAAAGCACGCTATCGCAGCATTCAACACTGAAGAAAAATTCGACGCCCTTTACATTGCCGATGACGACGTGATGCTTCCTCCTAGATCCAGCGTAGCCGTCGCAGTAAGAAGCGACGCGTTCAGTGACTGCGAAGGAATTGCCGACAGCAACACCAGTCTCCTACTCGAAAAAGGGATCTGCGTGGCAAGAGGGCTTGTTCAGCTGCGTGGTGGATGTGCCAACGTTTTCCTCACTAATTTTGGAAATGAGGTGCAACATGTCGCGAAGGGAACCGTTATTGCCAGCCTTAATAACTTCGTCCAAGTTACAGACCTGAGCATCCCAGAGATTTCAACATCGAAATTCCAAGATGCGGATTCTGTCCTTGCAGCCATCGACATCGAACCAGGTCTATCGCCCAGACAGAAGGAGCAAATAGAAGCCCTCGTAAGAGAGTTCGCCGAATGTTTTTCAATGTCATCCAAAGTCCGGCGGACATCTATTGCCAAACATCGGATAATTGTCGACGAAGCAGTGAGGCCTATTTGCCAGCATCCCTACCGAGTGTCACCAAAAGAGAGAGAAGCTATAGGAAGCCAAGTTAAGGAAATGCTGGAAGATGATGTAATTCAGCCGTCGGCAAGTCCGTGGGCGTCGCCTGTGGTACTCGTAAAGAAAAAGGACCAGACCTTGCGCTTCTGTATTGATTATCGTAAGCTGAACGCCGTCACAAAGCGGGATGTGTACCCACTTCCAAGAATCGATGACACTCTAGATAGACTACGAGATGCCAAATTCTTTTCCTCCCTGGACCTCAAAAGCGGCTACTGGCAGATAGAAGTGGACGAACGAGATCGTGAAAAGACGGCATTTGTGACGCCAGATGGACTATATGAGTTCAAAGTGCTTCCATTCGGCCTTTGTTCCGCACCTGCCACGTTTCAGCGGATGATGGACACTGTGCTCACCGGTCTGAAATGGCAAACCTGTCTCGTTTATCTTGATGATGTCGTGGTTTTTTCGACCACCTTCGAGCAGCATGTAGAACGACTGCGGGCTGTGATGAAAGCTATTAGATCAGCAGGTCTGACGATAAAACCGCAGAAATGTCATTTCGGCTTTCGCGAGCTTCTTTTCCTCGGCCATGTCGTCAGTTCAGAAGGCATTCGCCCGGACCCTGAGAAGACTGCGGCCGTGGAGAAATTTCCAAAACCAACCGACAAAAAGGCTGTTAGGCGATTCTTAGGACTTTGCGCCTACTACAGACGCTTCGTCAAAAATTTTTCAAGGATCGCCGAACCACTAACGCGGCTAACAAAGGAAGACGCGCCTTTCGTCTGGTTGAATGAGCAGGAGAATGCTTTCAATGAGCTCCGAAAGCGTCTTCAGAACCACCCAGTTCTTGCTCATTTCGACGAGGAAGCCGAAACTGATATTCACACAGACGCAAGCAATTTAGGACTCGGTGCCGTTCTCATTCAGTGGCAAAACGGAGAGGAACGAGTCATTGCGTATGCTAGTCGAACACTGTCGAAGGCTGAAGTGAACTACTCAGCCACAGAAAAAGAATGCCTCGCGGTGATATGGGCCATCAGCAAGTTTAGACCATACTTATATGGCCGACCCTTCCGAGCTGTCAGCGACCATCATTCATTGTGCTGGCTTGCGAATCTCAAAGACCCATCTGGACGGCTAGCACGATGGAGTCTACGGCTGCAGGAATACGATATAACGGTTGTATACAAGTCCGGTCACAAGCACAGTGATGCTGATTGCTTGTCACGTGCACCGATTGAATACAAGGAATCTACGCTTGGAGAAAATGAACACGATTGCCCGTTCCTAGGAGCTGTGACAACATCGCAAATGGCTCAGCATCAGCGATCCGACGCGGATTTACGCCTGCTCATTGATTACCTAGAAGGACACCCTGTTGACATTCCACGACCTTTTGTCCGCAGCTTGCCGTCGTTCGTCCTGCGAAACAATGTCCTGTACAAAAGAAATTTTGAACATAGTGCAGAGACTTTTCTGCTCGTCGTACCTTCAAAGTTACGACTCGAGATATTGGAAGCATGCCACGACGACCCATCAGCAGGACATTTAGGAGTGAGCAGAACATTCGCACGCATCCGCATGAAGTATTACTGGCCGAAGTTATTGAACTCTGTGCAACACTACGTAAGAACCTGCCGGGACTGCCAAAGACGTAAAATACCACCATTCAAGCCAGCAGGCCTCCTACAACCGATACAGCCACCGGAAACTCCATTCGCACAAGTGGGAATGGACTTACTTGGCCCCTTTCCCACATCGTCATCGGGAAAGCGTTGGATCGTAGTTGCAACTGACTACCTAACTCGATATGCCGAGACAGGGTCTCTTGTCAAGGGAACGGCCAGTGAAGTCGCTGATTTTTTCGTCACTAACATAGTACTACGGCATGGCGCTCCTAAAGTTCTCATCACGGACCGAGGAACCATTTTCACTGCCCATTTGACACAGTCCATCATGAAATTGACGCATACGAATCACCGAAAAACCACCCCATATCATCCGCAGACAAATGGACTGACTGAACGACTGAACCGCACACTGACTGATATGTTGTCCATGTACGTGGACATGGAGCACCGAACATGGGACAGGATACTACCGTATGCCACGTTTGCGTACAATACCGCTGTGCAAGAGACGACTCAGATGACACCTTTCCAACTCGTTTTTGGCCGAACCGTCACCACAACCCTCGATGCAATGCTACCAGTAGATGAGACCTTCGAAAATGACAATGACGTCAGCGAGTTCACACAAAGAGCTGAAGAAGCACGGCAGCTGGCGCGACACCGCATTCAGCAGCAGCAACAAACTGACGCGGACCGATACAACTTGCGACGAAGAGACGTCCAGTATGCACCTGGAGACAAAGTATGGGTGTGGACTCCCGTACGGATGCGCGGCCTATCAGAGAAGCTTCTTCGTCGTTATTTTGGCCCGTATAGGATAATTCGCCGAATCAGTCCGTTGAACTACGAAGTTGCTCCAGAAGGTC
Source organism: Dermacentor albipictus (assembly GCF_038994185.2). Lineage (NCBI taxonomy): Eukaryota > Metazoa > Arthropoda > Arachnida > Ixodida > Ixodidae > Dermacentor > Dermacentor albipictus. The sequence continues at coordinate 97,609,702 of NC_091825.1, read as the reverse complement.
AAGTAACCTCATCACGACGGCGGCATCGAACAGAAATCGTCCATGTCGTCCGAATGAAACCGTACTACGACAGGCAATAACTGCTTCCGCCTACAAACTTTGCGAATTCCTGAAAGTCTGGAAACCACCGCCTTCTGTATGCGCATCGGGACGATGCACTCTTGGAAGGGGGACAATGACGCAAGATGATTTCAAATTACGCGCCAGCCGCCTCCTGCGTCCGTCCAGCTGCTTACTGCTACCTGCGAAAGATAGCGGCAGTGAAGCGGGCAACACGGGCCCGCAAGGCACGCGCAATCGGAGCAACGTGCCATCAGCGCGGGACACGAGGGAAGAAGAAGAGGTGCGGGTCTCTTGCGAAAAGACTGTGGACGTTCTAGCGAGGCTCTCGTTTAGCTCTTTGTCGGGCACAAGTTCGCCCAAGGTAGATTGATTAAAGCAACGTCACTCACTGTGCGTTACAATATAATCAAGCTTCTGTGTGCTTAATAAAGTCAGAAATCACCACACGCGCTGTCATGCTTTGTACTCACTTTTGCATTCAGCCTTTTAGCGGCAACTCTGTCCATTAGCAAACGCCAAAAGAGTCAAGAGCAAGGCCCAATGCATGGCGTAACAGTCTGCGGCCAAGGAGCTGTGCACTGTGAGAACGAGGTCGTGTGAGGTTTCACTTGCCAGAAGTAACCGTTAACCTCTGTTGGTGGGGATAGTTTATGCCAACCTTGTGCCGCAAGAAATGCAATGACCGATAAAAAAAGCGACGCCCGATAAAGAGACGTTCCACTTCTTGCTCGAATGCGCGTCACGTGTGCGTAATCTTATGCGCTTAATCACTGCGCCGCATGGCTCTAGATAACGACTCATTAGTGGCCTCTCATTGCTAGTGCACTGAATGCCTAATTCACAGCCGCTGATTAACTTACATGAAATTGCTAGCGGCTACGGCCATTAAGAGTCGTCTCCAGAGGACGACCCACCACGCTAGACGATACTTTGTTTCGGCTAAAGCCATGATAAAGGGTTAGAGGCAGGTTTATGATTGTCAATCCTCTTCAAGACAAAAGAAAACGAAGGAATCAAGAAAAGATATACCACGAAGTAAGGGCATCTATTGGAAGGCCAGCGTGTTTTTATTTTGTCTGTCTGTTCCGAAACACGAGAAAGTCGTAACCACGGTTGTAACACTTACTCATTGTTATCTGTGACTTAGTCACACGCCTTATACACCAAAGTTCCAGCATTAAAAAGGCAGCGTTCCGAAGCCGGTGTGAATCTGCATTGCTAGCAGTGTCACGTGGGACGACGAATGCCGCAGTTACGCTCCCAAATTATATGTTACTCGTGGTCAGAGCACTCACATCGAAAAAACGGTGGCAACGATGGTTGAAGACGTGGGCATCATTGTAGTCTTTCATAAGCACGAGAAGAGGGAAAGAAAGTTGAGCACACAGCCCAGCACAACAGGGTTCGAAGAAGGGTTGATGAAAAGGCTCGCGTGAGCCCTCATTGGCATGGACGCAGCTTTTATTCGAGTGACTTCACCTAATAGAGACATAGAGATAAAGAAATAAAGATAAGGCGTCGTTTATAGACCATTCTAACCGAGAGATTCGGATGCACCAATCTTCACTAGTTATCTTGAGAGCATCCGCGCAGCCAACGATGGCACTCGCATTTCTGCATTTCTACTTGTACTGCCTCTGTTACATACTTTACGAAACAACGAACGATCAAAGTACTTACGACGCGCAATCAAAGAGGGAGCAAGGGGGAAAGCTACAGATCGCCAGAAAGGGAGAACGCGCGTGACGTTGAACGCGCGGACGTTTTGTAACGCAGCTGGCCCATTACGCCTCGGAGCTACGAATCCGCGGGGCAGATTGCTGTCAATTAAGTCGCCTAATGTTACGCGCGGCGTTGTTGGCCCGGCGATTGTGTTTCCCAGGGGCAGCGGTGCACGGAGAACGGCTTTCCGCGTGCTGCGGCGGCCAGTGCGAACGACCTATCCCGGTCCGTTGTGCGCAGAGGGCACAACCCGCGCCGCCGCTGATGCTGCCTCGGAGTGCGGTGGCATTAGCCTTGGAACGCACGTGCACGCATGCAAGCGAGCGAGCGAGCGAGCGAGCACTTTCGGAGCCGGTGCGCGTGACCTTGCACCCTTTTCAAGCGGCCGCAGTATTCGAGGCGGCTTCCTTGTATGGTCGAGCAACCTCGCCCAGAAGGGTGCTCAACTTTCAAACTGCCGCGTGCTTACTTTCGGGTGTATACCTTCAGTGGCCGCGGCCGACCGACTGCGTTGTGCGCGCGCAAAGGTGAACGATTCCTCTAACTAAACGGATAAACATTGCGAACTTGAGCAGTATGCAAAGCACTATTGCACGTGAAAGTTCCAAGAATAACCGAACACGCTGCGCACACTGTGTTCAGCACTGTAATACGCATCCGTAACCGGTTGTTCGGATCACGGTGCTGGTTTGTTTCCACAAACGGGCCAGCCTGGCGAGCTTCCGCGGAAACTGTTTCCAGTGAGCCTTTCTGATCGTGCGGCTTTCAATTTGCTTTACGTTTCCCATGGACATGTACAGCCATGCGAAGTCGTGGCTGTCGAAGTGCTCACAGTGTAATTTGGGGCCCTGGCGATACGGGCCATTTAGTTTGAACCTTACACGTTATGACGAGAAGTTTCTAAAGGGTTTTGATTTCAGGCGTTTAGGCAAATTTAAGTCAGTCGCTTGACTGAGCAAGCAGATGGCGAATACTATACGTGCTGCTACGTGAAGTGGTGAAGCCTTGTCACGATGGTATCGCAATAATTACGCGAGACACAAAGCGCAATAACACGCAGGACGAACCCTGTACCACCGGGTTAGAGCACGCGGAATACGTCTCTGACGCAACCTTTCCTGCGACAGCGTACAATGATACGCAATAAGGCGCTGCGCAGTTTGGTTGTCTGAGCTCACTCATCATTAAGGTCATAACTGGGCACAGATAAAATGAAATGCACGAACGCAAGATCCCGTCTCTAGCAATTCCGCTCACTTCGAAACCACGCTGTCATGTGTGTCGTTGGCGTTTGACTTACGATAAGGGCCGCACGTTCAGCAGCACGCCGACGTCCAACCTGCGGGGCGTAATGTATTGTGGGCGCTCCGCTGTATAACCTGGCGCTTCGGGTACACCACGCGCCGCGCCTTTCCTTATGAGGTCTTGACCTGTGAAAGGCCACGAACGAGCCGCCGCCATCGCTTTCAAACCCACGTTGTTGCTCATTGCATACTGCTCCACGTTCCTCTTTCTGCTGCTGTCTCGTGCGTTATGTACTTGCGTGGTTGTCGGCATGGGAGCTTTGAGCTGCTCGCAGAATAAACGCCTATGCCAAGGGCGGTTGGTGACCTTTCCGCTCTATGAAATGTTGGGAGTTCTTTTTGCGTGCACGCTGTGTATATGCACTGACGGCTGTGTACGCAGCGTGATTCACTTGTACTACCCCATAGGAATTTAACGTGGGCGTCTCCCATCCACACGCGGAACTGACAGGCATGGAAAGTTTGATAAAGAACGCCAGCTACGGGTTGTTCATGTGGGAAGGTTTTCGCGCTGAGATGATGAAGTCACTTCACGTCAGCCGGAGGCGAGGATCGTAAGTGTAGGAAGTAAAATAAAATATTATATCTCTCCTAGCAAGTATACACCCGACCTCATCACAGTATATATTATCATTACTCATTAGGCGTGTAATAATGCTGGTAATATCAATTGTCTCACGCTTGCACGCATGCAACCCACCGTGGCGTAGTGGCTTTGGCGTTGCGTTGCTAAGCCCGCCAGATCGAATCCCGTCCGCGGCGGCCGCATTTCGATAAGGGCTAAATGATAAAAGTGCGAGTGCACCGTGCATTGGGTCTACGTTAACGATCCCCAGGTGGTAAAAATTAACCTCGAATCCCCCCCTACGGTGTGCTTCATAATCATATCGCGGTTCGGGCGCGTAAAACCGAATGCAAATTTATTGCACGCATGCAAAAGAAAAAAAAACGAAAAAAAAAACGAACGTGGATCCTTTAACAATTCATAAAAACCGGCTGTTGCCCGTCTCAAGCTGATAGCAAGGCTTGAGATGTTACATCGGTCATCGCCTTCGTCCCAGCACTGCGGTGAAACAAATACTGATGTCCGCGGACGCATTGAAAAGTTTATTTCCCAGTCGATGCACCAACCTTCTAATTAAATCGTTCAGTGGATATACCTCCGTGCGAACAGCACATCGCTGACCTAAATTTCAGGCCGAGAACGTCGCAACGAGATTAAAATATTTCGCAAACGCCGTACTGCGAATGCTTTTGCAGTCGGTGGCGCCCCGTTAAATATAAGCTCACATTTCTCACTTGTTTGGTTCTCTTTCTTCAAGACATGAATAAGAAAAAGGTAGTCGAAAAGTGAAACCCCCTCGTGGCGCTGTGAGCCTGGCTGTTCTGTGCAGTTCAGTCACCACGCATATCTTGTAGGAGAGCTGCTCGAAGTCATCGCGACACGCGCGATATAAAATCTGTCGCGTCCAGTTCCGTGAACTCGTACAGCATGGCGAAAGCTACGCGCTAGCAACCACTCGGGAATCAGAACCAGGATGTGTCCCGAGAATTAATGAACGAAGGCTAGTCCTTTCATGATCCTTCCATTGGAAAGGCTCAGGAGAATTATCAGTGGACGACGCCCTATAGACACGCAGGTACATCGACTCGTAGCACTCGCTGCAGTGTCTTGACTCGATGTGGCGAAATACACGGTAGCCTGATTGAACGATCTAGTATCCCCTGTTTCGGTGACCATACATTTTTATCGGCCACGCGCGATAGCGTACGACCGATAAACATTCACGAGCCATGACAGGACAGCTCCGAGGTGTGTGTTCAAACGCGGTCCGTTGTCTGCGAAGTCCTCCGTCAGGACCCGATGGGCCGCGTCTTCTTTCCCGTGGTCTGACAAGAGCTCGGGCCTCCACGCGAAGCTCGTCCGCAAATCGTGCGTTACGTGTCCAGAATGCAGGAGTACCACGGGCGTGCGACCCGGAACGCGCGAGCTACTCGTGCGTGTAAACGCCGTGGATTTGTGCGCGTGTGGAACGTCTGCGCCGCGTGAGCCCAAAGGAAGGACTCGCCATGGGAAAGAATGGAAGAGCGGGCTGCACTGTGCTGCAGACATCAACATCCTGTTGCTCACGCGAGCTCTCCCACACTGCACGCGCGCCAAGGCGAGGCCTCGTAGCCCAATCGGGCAGACAAGCACGCATCCCTGGACACGGACACCCGATGGGTCAAACGATTATTGCGGATCTCGAGGAAGTTGGTGTGGGACCTGATCTGTCTGGTCGAATTCTGGGGCGTGCACTCAGGTAGCGGAGCGAGGCGAGATGCTCAGTGGCCGATGAGGGTTTCAGTGATCTTATTGGCTTCCGCGTCGTTGCTTTTTTTTTTCTTCTTGCCGCAAAATAGAGCTGGGTAAGGATACGATGTTCATCACTTCTTCTATTTTATCGTCGAGAGATGGGGTGCGTACGCAGAATGTAGAAAAGTCGGGGATATACATATCGATTTTCAGATGACTGGCATCTCAGAGTGCATAGAGCCGTCTTTGTCTGGTGCTGAGTGACGTTTCTGCTACTTCAGGATGCTAAGCGAGGCTCCTGCTTGAGGCTGTTGTTGATCGGTATTGCATACTCTCCGCATCTCTGTCGTACTAGTGGGAACAGATGCTGGCATAGGAGTGGTCTGCTGATCAACTCACATCCTAAGCTGATTGATTCTTGCTCTTTAACATACCAAAACGACAATGGCCCTATAATTGACACTGTATACTGGACAGCTCCGAATTCACTTTGACAAGCACTCTATTAGTGCGTAACTACATGAAAGTGCTACGCGCGATAGCTGCCTAGCCGGTAGTTTGCCATGTACGCCCGCCGTGGTTGCTTAGTGGCTATGGTGTTGGGCTGCTAAGCACGAGGTCGCCGTATCGAATCCCGGCCACGGAGGCCGCATTTCGATGGGCCCGAAATGCGAAAACACCCGTGCACTTACATTTAAGTGCACATTAAGGCACCCCAGGTGGTCCGAATTTCCGGAGTCCCTCACTACGGCGTGCCTCATAATCAGGTCATGAATTTGGCAGGTAAAACCCCATAATTGTTTTAGCCGGTAGTTTGCCATATACTATTGTCCCAACTAACGTACCCGGTCCGAACCGACGTAGCCGGTCATTAAATGCCATTTCGGTACCGAACAACAACTATGTCAGCCGAACAGTCGAAGAACATCTTAAATGAGTAGTGGTCCATTTACGACAAGCGTTAAATATATTGACACCTGAAGGACAGAATTTGAACGTGAGAAGGTGTACCGAGACCTGACTGTGGAAGCAAAGGGGGCAACACGAAGTGGCATATGTTCGTAGCGAGTCCATGGACCCATCGGGTGGACCAGGCGGAGAAGGTCATCCAGGCCGAGATTGCCATGCACAGCTGCAGCACCTAGCTGCTGTGCGTCGAAAGCTCGGGAGAAGTCATGCTGGACAAAGACTATACTGCGCTGCGATGAGACTTACCAACCGGGAATAGCATATCATTGCGCCGAGGTCACGCCATTTCCAGAAAGACCACTGTGCTTCCTTACTACAACCCAAGAGGCAAGTCCGAGCCCATGATAGGAGCCGCGCTGGGAGCTTAACAACTGCATATCTAACCTAACCCAGCAAAGAGTCGGTTATGCGTCTTTTCCGTTTGCGTTTAGATCTGGCAGACTTAGAATTAGTAGACCTAGGAAGCTTTTCTTTTTTAATTACGTATTTGCAGAGGAGCACAAGATTTGGAATTGGGAAGATATACTTTAGCACTAGGGTGGTTCTTGGGTGAGTCGGTGACGCACGATCTTCTACGTACGGCGCACACTCACGGAGGAGAGAGAGAGAAAAAAAAAAGAAGAAAGGCTCCAAGTGCTAGCTGTATGCGTGTGCTGTTCTTTTTTCTTTTGCGTCTCGTCCTTAAACGTCTAGTAACTATCAGATCATACCTTAGCGCAGATACCGTCTTCTACTACAGGTGTCACAGGCAGGGATTCAGCAGGATGTCCACACCCACAGCAAGTCACAACAAGAATATACAACTTATGAAAGCGTGCCATAACGCACCGCAATCCCGAATGCTACCGCATCCTCTTAGATGCTCATCAGGGCTGAGTTCTCCAGCCATCTATTTCTCTGCTAAAACAAACTGCGGCCGCGGTAATTGAGAGCGTCAACGAAGCAGCGGCGACCACGCACGCTGACACCGCTGACGCAACCGCAGGGGCACCAGTGCTATATGTACACAGGCGGGTGCACATACTATATACCGGCCTTCAAAATTGATGACCGCGATTTGTTTCCGCGGTGCCATCCAATTAACTCGCGCGCGCGCCCTAACGAGCAGGCGCCGGAACGCTGAGTGCATGAGCGTCTCGGTATATATGCTCTCGAGAGGGCGCCCGACGCAACGCGGCTTGCAGGGTGCATACGCCGGCTGCGCCGCTGCTTATCGACACTATATAGACGGCGCACCTTTGTGCAAACAGGCTCCGCGCAGCGTGGGATTAGACGAGATCGAACCGTGGCGGCTGCCGTCCGATAGATTGGATCAAGAACGATGCGCCACTTCTGCCGATTCTTCTTCTCCTTTTCACTCTTGTTGTTCCTCCGACAGTGGTGTTCCAGTTCCTATTATGTGCCCTCTCTGCGTCTCCCTTTGAAGTACACGAGCGCGTGCGATGGAATGCGCTAATTCGGGGAGCGGCGCGCACGAGTGCGTTCGAAGTAGCCGGGCGCAAGCTGTTTGACGATCAGCGTGCGCAGGCTTCTCGGCGCAACACGGGCTTAAGTAATTGCGAACGGATTGAAATAAGTTGCTGCGCGCTCCGGCGGAGGAAGGCTTATTAGACACACCTCATCGAGCACGCGTGCACAATGCGCGCGCGCTTATCTTCTTGCCATTTTTGTTGTTTGTTTGTTTGTTTGTTTCTTTATCGGCCGTGCGTGCATGTACAGCAGGCGTTGTACCAGAAGAAGGATTATCTCGCCTCTGTGATCGCGTAAGAATGAGCTGAAAGAGCGTAAAATTTTATGTTGAATATTCTATAGGTGAATGTTCCATTACACCCTAGTGATTCGCATGCGTGCGGGTTACGTTGTTTAGAACCGAATAAAAGAACGATTATCGCTCATCCGTGGAGGCTACAATTTAGAACTTAGAGAGCGGTCTTTTCTGTTAGTGGCCCTGTCTACGGGAGGAGGAGGTTGAGGAGGAGGGTGGAAGAAACGCAGGCAGGTCAACAGGACGCGCGTCCGGTTTGCTAGCTACGCAGGGACAAGGGGGTAAGATATCTATAGCAGCCTTCATATGTCGCGCTCCGGCACGTGTGTATTGTGTCTCGTGCCTTGTGCTACTAGCTGCGAGATTAGATGGAAATAGAAGAATCTAATAGCTTCTCCGGCACCTGCCATCGGTCCGAACGGTTATCAGGTCTGTCGCTCGCTCACTCGCACATCGTCGTAGTGGGCCTAACCTCGGTCCCTATACATACCACAATAAAAAAAAGGGTAGAGGAGAGAGGCACATCCACTACGAATACGTGGGGCTTCCATCGGTCACTGAGAAAATACGGAGGAGTGTTGCTCCTCCATATAGTCCGGTGGTCATATTAATGGTCTCGTACGTCACGTGTTGCTACATTGCGCCCTATTTGCCTCCAGCTGCAACTCGATTCATCGACTCGAAAGGATGAGCCACCGCCAACTCTATGTATACATTAATTTTAGAGTTATAGGCAAGCCGGTCCAAGAACATAAATGCGTCGTCTACAAAAAAAAAACGAAAGAAAAAGAAAGGAAAACATGTTTTGGATGTCGCTTTCCAAACTTTGACGGTGATAAGACGAGTAATGATGTGGTATCAATTCAAAAGCAAGTCATCCCCGCTGCCAAGCAATATGAATACCTCGTTGTAAATGAAAGACAACACATACATTTACAGTTTCTCTTTGTACTGTTGTCCAGTTCGCGAGCTTTCGCATATACAGTACGTATCATTAAGTGCACAATCAGAACGCAAATATATGCAGGAAAAAGTTCCCGCGTGCACCGACAGCTCTAGAGAACAGGCACCTGAAATCCAGTATTCACGAAGCCGATTGAGTTCTCACGCTTTTGGCTGTACCCCTCCGGGGGTTTTTGTCATTAACTAAGCTCATAGAGAGGCCGCCTGTCGACAAAAATCGCGCGATCGAACCCTTTCACCAAGACATTTATCTCGAGTTTCTGACACGTCCCTCAGTCCCTTTTGATCGAGTGGCAAGAAAATCGGTGCCGGACGGGGTTGTACAAGCAGCGCTCCTTGCGACGTCATTATTTTCGCCCTGCACATTTGCGGTGATAGGTATACGTTCCTACGGGTATAGACTTATAGCCTGCATGCCGATTCCTTGACTGCTGACTGCTGACGTTTCCGATAGTTAACAGCAAAGGGAATTTATCTCGCACCACTACGTGTTGGCGGCGGAGAAGCATCTTTAATTACTATCGGGTACGGAGGGATTTGGAGGACGCATAACGAAGCAGGCACGGAACGAAACTGGTAACGGCCACTGGCACAAGAACGACACTTCGATTGCCCAAAGGAAGAGTTGTTGAAAAAAGGAAGGGACGGAGAAGTAAAACGTGAAACGATAAATTGTGGAAGCTTACTCGAAGGAAATCATTTCTAATTGCATACCATTCGTAACAGGGATAGCTGGCCCAAGGACAAGAACGGCGATAAGTAGCTACATGTAACGGCAAATATACGACGACGGGACGGCGACGTCGGCATATGTTGGTGGTCAGTTTTTGGAACGCTTTCACCTGTTTTGCCGTCGATAAGCTTCTAAACGAGCTACTATAGAATTATCGCTATAGTGAGTCGGACTAAATATCTCAGCTCTTGTTATTTCGTTTTGGTGCGAGAAGGCTTTAACGTTGTGTCCGGAAGCGAGCTGGCATGTTTCTTTTTGCACGACTGCATGAGTTTTTGAGTTCTTTCTGGCTCGCCAATAAACCGTTAAAGATACGACGAACGTTTCTGGTATTGAAGACGTGTAACTGACCCATCCAGTTTAACAGAAGGTTCTCCTTTGTTGTCCGTTTAACAGTCTATCACACTAAAGATCGAATTATTCGGCATGTAATTAAACATCAAGGAATAGTGTAAGTATGCATGTGTGCCTAAAAAGTGACGAAGTGTTCACCCGGGGTGACGTTTCTCAGGCTGAAGTGCAAAATTCAGGATGTTTTGAAATACTTTGCTTAATAACAGTATACTTCAACCTATGTGCTTGGGTTCGGGCCTTTCATCGCTTGCCAGTATCATACATTCATGGAAGATGGAGAGCATCAGTTCAGCGAAATTCAGCTTTCTCTCTCCAGCGTGCCTATGTCTTCAAAGCTTACGCTATCATTTCGAGGGCGTAGCTTCGTTCCGATTCAAGATGGTCAGAGCGTAGGGAAAAAATGAAAGCAGGTGACTCTAAACGCGTCCTGAATGCACAAAATCTTAGGGCATTCTGAACGTTAAATCTTTAGGTAGAGTAACGCTAGAACGTTATCTAGTGAGGCGTGCCTTGTCTCAGTACCGCAAGAATACGAAACATGAACAGAGATAATTTGGCGTGATTTGTTGTGCTGTTTTGTATTAGTAGTTGAGATTGGAGATTGCCATACACATATCTGGGTTTATTGGCTGAGGATTAGCTGGTACTGAAGCGCGAAATTCAGAGCGGTAATTTCAAAAGCAAAAGACACACCGGGGCAATGGTATCGAGGCAGTTCCAAAAGAAAGAAATGAAGCCCTGGGCCACCAATGTTCAATGCCTTGAACATTGGTGGTGACGACTGCCATGAATCAGATCGACATGTTATTTGGTTGCGTTTCCAGTTTGCACAGTGTGCCAGGATTGTCATTTTCCTGATGCGCCACCGTCTTTCATGCTATAACTGTTGCTTTCCTTATTGAGATTATGACCTCTTCTTTGACTGTATACAGGCGTCTTGTTCTTACAGCAAAGATCTTAGATGGGAGTCAGTACGTGTCACGTGCTTTTTTAGACAGAACACGAGACAAAGGATATTTATTACACTTTAGTAGGTTAGAACACAGCCAGTAGATTAGAACAACACAGAGGCTCGCCGTTTATTAACGTCGTGCACCACCGGTTCGATGTAAGTGGATAGGTACCACCGATCCTCAGTGAACGTGACCCGGATCAGCTACTCGGTAAATAGGGTTAGGCTGAGAATTGGCATTGGATGACATGGGATATGTGCTGTCGACGTTCCCTTTCATTAAAGCGCTTCTCACTCTATGGTAAGAAACATCACCTCCGTATGACGTGGGGCAGGAGCTGTAGCTGTACCGGGCGTACGGAGAATGCAGGTAGCGGCAATTGGCATTGGAAAGTCTGAAAGAACTACTTCCGACAAAAGTAACAAAACGCCCACATTATTATTATTATTATTATTATTATTATTATTATTATTATTATTATTATTATTATTATTGTTGTTGTTGTTGTTGTTGTTGTTGTTGTTATTATTATTATTATTATTATTATTATTTTATTATTTGTTTTGAACACATATACACAATTAGCAACAAAGAGAAAGCGAGGAGCAGGCTGGCAACTCCCACAGAAACCATCGAAAGGGAAGCTCATACTGTTATTTTTCTCCTTTAGTTTGTCTTTTTTACTATCCTGCGCTTATTCTCTGTGGTACTTTTCTTTTGTCTTTTGAAGCGTTGTAGTCATTTTGTAGGACTTTTCCACGGCTTTTCATCGCAGTCAGGCGCGGGCATGACAGCGAGACGAGCGGCTGCGCGTGAACTTCGTTGTAAATGTGTGCCTTACCTTTGTTGGGCATACTACAGTGTTGCACAATGTGCAACGCCGGGCACGTCCTTTTTTGTCACCGACTTGAGTTGATGGTATAGGAGGTGCAATGTCGCATAGTCTCAAGCGCAAGCTGCCACTAGGGAAGAATGGGGAAGCTGGCGCGCTCTCCCCAGAGACGTACGCCAAGAAAGCACCCTTTAAAAAAACTGGTACAATGGCCTATTACGTGATTCAGTTACCTGAGCATCCCGCACTATACCTTCTTTAGGCCATGGAACGATCCTTTTCCTTATTTAATTTTTTTTTCATTCATTCAGACAGCACTTCTCCGTCATGGTTAAAAACATCCCTTTCACTGAACACTGTTTCTCCCCGAGCCTCATAAGATTCTCCCGCCGTCCGGCAGTTTTGAAAGGGAGTCTTCGAAAGGGAGTCGGCGAATTGTTCGAGAACGAACGCGATCTTCGGCAGCGAGCAATAAACTGCGTACACAAAGCGCCTCCCACCCCCCTTCTTCCCTCTCTCCCACCGCCGCCGCCTATTTTTGCAGCTTCAAGCAGCGACGTCGCGGCGACGCCAGCGGCCGCTACACGGCGCGAGGTCAGCGCCCGCGCCGTCTCAGCCGGACGAGGAGCCGGCGGGGCTAAAAGAAGAGTGAACTGTGCTCTCCGCCAGTGGTGAAGTAATGCGGGCGTTTTTACCAAACCGGTTGCTGCGCGGCGGCGCCCAGCGAGTGCGCGCACACGAAGCCTCTCTTGGCGGTTCGTTCTGCTCTCGCCCGCGCCGCCCCTGAAAAAGCGTGCGCGCGTGCTTGCCGTACACACAGCCGAAGTCGAGCTCGTGCCTCGCGTACGCGAAGCGACGTCAGTTCTCACGCTGGTAAACGTGATTCGCTGCGCTAACAACCAGCGTTTGCACTCTTGGAACGTTACTAAAACAGGTAGTAACCACTTAATTGGGTGGTGGTGGTGGTAAAAACTTTAATTCGTCAACAGAAAATGATTTAGGAGATTAGATGTGGGAAGTCATGATGGCTTCGTGAGGTGGCCGTCAGGCCGTGTCTTACGGCGACTTCTAAAGCCCAGGTCACGGCCTGCAGTTGAACCGCAGGTTCCGAGCTCTTAATTTGCCAAAGGCACTCTTCCTAACGAGCTCCGAACATATTTGTCTACAGCGCGAGAGACTCCCGCAATAAACTTCCGTGTTCAGTTAAAAAACGTAGCTAATATGCTCGACCTAACCCTGAAGTCTGTCGTTCCGTGCGGTTATGTGACGCTGCTGCTATTCCGTGTGTTGGCAATATCAAGGCCTTATGGCTATGACGCAGGAGTTGTTTGATGATGCTGGCTTAAACGTGAAGTGCCGCTTTGCTGGACACCTAACTGCTGAATTGGTTGGAAAGTGGAATAGCCATCATTCTGTGTTTGTGTATTGAGTGTTTCAATTAGTGCCTTTGAGATGAGCGCTCGAAAACGACGGCAAGGAAGAACGAAAGGAAGCAGAAGAAGGGGGGGGGGGGTGCGAAAGATGCACGACGCTTGCATCATGCGGCAACGTTGCGATCTTGTTACGCCTTTTATTGTTGGTAGGAAGTATGCATGCTGACGCAATTTGGTTTACTCCCTGACGATTTGTTGATCACGTAGCGTGAACTTATGCAGTGCACAGCGCTGTGCATGCCAATAGTGTCTTGTAAAGTTGATCCATGTTTAATTTATGCTTCTATTTTGCTGACATATAGTTTACCTGTGCTATCGTCGCCTTTACTGAGGACGTAACAACGTATAAATCAGTGAGACAGTACGTCAATAATTATTATACGGCCGCTTTCTAAAGTGTGCCTTCGAATTCGAATCGGTAGTGTCAGTGTTCTGACTCGCCATACCTGATTCACTCGAATAGCTAACCGTCGTTAAAGAAAATATTAAGTGAAAAGTAAAAGTGGTCATGAATAACCATCATCATCCTTGTGACAGCCTGATTACTAGTTCACTGCAGGAGAAAGGATTGCATGTGATCTGAAAGTCTTCTAATTATTCAATCAAACGGTGACTGCTCTGCATAGGTGGGCACGCGCAACGTTGACACGGTAGCCACACGCCGTTTTACATTAACACGCCACCGATTGTCGGTTCTAAGTGTCCCATAATATGCACTAAACCTCTATCTTTAGGTTCAGTGGCGTCGACTCCCGTCGATACTCTTATTTCCGTTCCTAAATGTCTTGAGACCTACGGGTTTATATCGTTCATTATTCTGTCCCCACTTTCGTTTAAAACACGAGGTAAATGTTATCCGGCTTACTTAAAGCGCCTGTTGGCTGGGGGTGATGTTTTCAATCCACATCTCTTGTTCGCTACCTTAGCAAATACAGGCCACTGAAGCTTCTATTGTTTACGTTCGAGCGGCTATTAGCGAGACTTTGATGCTGCCGGGCCATTATCCACCCCTGTACATTTTTTTCACGTGTTTGCACCCCCCCACCCCCAGCCGCTATTCTTACCGTAATTTCCCGTCCTTAGCCCTCCCCTAGTGTACGGCAGCAAATCAGAAGCGTAATTGTTTTTCAGGTAACGTACCCGCCTTTTCCACCTAATTTCTCTCTCTCTCTCTCTCTTAGAAGATACATTGAAGGGCACCAAACTGAATGGCCGTCCGTAGTCGTGCTGTTAATACTCCTGTGTGCGTGCATTCTTGACTCTCTTCCTCTTTCTCTCTATATATCCCCTCTCCCATTACCCCGCGTAGGGTAGCCAACCGGAGGCTCGTCTTGTCTCCTTTCTTAGCGGATTTCGTCTGCTTGCTTTTTGTGTGTCCGCTTGTACAATGTCTTAATGCTGTAGTTTCCGCAGAAGCCGTCTCTTATAAATTTAAACGGTCGCCATACTCTCGTCCCTAGCGTATCTGCTTGAGTCCCGTAATGGTGTTGTCTCCATTACCTTAACTAAATTTGGTCGCCCCGCTGACTAAGCGTAAAAAAACCTTCCTGGCTTTATGGTAACCTCATCCATCATAGCTGCTTTTCTTTCTCGCTCCTCAAGGATATACTGCGCTATCCATAACATCACCAGAAATGGGCGGGGAAACGCGCATCACCTTGTTTAATGCCCAGGTGGCGGTTTATTTCAATACATTAGCCTAGAGCTTTTCTTCTTGTTAAGGGGGGGGGGGGGTGACGAAAAATGAAGACGGAGAGTTCCTTCCCACCCTCGCACATGCATGCATAAATTAGATTTGCAAGTAGACTAAGTTATAATTTGGTTCCGTTGCAGGCGACGCAAAAAAACAAAACAAATAATAATAAGAAGAAGGAAAGTGTAGATAACCTCCGAAAACGTATGTAAATCCGAGCAGCTCTTCTTCTTTATCACATGTGAAATATGGGAGGTTTCGCCACAGACAGCTAGGCCAGCTACTCCGCTGTTCTAGCTAGGAAAAAGAATTCAAAATACAAACCCAGTCGAAAGTCAACAGCAACTCGTGCATCAGTGACCGCGAACGTGTATAAGGGAGATCGCACGCTCCTCAGAAGTACGAGGAGTCTACAAGTGCATGGCGGCGTCGCCACCCTCGCCACCGCTGCACAAAAGGCGTTGTAGAACGGTATACAGCTTCGCTATAAAATGCCGTTCTATAAATAGCAGCGCCCGTATACTCCTTCAACATAGACAGTGTCGGGCTCTACTGGGCACTCAACAAATAACTCACGAAGACGCAGCCCAACACAACAATGCTCAATAAACGATGGTGCTTCTGCAAGCCGGGTATATACATACGTGTGGTACAACATCCGCGAAGGCTTTCAAAAGAAATTGAAAACGAAGCGAAGTATATAAACGATCGGCAATATCGAGAAATTAAAACAACTAGCCAACGGCCAGAGGTTACGTATAGGGGCAATCAGATAGGCCCACGCATAAACACACACACACGCCCTCCCGCATGCGCCGAGCGCATATAGTATATCAAAAAGGCACCTTTTCCTTATCACTCACTTTGCCTCGGCATCAAGCCGGCTTATTGTTTAGAAGTCTCCGCGTCTACGAGCATCTTAATGGAGATATCCGAAAGGGCGGAGAATAAAGTATAGATCCGAGCCAAGCCTAGCCTATGCAACGAGAGCGGGCAAGAGCGGCCGCCGGGGCGGAGAGATGGCCGCGCCCTGACCGCGCTTCGGCGGCTCGGCAGAGGGACGGACGGCAGACCGTTATGTAGGTTACGTGTAGCGGTCCGGCCCGCGCGGGCAAACGAGGTTTACGAGATTCCCATGGCGGTGCGTTGTGGCTGATCAGACGTGTTATGGCGGGTACCGCGTCTTCTTCTCCTGCTGCGCACAACAAGCTTGGTGGTGACCGCGAGCATATGTGCGTGCATCACTCTTGCGCGTATGCACTGACCGCGAACGCGTGTACTGCCCACTCTCACGCGAGAATCGGGCTGGCACGGCTTATGGTGGCACGCCGTGTGAGAACGCTGGGGTCAGCGGAAGTGCCTCTAAGAAGAAGAAGAAGGAGGAGAGAGAGAGAGAGAGAGAGAGAGAGAGAGAGAGAGGAACAGTGTGGTTTAGGCAAGCTAACGTGTGTAGCGTTCAACGCATGCATATGAGTCATTCTTCCCAGCGGAAATCTGAAAGCTGAGTGCGCATCGGACGGCATTGTACGGACACGCTCGATAAGGCTTCAACTCGGGCTAATTAAATGGCACGGAATTATTCGTTTCACTAGTATTTCGTGCGAAATGAAGAGACACATTCGTTCTGCCATGCACACTAATGTATAGCTGACAATGCTGATTATCTTAAATATTATGTATCAAAGAGTGACCTCGTCAACTGATGCGTTCATGAACTAAAAGTAACTAGGCATAATCACGCCCGCACAGTTTTCGCTTGAGGTTGTTCAAGGAATGGCTAATTTGTGTGCTCAAATCATATAGTGTTCTTGATTCTGTCATCATTTCTGGGGGCATTATTAATAGCAAATTGAATTTTGCGTTCCAAAATGACACCTGCCTTGTGAGAAATGCCATTTGGAGCACTCCGCGAGTTAACATTGCACCCAATCAAAGTTGTCTGGAGAGAGACACGCCGGACGTCGTAAATTTCTGGATACGTATGCGCACGAAATAAGTGTTGCTGAATGAAGCTGAATTAGTAGCTGTCACCTGTCTTGTGTGTTTTCCGCCCCGCGTCTTGAAGCGGCTTTCGCAAGGCTTGCAGGATTTCTTTTAGCAACGCTGGATGCTCCACGATGCAAGGCGTAAGTACGTCCTCCAGCGGCAAAGCCATACTCGTGTAGACATACGCTTGCGAATCTCCGTAAGCAAGAGGACTAGTTCGAGAGTGACAGACCGTCAACACAATCAGCGCCCTGTTCCGAACGTCAGATAGTTCTCTCTCTCTCTCTCCGCGTCAACCCACAAGCAGTCTGGACTTGAAATGACGTCACTGACGAGGACGGCTCGGGTAAAAGCTTTGAATGCGCCACAAGGCAAACGCCACGCGCAGCTTACGAGCGGCGGGGTGGCGGCGCACGCTGGACGTGCGAAGAGCGATGAGGTGACGAAGCGAAGGCGTCGTTGCACGATGTTTCCACTTCGTTTTGCTCTCAGTGCTGCTTCTACGAGAAAAAAGGGGGACTCGCCGCAGGCCAAGCATTTGTCAGATGCACACCCGCTGATTTCGTGAGGAAAAGTAGCTTCACTTTATACTTCACGTCGTCTTTTTATTCATACAAGGATTTAATGTTGTGGGGAAGCCAGCAACATATTTGCAGCGGAGAGAGAGAAAAAGAGAGAGAGGGTGGGGGGGTTAGGAAAGGCAAGAAGGTCAGCCAGAAGAGTTTCTAGTTCTTCAGTCCCGTAATGAATGAATGAATGAATGAATGAATGAATGAATGAATGAATGAATGAATGAATGAATGAATGAATGAATGAATGAATGAATGAAGAGAGGAGCGACCAACAATTTTAACAAAACGGCCGATTTTCGTCATGTGCATTGCTAATGTTATTCATAAGAGAAGCAGCGGAAGCAAAACTACAGCATCACTGAATGCGTTTCGGGTTTCGGTGCCTTGAACCTATTTGCACTCAATCTCTAGCTTTATAAACCGCATGGAAAGTACCAGCAATTTTTAAATTGTTACTAAAGAACGGTTTATTGTGTCTGCGTGGTAGTGGACCCGAGTTGTAGCGAGAAAACAACAACAAATGGCACGCTTTCCACCAAATGCCCTGCAACATGTGGTGACTGTGAGCTGCTGCTTCTTTCCAGTCCCTTTTACCCTTTTATGAATTCCGACCATTTCCACCGCGCGCGAACTTTCGTCACTCTTGGCCGGTGCCGAAGTAACGCAAATAGCGTTTTCATCGCTTCTCCCACCGTATATCCTTGCATATGATGCGCATATTCAGGCTCCTTCTTGGAAGCACAAACACGCACGCATCCTCATGCAGGTTTATCTCGAGTCGTGGAACGCACGGCCCACACCCATACTTCTTTCTCCTGGTTCGACCACGCTCGTACGACAACTGCGCGATGTTGGGTTCTCGTGATACGCATTTAGCGTATAACTAACACATGGCGTCGATGGAGTATAGCGCCACTTTAATAACGGTGAAAAGCAATAAATAAAGCATACAGCGGAAGCCACACGTGCTTTGACTTGGGAGCCCAGAAATTCGCGCTTCGCCAGCGATACGCCCACCGATCCGCTTTCGTGGCGTCTGCCCGTAAAATATGCCAGCGGAAGCCGTATGCAAATGCGACCTCACGGCGGCGGTGCTCGGAGGAAGACGGCGCGCCGTTCTTTAACGACGTTTCGCTGCGACGAGTGCCGTGCTCATCTCTCGCCCGCGTCTAATATGTGCAGGGAGCGTGCGATACGCGACGAAGCAGGGCGAGCCGCAGCAACCGAAAATGAAGGCCCCAACCAACACGTATACGCACCGACTCGCGCCCCCGTAAAGCATCCCCACTCCTCCTGAATTCATTCCTCTTAACACCCCTAGAAGCGCCAATGGATGCTGCTCTCAAAGCGTGCGAGGCGGCAGTTTCGTTACAAGTGTAGCGCGCGGCTCAAATTACGCTCAGCGTGCGATGCTTTTAAGAGCACTGCGCCTCGTAAATGTTGGGTATGCCTCTAACACGGTTGTTCCAAGCCTATAGCATAGCGGCATCCAGCGAGTGTGTATCGAGCAGAAGCGAAATACAGGCCGCATGTTCTACTCATACGTGATGAGGCGTACGCGAGTCGATGTCTGTATTGCCAGGCTTCTGGGTCATAATTTCTTGGTCTCTATAGGAGCGGTGCGCTCTCCGTGCCCGTGCGTTGTTAGCGTAAGCGTTGTGTGCGAAGGACCCGGTTAACGGAGTGGCCGCACCTAACTTAACCTCCCTTGGTCTAACCTAACCTAATTTAGCGTAGTAGCTTGCAGGCGAAGGAGAGCCTGTAACTGGACGCTCAAAAGTCAAACGTGCGAAAGATGCCGAAGGAAAGATAGAGGAAATATGCTTTTGACATGAAGAAGGCAGTGTCGTGACCGCAGTATTCGCCCTGCTTTGTGCAGTAAAAAACCATGGCCGGCTTTACCTGTCAATAGGCGGTATATTACTATGGTTTGCGAGCGAACGAGCTAAATGTATTCATTTTCTGGAATTACGTTACGTGTCACCAGTGGCTATAGACCGCGAGACAAGGCTCTTGTTACACGCAACAGAAAGAAAGGTGTCGTGGTAGGGTAATTTACTGCGTGCCTCAAACAGGCGTAAACAACGGATGCGTATAAGTCGATAAGGCGATAAGGCGAGATAAGACATTATATTGGCGAATTAAGTAAAAAAAAAAAAGAGCTTAGGTGATCCGCCCGCGCCTTTGCCCGCGCGTTCACACCCATTTCGATCGTCATCATATTGGATTGTGTTCGTGCGCTGGCTAGTCAAGAAGCACACCTGTGTAAGTGATGTTTTGCGAGGCCTTGACGCAAGCGAAAGCGTACCTGTGTCGACGTAACCATATACGTGCTATATACGTATCCAAACGTACACGCACTTCAAAAAAAAAAAATCATCCACTCGCAAATGTTTCTAAATACGAAGAGGTAATCACACTGCTTAGTTCCATAGTGGATGAAGCTGTCATCGGTACATTCTGGCTCTGGAAGCTCGACTTCAGCAAACACTCACAGTCAAATTATCGCTCGAAATGTGTTCACTGGAAAACCTCCCAAACGTTTCCCAATTATCTCGCGATCACCCCGAAAGGGTTCTGAATTTGAGCCGAGTTGTCGCATTCCGGTGCGTGCGCTAGTCCGAAGGTCTCTGGCCCCCTAAAAGATGCGACTGTAGCTTCACAGACGGGCATTGCCATGCCTGGCACGTCTAACGATTCCACACAGATGCTATACAGATCCGTTGGGCCGGCCAACTCTTTCAATCTTTGAAATAGTGAGACCTGACTGTTCACGTCTTCGTGCGGCAATGAAAGCAGGAGCTTGGATGCCTATTTATAGTCGGCTATGAGAAAGATATCGAAGCCGAGAATAATAACTTAGAAGAAGAAGAAGAAGAAGAAGAAGAAAGGAAACAGCTGAAGGGCTTGCCGGAACTGGTGCCGGTGGCAAGCAGTTGACGGTCCTCCATAAAAACGCGCTCGCTTCCCCGTCTCGGTGCGCAGCATCGCGTTCCAGCTCGCAACCGTGATCACTGTATGTTATGCGGCTTTCGCGAGTGTAAATTTAACGGCTGCACTGCCGGGAGATCGCAATCTTTCTTTGCGCGACTTTTATGCGCTTCCCCTTCCTGTGGCAAAAGTTGCGCGGCCAACTCTGACAGCAGCGTCGCATCGCAGGCGTGTAGTTTAACAACCCTGAGGCAGTATACATCAGTTTATATAGTGACAGCAACTGTGGCGTGCCGGCGTCTAAATTTTCATCAGCTCTTACGCCCGCGCAATGACTTCTCTGCTTGCGAGGAGTTAAGGGAAGCGATCGTACAACGCGGGGCGTGGCATCGCTGTAATTATTTGTGGAATCGCCATAAACTAGAGGACGAGAATCCTCGCGAGCGTAATCGCTGTCTCCACCTATACACCGAATGGCTTCCTCTGCATATAAACTGACATCTAAAGCCTTAACACGAGAGTCATTGCAGCAAATCGTGGACCATCTGAGGCACCGAATTTCAGTTTATAGATGAGACATGCTTTGCCTGAAGAGTGCAGCCTAAAAATGCGGTGTGCATTGCATTTCGATGTGGAGATCGTAAGACCAACCTTGAAAATATGGACAGTGCATGTACGTGGTCGCAAATAAAGAAGCTGAAAGTTGGCGTCGCACACGGTGATGCTCTAATTGCTGCACGACAGGAATTCACACGGGTATATATATATATATATATATATATATATATATATATATATATATATATATATATTGTTTTCATAGTTTATTAAACGATGAGTATAAGCACAGATATGCATACTCATGCCTGTACACTTTCGCACGTTCGGTAACGATTGTAGCGTCATAATGAGCGTTCGGAAAATTCGGCTCATTCTGAGCCGTAGTTGGGCATACTTGCTTCATTGATTTAATGTTTGATAAGCTACGGTTCCAGAAGCTACGCTTTCAGTACACGAGGCACCGCTGTGGAGAGTCGGAATTAGATCTGACCTCTGGGATTCTTCAACGTGTTTAGAAACTGGCGCATTTGGTAGCGTCTTCGCATTCCGTTCTAATGATACCGCCGCTTCTTGCTTACAAACAGCAAATTTGCGTCCAACAGCAGAACTTCGAGCAATATTTCTAATAACCTGCGCATTGCACCGACTTAATTCTTCAATGTACTTTAATTTCTTTACGTTTACGTACGTTTGCATACAAATATTAAACACAATGCACTGCCTGTGCTTGCGGTTCTTTGTGAACCTAAATGGGGCGCTATAACATAAAGCTATTCCAAACTGTTTTTATTTTATACCATTTATGCAATCAGCCCTCCTCGATTGGCCAACATTTGTTTGGGCTACTCCAGCTTCGCCTGTCTGTACCGCGACGTCAGGAAAACCACAATAACTCCCCATCTGAACAAACGTTTGCAGACTGATTATGCATGGTTAGACATAACAGAGAGAAAGAGAGAAAGAAACGTTTATTATTCGAAACATTGACCCCAGCGAGGCCCGGTATCACCCTAAGGTGGGAAGGCTCCTTAGTCCAAAAGAAAAAATAATCATTTGTGATTCCACACATTCTTTGCCATTAGCCCTCCGCTACTGGGAAAAACATTTTCTGGCTGCGCCCACTTTGACTTTCTGTCCCGCGACGTCACAAAACCGTGAAAGATACCGCGTCAAAGCTGTGTGAATGTGTTAAATATGCATTAATATGCCGGAAAAAACTGATTTGTTTTCAGGAATAGCCGGAGGCTGCCCCTTTCCGAGAGGAATAGAAGTCGTCTTCCTACCGATCGCTCTAACACTGGCTACTCGGACCTGCGGGCGAAAATGGGTTTCTCGACGTATAAATTTTTTGGGGGGGTGGCAATATAACGTCGTCGAGATCTTTCGGCACGTATACGACATTGCTTTGCCTACTATTCTTCGCTGAGGACTCGTTAAATAGCGACATTTCTTAACCTTCCGTTGCACGCCACCGCAATTTTTGACCAGCCACCGCAGCTTAAACACAGGGAAGCGGGCCAATCTCAGACGCCGGCACCACCCTCCCCATTCGCTTATCTACTTTCATTGAGCTCGCTCGGCGCCACCGAAACCATCTCCACTTCTGCGTGTTCCTCGCCTCTTGTCAGCCAATTACACAGGAAAAACATCTCAATGTAGGCAATGCTATTCACTTTGAAATCAAACAAAGGTGACCTCCTATAATCGAGAAGAGCGTTTGATTGGGTTCTTCAAACAACGCTGCGGGTCACCGCCCAATGCTTACGTCAGCGCTTATGTAAATTTGATGTCAGGAGATCGGAATAAAAACAGATTGGAATAGTTTTATGTTATGGGGCTCCAGTATAACATCCGACGCCTGCGATAAATTGTAATCCTCGCTGCCCGTATTATTCGCCACTCCAATAACTCTGACGTTATTCCGAGTGTCTGAGGTAGTATGATTCAATGAGTTAGCACTAAAGGCGTGCTAATGGGGTGATTATTACTATTATTATTATTATTATTATTATTATTATTATTATTATTAGTAGTAGTAGTAGTAGTAGTAGTAGTAGTAGTAGTAGTAGTAGTAGTAGTAGTAGTAGTAGTAGTAGTAGTAGTAGTGGATGTGTAGCACGAGCTATATAGCCATCGACACCATCAAATATACTGGCTATTCATTTTCGTTTAACCGATATGACCAAGAGCAAAGGTAGGCTCGCTCGAAAAAAAAGAAAATAAACACAAGGATTCTAAAAATAAAGGATGAATATAAGTGGCAACACGCTCACGTAAAGTTTACAGGTTTCTCGTGAATGCATTTGCTTGCCGCCTCGCAATGACTGACAGTGCTGCCTGTAATAGTTGCGGCAGCGAGGAAACAATCGAACATGCCCTTTGTTATTGTCCTCAATACAGTTTCCAAATACAGCCGCTCGTAACGACGTTGGCGCGCCTCTATGACCAGCCGCTTCATGAGCAGGCGATCTTGGAGTGCCGGCTGACGCGACCTTCACATCAGAAGGCGGTGAAGGCACTACTGAGATTTCTCCGGTCAACCCACCTGCTTGAACGATTGTGACACTTCCGCGTTCCTTTTTTGTGTGTGTTCCTAATCTTTTCTTTCCCCTCTCCCACCCTTTTCATGTGTGTGCACTTTTTTAAGACCTTTCTTTCTCCCCGTCCCCCTTCCCCAGTGCAGGGTAGCAAACTGGATATCTATCTCCCGGTTAACCTCCCTGCCTTTCTCACCTCTTTTATATATATATCTCTCTCTATCTCATTAGTCGATCTGAGAGAGGAACATAAGCCAGTGCGTCATCACTTCATCAGAATACAAGAAACGTCGCAGTCCCGGTTACCACGTTTGCTCGCACAAAACTGTTGCAATTCACGAAGCTGCGACGCCGTTCTCACGGCACCCACCGCGAAAGGATCGAGACGTCAGTGGGGGTGCACGAAATGAAGGGTTCACCGCGTAACGAGGACAGCCTCGCCAGCAGCGTGCCACCAGACGCAGCGCGGGCACATTGTATCTCGCGCCGGGCACAAGCGGCCTCGTCACGGGCCGTTGAAAGGACCTCCGGCACAGCACATGTAGTCGACGCGTGCACCCCGTGCGTGCAGCCTCCGGAAATCGAATTGCGCATTCATGTCGCGTCCATCGCGAGACATGACGGACGGCGGTGGCCAAAAGGCCGGGAAGGAAAACTGACCTCCCTCCCCGTGGCAAACGCGGCTCTGGATTACGGGGGTGAGACGAAGCACCTAGCAAGACGCAGCGAGATCGTTGGTGGACAGCTGGCCTTCGGTGTGTAACTGCCACGGCTTCGACTATACAGCGTTGCAAGTCCTGCGCCGCGTGGATGGCGTATTATTGGAATGCGTGCAACGATTGGCGCGCGCTTCGGAGGCCTTCCAACTTGTGTGGTCTTGGACTCGCGGGACAAGCGTTTCGTTCGGCCTTTTTTTTTTGTTTGCTGGTTCCTTCGAAGGTGTGCTTGTGGGGCTTAGGGCCCTTTCGATCACGCCGCGGCGAGCGCGCAGTGGCGAGTTACGGGGAGACCTCTTTCACTCTTTCCCTCGTCGATAATTGATTACGCAGCTTCGCTCGCTCGGCTTTCGCGCGTATACTGACGTGCGCGCATGCAGGCGTCGTGTTATATGCTTCAACGCGTCCCTGTATTGCGTTAGCTATGCAGCACCTCTGTATAGGGCACGGCCGCGCGCGGTAACGCCTACGACTATATGCGCGGGCGATTTAGTAACGCGCTTCCCGTTCCTTCTTGTCCTTTCTCTTTCTCCTTCTTTTCTTAACCGCTCTTTCATTCTTTTATTGCGCTATCGCACGGTACTGAATACGTTATCGCGCGAGGCCTTCAATTTGCACGCCTACAACGTCACGTAAAGCAATCTCCGTGCCGTTGTACGGCTTGCGGGGAAGTTTCGGTCGAATGGCGTGGACGTCCATTTCGATTCCTGTGGTATCGTGAGCTGAATGCCAGCGCGCGTAGCAATGTGCCACCGTAACGAAGACAATGGCGAAAACAATGACCCGTTCTTCTTTGTTTCAGCAACGCCTGCGCACTTGAGCGCATATGCCTAGTCGGCAACTTTCGATGAGAGGTCTGTCTTTCCGTTATTTCGCCACCTGCATCTTTTGATCCTCGTTCCTTCATATATTTCTGTAATCCTAATATATTAGAGTGATGCCTATATAACGACGTTCGAGGGCCAGTAGTCATTAAGATATCATAGATATTCCAAACTCTTCGACGGAAGCTATAGTGGTGTGTCTATAGAATAATATTGACGCGAAATAACTTTGCACGTGATGACACGGGACCCTTACGGCGAGAACGACGAAGTTCGTGGTTGCGCGCGCGCTCTCCGAGGACCAGCCATCGCTAAAGGCAGACGTTTTTTTTGCCAATCTGTCGGTGGTAAACTGTTTTAGTTGTAATAGCTGGGTGACAATATAAGTAATCAATGCCAGTCAGAAAATTCTGCACGGAGCAAAATCCCCCTCAAGACAGAGAATACACCGAAGCCCACCTAATGTACTGTGATCTGGACACCTGACGTATCTTTAGCTTCGTTCAAATATAAATAGAACAGTCAGTTTCTCGACGTGGCTTCTTATAGCAGCCAATTCATATTCGAGCTCGCAAACACTTCTTAACTCTGCTATCCGTATATGATACGCACAGTTCGTTTCGCACGTTCAGAGTGCTATGCCCTGGAGCATTTAGATCACAATCATGACCGAGTTTATTAGGCTCCTATAGTACGAAGCTGCATGCAAATGAATACAGAGGAGGAGGTCCGAAAGCAGAAGGCTGTAAAGACCTCTGCAGCCACCACATAAAAACAAAGTGGGATAAAAATGCGTTGCGATTCGTGCATTGAGATGCAGGGCGTCGAGTGGACACGCAGCACTCTTGCAATCCTCTAGACGAAAGCGTCGCTAACGCTTCCTTAAGATCCGCAACACTTACAAAGAATTCGTAAGCACATTTGAGAATGTGTGCGCACTTTCAAGTTGCGGCGACGAGCGACCGCGTATACCGGCGGAGTCTCGGCCTTCCGAGGTAGCGAGCAGACCGACACGACCGACCTCTTAGCGTAGCATTGTTTTTTGAATATCCTCCAAGGCTAGCCCCTGACAGCGCGTGCCAGCGGCACCTGCTTTGCGAGCGTCTGCGTAATTCTGATGCGGCGCCGATGCTGCTGCAGCTACAAACTATTAAGCGTGTATGTGAGCTCACAGACGGCAGTGCGCATCGCGCCGGGTTTCACCCATATCAACAGCTCGTCAGGCCTGCCGGCCAGGCTAACCTGTCCGCATTCCATAAAAGTCATCGTCCACTCTCTCCCTCTCTCTCCAGCGGTCTGCGGCTTTTGCTGCTGCGAGTTTAAAATGAAAGCGGGGAATGGGTAGGTGGAAATATAGCAACTGCTTCCTTCTCTCTCTCTCTCTTTCTCTCTCTCTCTGCAGACAGATTTAGTGCCCGCAAAGCGACCGACGTGCACCGCCTATTATATAGTGGCAGCCAGCGCTTCTTGCAAAGAAGTTCGAGCAAAGGAGCAAGAAAATGTACGAAAGAACAAACTGCACACCGCGTACGGCGTGATGTCGGCGTCGCCCCCGGATTCCCAAGAACAAAAGGCCTCCCGATGCCTCTGCTTTTCTCTTCTGGCATGCCGGGGGATGGGGGGGGGGGGAGAGAAGGCAGAGGGGTGGAAGGCGTTTCGGGCCAAATATGGGTCAAGCGTGCGCCACCACAGCGGCTCCCGAACGAAGCCGCGCTCGCCGCCACCACCGTCGCGAAGTTAACCGCGCGGCGCGAACGGGCTACCGCGATGACCACCGTGTTTGCATTCCGACGCGACGTGGCGCCGCCGGACCTTAAAGTGTGTCAGCGAAGAAGAGGACCGGGCCGGTGTTTACACGGGGAGGAGAGAGAGATAGCAAGGGTAGGGAAGGCAGGGAGGTCAACCAGAACAGCATCCGGTTTGCTACCCTACACTGGGGGTGGCGGAAAGGGGAATATAAAGAGGAAGAAAGGGAGAGAGTAAGCACTGAGTACCTGTGGGAGGGACACCATACACAAGGACACTATAAACGGTCTCTTAAGCCCGTGCACTTCAAGTACTGCACTAGTGCACGAATCGCTTTTCGAGCCAGTGACGGTTGTGGCCACGGTCCGAGTATCTTTGACTCGGTGAACGGTCTCGAGTCTAGTCTGTGTAAAGTTGCCCGCAGAGAGAGGCGTTGGACATCGTAGCGAGGGCAGGTACACAATAGGTGCTCGATTGACTCCTCGCACCCACAGGAGTCGCACATCGGGCTCTCGGCCATTCCCATACGGTAGGAGTATGCGTTCGTGAACGCCACTCCCAACCACAAGCGACACAACAAGGTTGCTTCGCCGCGGGAAAGGCTAGATGGCAGTTGTAGCCGTAGCGTGGGGTCCAGTTTACGTAATCTGCAATTTATATACAAAGAGCCGTCGAGCCAGCGTGGATTAGATATCGCGGTGTGTTCCAATAATCCTCGTAGGCGGCCGATAAGCAACAGAGCAGACAGCAGCGATCTCACTGAGACAACAATGACGAATGCGAATTTAAACCATATTAGTAAGTTTCGCGTCTGCTATAGCGAAGCGGCTTCCTTTACAGTGATAGGAGGAATGGTAGCAGGGGTGTGTGAATCTTCTAAACTTTCCGATAAAGAATCGAATAGTGTCCTATTCGATTTGGTATTCGAACCGGATAGCCACTATTTGTAAATGCGAATATTTTTTAAGTTGCTCTCGAATATTTAAAGACGTCAACTGTGAGGATGTAAACATCAAGCTGAAGCAAATTTTATCCCCGCCGGCATATAGGCCGAGTCCTTTGATAGTTCTAAAGAGTGTCAAAGGGCTCTGGTATAGACACAAAAACATGAAAACTCACCCCATACGCGCTCCCCGAAGATTCTTGTGTGTGCGAACAAACTTCTTACTTGTTTCTAATGCTCCATTTGTGCTTTTAGTAACGTTTCACAACAGAGAGAAACTTACTAACGTAATAAATTTCAAAATACGAACATCGTTTTATACGAAATGTGAGAACAGACGTCTATTATTTGAAACTATTCGAAAAGTATTCGATTCCATTCGGATTTGACATTATTCGATTCGTAATCGACTTGGTCTCAAACATTACCATTCTGACAACCCTGATTGGCAGGGCCAGAAAAGCCGCAAGAACCAAAGGTGAGTGGCGACAGCGAAGTTTCGGCACAAACTCTCAGAAATGACGAATTTTGACGAAACCTTCTCGGGCTGCTTAGTTAACTGCATATTGGTGAAAAACGGCCGCGTTAGTTAAATCATGGAGTTTAGCGGTGCCAAAACCACGATATGATTATGAGGCACGCCGTGATGTAGGTCTTCAGAATAATTTTTACCACCTTGGGTTCTTTAATGTGCACCCACTACGCGGCCCGCGGGCGTTTTGGCATTTCGCCCCCATCGAAATGCAGCCGCCGCTGCCGGGATTTTGATCCCGCGCCTTCGGGCTTAGCTGTGAAAAGCCAAAGTCGCTAAGCCACCACGGTTTGGCCCTACCAATGACTACATTGCCTCCTAGAGGAAGCTAGAACCCAATTCAACAAGTTTGGAGAGCTTGTCCTTGCGACAAACCGGTCCATTTAATAGGAGGTGCTGGGAAATCGTCGGGGACGCACTATAACGTGCCGGGCTCTGAAGCTTTTTCAAGAAATTCTGAAAAGGATAGTTTAGCCCGGCTATTGTCCAGTGATGATCAGTCTTTTCCTGCCAAATGAGTGAGAGGTTTAGAAATAATAGTTTACCAGTGCAAATTAGGGTTTGTCTATAGCATTCTAGGTCGTTCCAATTCTGATGAATCCAGCAAGGAGCAGCAGAACGTCATAGCCGTTCAGTAAAAGGAGTGTACGCACCTTTGATTTAAGAAAAATATCTTGTCAAGGATAATGTGCGCCTTTAGTTCCTAATTTCAACAGAGCTCCTTCGTACCGCTGTACACTCGGCCACATATTTTTACGTAACACGAAATATGCGCAGCCTCAGAACGCAGCCTACTATTCGAATTTACAGCCTTTACCAGTATATGTGAACATTATTGTGATGTTCGGTTTTACTGACTACTGTTACAGGCTGCTCGGAAATCCCATGGTCCGTAAACTTTTGTGGCTGACTGTTCATACTTCCCGTCGGTCGTACATCTGTAAGCTTCCATGCTAAACCTGCAGGGACGCTACAGAGGAACTCTAAATCAGACTAGAAAAAGGTATTCATACAACAAATCACTTTCATTCATTTGGCGGAAAGAGGGTTGATTACTAGCGAACGAAATGAAGCGCAAAATTCTCTTCAAATTTTGCGCCGATACTTCAACACCGATACATCAGAAGAGTCACAGAATTGCTAGTAATTTCTCGTATTTCTTTGTCATTTCCGGTAAAATTTCCGAAACTTGATAGGTCGAGTCATCGGTTCGTTTGAAGCGCAATGTGGTTCTTCTTTACTGATTGACAGCTGACTAGACCCGAGCAGACGCTGTCGAAATTGGTGACGTCAAAGCCCAGCTGGCGCGGGAACTTCACAGTGGCGACGCCAGCGGTCTTTGGCGTTTGCGTCTTTTCTGAGTTATACCAAGCTGCCTCTATATAACGGCAAGAGCTGACCGTCTTGCCCCTTTATATAGGCGTAATTCGCTATATATATATATGTTTGTTTAGGTCTGGATGGACGGTTTTATGGCGTATGGCAAAACGCACACATGGACTATGACGAACTATGCACAGAACAGGGCGTCCACCAGTGGATGACCTGAAAGAATATAAAAGTTGCGCGTCACGCATTTACAGGTAGTTCCACTGGCACGTTCATCAAGCGGCGTGTCTAGAAAGAGGACGCGAGAAGCACGTATATAAACATAGATGGAAAAAAATATACAGAAGAAACAGAAGACGAAGAAAAAAAAAGATGCAAAGAAACGCGACCATGATACAGTTTATTATAACCATCGCAATTATCGCCGACCTAACCGGAGAAGTGCTACAGCACGTCGTGGGTCGGCGTGCCACGTGTATCAACTAGGAAATTGTCGTACAGCGAAACCACTGCACGCAGAGGACGGATTATTATTTCGTTTTCGTCTCGCTTAGATTAGCGACCTTAAGAAGTATCAGCAACGTGGCCTAGGTTGCGCGACGTTCATTATAGCATCATCCATCACGGAAGGCGGTCCAGGCGCGGTGCGTTGCCTCCACGATTTGGGAGCTCCGTGAGCGTGCATGCAAGCCATAGCCGCCTCTATACACACCACGCTTGGAAACCCCAGGCGCGCTCTCCAGGGCCCCAAGCAAGCTTTCGTTGGCCATCGATCTTCAGCGGCATCCTATCTCGCGCTTTCGCTTTCTCGTGAAGCAGCGGGAGCTGAAGTCAACGCTGCATTTGCAGAAAAGGAAGGACGCACCCGAAAGGGCAGTGACCAACAAGCGCCACTCAAGAGTGTCCGCTAACGGCCCTCAAAAATTGTGCGGGACGGTAGCATTGTTGTGCACCATACTATATAGTATATGCAGGTATACTATAAGATGTTATAGGTGCTTTGTTCATGTCCGTGTAGTTGTTGTTTTTTTCTTGAACTTCTTTCCGTACTTGCGATAGCCCATTATGTTGCTTGTACTGATTCGCGAAGCTTGCTCTTGCTTGAAGCCTCTTGTATGTTTTGCGTTCCCTGCGATATGTGCAATCGCGCAACAGTTCACTTGCGACAACTTAGTTATACTTTGTGTTTGCACCGATTCGGTCACATTTTACGAAACATCCTGTGTGCGTCACATATCTAAATAGGGGAAAACCAAAAGCAAGAAAAAGAACAAAAGTAACGAAAGTAGAAAAGAACGCGAACGTTTGCATCGAACTTGCGGGATAACATAAACAATGTGGCCTTTAAGGACAAAACCCACAACATTCTGGCGCAGTAGTGCTAAAGTGCGGAGAAACCGTTTTGTTCGTTTTTACTCGGCGCCTTACTAACGCGTCATTGCGGGTGCTAGCTCAACCGTGGTGTAAAGCCTATATACGACAAGGCAGTGCGAAAAAGTGCCCGAGTGTGTGGACCAACGTGGAGAGCGAAACGCCGTCCATATATACTGAAGGACCAGTACGTGTGCTCATGGCAGAAGTCGAACGCCGCAGTGCATCGGCATCTCTCCGCTTGGCTTCGCGTTTCGTATGCAGAGCACGTTCGCGTTCGGCTCGTCTTGGGGGCCTCCTCCCCAGCTGGCCGCGGAGCGCAGGCAGAAGGTTATGATCATTCGTCACACCCTGTACACCCCGCTAGTCTCCTCTCGCCGCTGGGATGCCCACGTCTATGCCTTCTCTCTCGTTCTCAACACACCGGACGCCTTGGAGCGAGTCCTTGAGTTTTTCATTCCGTCTTCCACCTTGATCTCGTCTTCCTTTCTCTACTTTTCGCTTCATACATGCTTCGTGCGTGCCAGCAGACGGTGAGGCGATTGCGCTTGCTGCGTGAAACGAGCGGTCCGTTTGTGTTTTCCTTTCTTCAATATTCCTCGGTCGTTATCGTGGGTAGCATAAATTATAACTGATAACGCGACGCCGCTGAAGCGGTGGACCTCGATCTGCCTGGTGCACGGGAGTATACGCACGTCGCAGTTCTCAGCACACGCGCGACCTACGGACGTTCCTCGTACGTTTCGCTTTTATATCGGGAGTTCTCGAGCCCGCGGAGCGTTTGTTTCACTTCTGAATGTTCGCACCCATAACCGTTGCGATAAGCCTTTAAGGCTTCGGTATTGGCGTCAATGATACCACCACGGCCACACTTCTTAATAAATTCTGGTCTTCTGAAAGACCTCTCCTGAATTTGTTTTCCTTCTCAGCCCCCATATATATATGAGGGCTATATAGATGCCGTGTCTGTGATAAGTGGATTGTGTAGGGGTGACGCTTGTAGCGGTGCGTTTTACGTTATGCAGCATAAAATTAACCTAAACTTTTACTGCCTTCTTCGACCTTTCGTCGATATTAGCAGATAGAAAAAGGACCCTTCGCCAAAGGTTAAATTCCGTAACAGTGGATCTTGCATTTCAGTGGCGGCGCCGACAAAAGTTAGGGGTTGATTGAATGGTGCGTCGCGGCAGGGTTACCATTATTACCTCCATATGACTTATTTATTTATTTTTGCTCTGAAGAACAACGAAATCTTGTAATCGAGAGATATTCTATCTCATCCGCGTCGTAGTAACCAATTTATGACGGAACGGAACCAAACAACCAACGGGGAAGAAACGTATGTAGGCTGCGTGCTACAGGGCGCTGTTGACGAGCTCAAATTTTCATAGTCATAATTTTTTTTAGTCGTGTCCCGAACAGCAGAGAGGCATGAACATTCGTGAATTTAATTCGCAGCGTACATAATTAAATATTTTCTTCGTTTGATGGCTCTGAGGGAAAAGATGGAAAATTTTTGTGGACAATGGGCCCTACAACGCAAAACTTTTCCAATATGTTTTTATTCCTATCTCCTGACGTCAAATTTGTGTAACCGCCAAGCAAGCATGGGGCGTTCACCCGCAGGGTTGTCTGAACAGACCAATTAAACGCCCTCCTCGTTCATAGGAGGTCACTTTTGTTTGCTTTAAAAACGAATAACATTGCCTACGCTGAGCGGCTTGTCTTATCTCATTGGCTGAGAGAGAGGGATTCTTGTTTGGGAGGCAAAAATTGGGGTAAAGTGCAGCGCAGTAACTGTCTCTCAGCAGAGGACACTTCAACCGCGCTGCACAGGGGAGGGGGGGGGGGATAAAAGTAGAGGGAGAGGAAGGCGAGGAGCACGTCCAAGTGGAGAGGGATTCGATGGGGCCGAGCCACTTCACTGAAAACCGATAAGCGGATCAAGAGGATGGCGCCGGCGTCTGCGATTGGTCCGCTTTCCCTTATTTAACTTGCGGTGGCTGGTCGAAAATCGCGGCGGCATGCAACGGAAGCTTAAGAATGACGCTAAAACGCATCCTCAGCAAAGAAGGGTTGGCAGAACGAGGTCGTAAACGTGCCGAAAGTGCTCGGAAACGTTACGCGGCCACGCAAAAAGCTTTATTACACGCAAGTAAACGCATTATCTCCGGCAGGTGCGAGTAGCCAGTGCCTGAGCGATCGGCGGCAGCCATCTTTTATTCCTTTCGGAACGGGGCAGACTGCGGCTATTCAGAAGAAAACTCAGTATTGCTCGGCATATTAATGCATGTTTAACGAGTATACGTCACTTTGACGCGGTGAGTTTTTGCGGTTTTGTGACGTCGCGTGAAAGCCAAGTGTGGTTGGTGCAGCCCGAAAGCTTTTGACCAATAAGCGAGTGCTAATGGCGAAACTGCGTCCAATCAAAAATAACTATTTTGATTTTGTTCGGTCAAATCATGCATAATCAGTGCGTACACTTCATATCAGATGGGGAGCTATCGCGGCTTTCGTGACGTCGTGTGACAGATAAGTGAAGTGGGGTTGGTCCAAAAAAGGTTTTGACCAATCGCGTAGGGCTGATTACAGAATTGGAATAGTTTTACGTTATAGGACCCCATCTTTGGGAACGATTAACGCGTAGCTTAAATATATACCACACGAGCAAGGTTAATACGACGAGCGTCCAACTGATCTGCCAACTATCTACAACAACAGGCTTTATGGTTATCGCTCACTTACTTTCTGTTCGTTTTCTTTTCTGGTTAACATGCCTACCTTAAATATCTCCTTGAGCGTATTCCAATCACTTCGCTTGTATAATTTAAGACAGAAAACTCTGAAGCAGTCAAGTCAGAATAAAGCAAAAGTGACCATTGACTTTCTCACTACTCAGGCCAGAGCCGTCACCGTACCATTGCTGTTGCTGTCGTAGTTGATTGATGCCACTGACGCTTGAACTAAGAGTAACTACGAGCGTTGATTTTCTTACGATGCCGAAATTCTTCAAATTGCTGGCGACGTTCTTTAATTAAATGCATTTAAGGAGAGGTTGGTGACTATGTGTGGCGCCGGCTTCTGCTCTTCTCTAACATGATAGTTATCGTCTGAAAGTTGTCAACAATCACCAAACTGGGCTAATAAACACATGAGCGAACACTCAAGCGCTAAGTCTCAGTACTACAACTCCGTAAGCAGTAGATTAATCTGACTTACAGCATCCAGGGCGTTGACCTTGGCTCCGGCTAGGATGAGAGCTCGGGCGGTGTCCACGTACCCGTTGGCAGCGGCCATGTGCAGAGCCGTGCGACCCTCCTGCGAGAGTGAGGAGGTGTGCACATTGGTTACTCGTCTCCGCACTCTGTGCGTGATGTTTGTAGAGCCAACACCAACTTCACATTACACCAGGTTTGTTCACAAACGGAAACGAAGTTCTCCCGTGTGGTCACACTCGAGAACTCATTT
Source organism: Dermacentor albipictus (assembly GCF_038994185.2). Lineage (NCBI taxonomy): Eukaryota > Metazoa > Arthropoda > Arachnida > Ixodida > Ixodidae > Dermacentor > Dermacentor albipictus. The sequence continues at coordinate 97,575,106 of NC_091825.1, read as the reverse complement.
CACGGCACTTGAAAACAGTGCAAAAGTCACGAAGGAGTGAAAGACGACATATCTCTTCACTCCTTCGTATCTTGTGTGCTTTACTTTCAAGTGCGAGAAAAAAATAAAAGGAAGTCAAGGAGGTTAATTAGGTTGTACTTGATTTGCTACCCTACAAATGTGGTAGGGAAAGGGAGACGAAAAGAGCTATGTGCGCGCACACACAACAATGTGGACTGCTCAGTTAAAGGTGGTCGCAGAACACTGCCACCTTTAAAAAGGGCAGAATGCTATATTGGTTTTCAATGAAGGTGACAATATAGAGCCCAAGTTCCTAAGATATTTTTTTCTTCATTGGCTTGGTCGTCCTTCAGGCGTAAAGCAGTACTCTGATGTCAAGTATGTACATAACGAACCATAACGCCAATACCTTACCGAACCATACTTTCTTGCTACAGATCTTAATTTCTTTTGCGTGGATTTGGATCGATAGACCAAAGAAAATTACTTCCAATCCACGCAGCGTTCTCTGCCATTGCAACTTCACTTGACTGGCGTCGATTAAAGTAAGAGAGGGAGAGAGAGCATAAATTTCAGTGATTGCGTGAGTCAACGAACACCGCATCGACATCGTTGAGGGAGGAATGTCATTGAGAAAATGAAAATGCACAAGAGAAAAGAATGATAGTGCAAGCACATTACATAGAACATAAGGTTCGTGTTATCTCGATAGTGTATCGTACTGAAAAACAAAAATATTCTATTGAAGAGCAGGAGCTAGATCAACCTTCTTTAGAAATGATTCTTTGTCTGAATCGTCGGCGCTTGTATCACGGTGTCATGTGATGCCATGGCGTTTCTTTAGTACGCTGACTGTGTTACAACTAACCTAACCCAGCCTAACCTTTATAAATTAAACCAAACCCTAACCTTAACGCTAACCGAGCTAGAACAACAAATGAACTCTGTTTTATTTTTAAGAGAATTTGGCCAAGAGTGACTGGCATAGCCAGTTCTCAGTCGTGATCACGGTTCCATAAACGGCAGTCAAAAGTACAGAGAAGCCTAAAAATTTACAAATTGCGACGAAAGCCTGCTGCTGCGCCTCCATGGGTGAAAGCATCGGGGCGTGCGTGTACCATGGAAGCATTTCGCCTCCGATACGGTCACTTTTCGAAGCTTATCCGAATCCATTCCCGACTCCTGTAGTCCGTGGGCAATTTAAAATTCGCTCGAATATTTTTATTTATGCCACTTTTTTTTTTCTCCGCGCCTTCATTTTTTCTTCTCCCGTCGACCTAACCCCGGTCGTATGGGTGGCTCGGTAATCATCGGTTCTTATCTCCAAAGCAGCTGCAAAGAAAAATAAAACACAGGGCCACCTATAGCTCATCGCTAATTGCAAAAAGCTCTTTCCGGTCGCTAGAAATGGTCCTTTGTACTTTTGTCGTACATTTAACTTTGCTCTACGTCATAGATTTATCTCCATATTTGGCGCTATACAGGACCCAAAACGAAAAAGGAGGTCCATCCAGGAAAGCGTATATTGAGGCATGGCAGCCTCACGGAGAAACTGTTGGCCTACTAGATTGAACGGCGCGTCTTCTACCACATACCTACTGTAGGTTGCATCACGGGAGGTGCATTAACAGTCTTGCCCCATGTGGATGCGGAGTCTTCGTTCAGAGACAGTTCGTAACGCTTTGTAACGCTTGTGCAATCACCGCATTTAAAAGCAGAAATCCCAAGGCATTTCATAAGCTGGCCTGAAGAAAGCGGGCGACGTCTGCGAAGATTGCTTGATTGTCTCTCGTGCTACCGGTAAGTGTACATAAGCTACGCCATTTTTCACTCACAGTCTGCGCTGAAGAGAAAGCTATAGCCTATCTTGTGCGTTGTCAGCATCGTCGAAGATGAGCAACGTTGGAACGCACGAAGGCCCACAACTTAACCCAAGGGTCTGATACACGTGGCTTTTGGGATGCACCTGACCTGGAGGGCTTTTGATCGTCACCTCAAATTAAACATACGTGACTGTTCACTTCAAGGCCCGCCATTAACTTTGGTCTCTGGAATGTCTTTACCGCTCTATGCCGATCACGTTACAGCGCTGCCGGCATCGAGCTCTGTTTCATGTTTGGGTTACCATCGCCTGAACGGAGTTTAATACAACTGGCACCAGCAAGTGTTCAGTGCCCGCTGATCGCCTTACAGTGATATGGTGAATGTTCGGTGAAACCGCGTTTTGAAATCGTCAGATGTGCTCTGGCGGAACCATTGGTGGCCAAGCACGCCTATCTGGCTAACCCAGCCTGCCGCATCACCACCAAGGATGGGCAGCTGATCGACAGGATATTATTTAACTGATCTAGTTGACTCATAGTTAAGACGAGTTTTGAATGGCTGAAATGAAAAAAAGAAACACGTCCTTCCCTGTCTGTCTTAGTCCTTTTTTTTTTAGTTCAGCCGTTCAAGACTCGCCTCAGCTGATGGAGTTCCCGACAGCCAACTGCGAATGTCGGTTACAGCACGAACGGAGAGGATGGAATGATTATGGTGGTTATCGTCATTAGCATCGTCATCATAGGAAGAAGACAAGGCGCTTTAGGAAAACAGGCGTGCCCAACGTTTTTTATTCGTCTGCAAGTGCCCATGACTCCTCATGGTTACTTTATTATTATTATTATTATTATTATTATTATTATTATTATTATTATTATTATTATGTTTGATAAGTTTGAGGCTAGTTAAGGTGCCTTGAGTATAACATTGCTCCCCTCTTTTGCCGCATAACATCGTATATAGACTGGCTCGTAGAAATAAACTGCATGTCATTTTATTTTTCAGTGTCAGCATTTCGGTCAGGAAAATTAGCCTAATCGCAGCAGCACTGAAGCGTCGGTGAACGCGGCACTGTTGTGACGAACCACTACATTGCCGAAGCGTGGAGCAAAAGAACGAAAGAGCGTTCTGACGGAGCACGCATTGTGCGCACTTGAGCACGAACAACGAAACCTCTTTGACAGCGTGGAGCACCACCCCGCAGTGCAAAGCGCTCTCCCTGGTGTTGACGAAGGACGTGTAACGCATATGGCTCGCTTGCCTGCAAGGCGTGCACACCGGCACACGTGCCTGGCGCCTGTGTGCGGAGCTCGGACACGTATGGCGGCCACAAGGAACGCTCGCCCACCCTTTATTTATAACGGCGCGCCCAGGTCGAGAGGTGCTGGACGAAGGCAAATATTTGGACGCCGCGCACAATCGCAAAGCCCGCTTCTGCGCTCTCGGGGAACACGATGTAAGACGACGTTGATGAGCACGCCAAGTCCGCATGCACGAAAGGCCCCGTCTCGCGACGACCATTGTTGCAAGTGGGTCACGTGCTCTCTGCGGCTGGAGAGCGCATTATAAGCCGCGGGTGTCTGAGGTCGTTATAGGTCAAGCTGTATGCGCGGCTGCGCAGTCTGTGCAACGACGTGTAAAGGCGACAAAGCAGTGACATTGCGAGCGCGTGTACTTGGAGTGACATTGCATCTGAGTTTTAAGCCGATAATTAGCAAAAACTGTGATTTGAAGTTAAAACTGTGAAACCAAAATACTGCTTATTACATCGAAGCTGTTGGCCTCTTGTTGGCCTGCATTTTTCGTGGCGTGTTCACCCAAGAACAAACGGCAGCTGGAAGGCGTTGTATTTGAGTTTCCACGTAACACAATTATGTTTTCTCGTATACTCGAATTACAGCCCGATGCTATCACGTCTACAGGTTGCGTGTATCGTACTTTACTAATTTTCTGACGCATTTTATTTTGAGAAATTCAGTTATTTCAATGACGCACTTGCGCTAAGCGGCGGGCCTGTAAGAATGAAGGTGTATGCTGTGCTAACGGTACCACCACCTAGCGGCCGTGGTCACTCAAATAAACCTGGAATGGCAGCTGGAAAAAGGGCTTTGTCTGTCACTTTCTGCGCAGCAGATTTACGTTTTCTCGCGCACTGAAATAACAATTCCAAGCTATTATGTCTGCAGCTTGTGTGTAAGTTGTACTTCACGTATTTTCTGTCAACATTCATTATTAAACATTCATTTAATTCAATAATGCACTTGTGTTTGGCGGAGGGCCTGGAAGAATTAGGTTATATGTTGCAATTCCACACACGCACGTGCACGCGTGCCGTACATCGCTTGCAGTGATGATGCTTGCGTAAGGTCGTCTGACGTCGGCAACAACTTCACTGTGCATCCACTTTGCCCTTCGCATATACGACATGCTTCTCTCTGCGTTATGTCCTGCGCTGCTGCAATAGGGCTGACGTGCATCTGTACTTACTTAGCACACCCTTTTCCGAAACGCTTAGGCAACAATGAACGCGTCATACGTCACTCTCAAGAAGTGACCACGGCAGCCACGAAAACGCAGAAGGAATTTCGAATACAAGCCCTGTTTATCCAGTGCGTACACTGAATTATATACGATGGCCTTACGAGGTCTGTATTAGATGTGTCCGGAGCTGCCGGGGTCTCTCGGAATGAACGCATCCTAGATTACACCACTCTGAACAGAAATGGCGGCACAAATCAGCTGTAACACAAACGACTTATTCTTGTTGGTTCGAGAACTCAGAGGGCAACGTGAACGAGTGCCTGCTATGTTCTAGTGTCGACACATTTAACGCAACAATGGTTTGAGCGCCGTGTCGCAGAAAATCCGGTGTCGGTGCACGTCGGCGGAGTTGTCTGTTAGCGAAAATTTCCCCATTTATATTTAGGTATATGTATATACCACACCTTGCTATATGACATGCGGTATATGCGGGTTATATTGCCGCACTATCCTATCACTAAAGCCGCTCGTACCTTGTCTTACATTCTTGGCAAAGTTATTCCTCGAAATTTTGAGAATGACAGCCCACAAACAAGTGTCATGAAACGAAACACCGACAGCGCAGGCCTTTTATGTTAGATCTTCTCAGACTTACATACTAAATGCGCTAAACAATAACAGAAACCGGAAAATTGCGTAATTTTTTTGACGCGGCTGTGCACTACCACCGGGATCGGCCCGCGCAAAAGGCCGCGTTTCTACCATAAAGCTCGCCTTCGTGCGCAGGGTTCGCTACCAGCGTTTCCCGGTAAACATTACGATTACGTATACGCTGCAGTTACCGGGAAGCGTGAGAAGCAGTCAGGAGTCTTGGAATGCTATAGCGTTCAACTCTTGAAGGCCAAGCTTGAGCGTCCTACAAGTTCTCTTCTTTTCTTCCGTTCTATCTCCATCATTGAAAAAAAAAAGACATTTGCAATTTCCGTGGCAGACAACATAATACTGTACACCCTTTGCAACCACTCACTCGCATAGCCATAAGCAAGAGATAGCTCTGTCGCCCTACCAAAGAATTGTGCAGTACAAAGATGGCCGCCGGAAAGGGGAATGGATCTGTAACGCTAAAATGTTTCAATATGATCAACACTGACCAGAACATGTACACCTCAGACTCGAGCTAATGTTTCGGCAAGGAAACTCCTCTTCACTATGGTACTGACGAAGACAAGACAGGACACTAGATAACCGTGTATATAACCGTGTGTACAGGACACGTGTATAACCCATTGCATAAAGAATGGCTCCAGACTAGCGATTTCTGTGTTCGGATACTGTTTATCGCTACGTCTGTACTTTCCTGTGAACCGTTTCTCTCCTTCATGCTTCAGTATATGGTGCCCGAGCACAAGATGCCATATACGAGGCATGCTCTGGCCTTTGAAAACGCGCGCGAGCCTGCTGGCAACAGCACCCTGACGAGGCACTAGCGCTTGGACACGGGGCGTAAGGACAGGTGTCTTCATAAGATGGCGGTTTTGGTTGGACGATTCCCTCTACAAGGCCACATTAGTGTGAAAACGGAGTGTAGAAGCGTACCTGACTATAAACGCAGCCTCTACCACATTAAGGGGTTAACAGCGCACACAGACGGTGACAGAAAGAATTGTACAACAGGACACAGCACTAATTACATAGTCTGCAGACAGGTGTATCAGTATTTATTCATTTATTCATTCATTTCCTCAAAGGTCTCTGTTGAGACATTACATGAGGGAGTGGGGAGTTAGTGACAAAGAGATACTACAAATTACAAAGGGATATTTCCGATGAGTCGCTTGAATGCAAGTGGGTCGATGATAGTGGCAACTTCGGCGGGCAGGCCATTCCAGTCTCGTGTTGTGCGCAGAAAAAATGATTGCTGAAAAGTAACGGTATGGGCTTGTGGGTGATATACTGTATTAGAGTGACTGGTGCGGCCAATGCGATGCTATTCAACTTATGAGGGAAGGCATGTAGCTTTCGTGCTGTTGGGATCCTTATATAGGTATATAACTAGGGTTGTCTTGTTAGATAGGTAACCACTTTAGATAGCTAGAGTTTCAGGTGGAGAGGTTGGAAGCATCTGTTTCGATCCTGTCGTTCCATTTCTCTTCTGTATCTGCGAGAGCGCTATAAGTATTTATAATTACTCAAGAATGGTGATTAGCGTGCAAAAAATAACAAATAAACCGATTATGGAGGACGTGTTGTCATATCTAAGCGCGAGATTAAAAAAATAATAAGTTCAGACGCTTGCAGAGCGTAAATACGTTGAGTCTAGTTTCTACTAAAACAAAAACAAAATCCGCACGACACACAACGCCCTCCTTGAAATGCATGGATGAGAAGACTACGGTTCAAGAACATTCCCTAAAAAGAGCACAGGACTCCAGATTGATGTAAACCTGGCGCACAGTTCTTGCTTACGCTGTTCGTAAAGAGGACAGACTAAATCCTCATCCACGTCACCACGAGCACGCGTGATTCAGCGCTTTCTATTTTGTGTAAGAAGTGCTTCGCTGGACCGCACCAAGTCGAAGGCGATGAAACAAAGCTTCCACGTCACTCGGTAAATTCGGGTACCAGATGAATACAGTAGAATACATAAGTGGTACGCGTACCGCGTCTGCCTCAATCCTGGCTCCAATCCGGCACAGCTCGACCACGGTGTCCGTCTGTCCCGCCACGGCTGCCTGGTACAGCCTCTCCGCCAGGGTCGGGACATGGTCCGGACCCGCCATTTCCACCTCCTCCGGCAGCTCCACCACGTCAAAGCAAGGGCGCGAGAGTTTGGACCCCGTGCTTCACTGCTGCCCAGAAACGGTGGCACGCACTGCCAGCGGCACCGCGAGCCCCGCGCGCTGCCTGAGGTTCCGGACTCTGGAGCAGGAGGCCGACGAAGGAGGTCCGCCATCGCGGCAAGCCTCCCGCATGACCAGACTGGCTCCTGCGTCTGCAGAAAGGAATGACGACGCATGAGAGGCAAGTAAAATGCTCTTGTAGAGGCCGGTGCCTAAGAAAAAAGATACCTCTAAGTAGAGGGGGGCATAACAGTGTTTAGTTCTGAGGTTTTTATAAACCTTCGTGCTGTACGTTTTTGTACTCTTGCATTTCGTATTACTTATGTGTTTGATACGTTTATCACGTGAATTGTACTGATTGTAATCAACGCGAAAATGTAGTTTTACGAATACATGCAGTTCTTTGTACGCCTCGATATGAGTGGCGCAATGCAAAATTTGCTCGTTCTTTTATTACTGCCACCATATCAACTGTTTTGTAAAGGAGACTAGACTTCGTAGGGTCTGCCCTCTTTAAGCCTAAGCTTCCTGTTTCATTGAAAGAAAAGGAAATAAAATTCAGTTCAATGCAGTTAAAGATTTAATGACCTCAGAAACCACAGAAGACGTGGCAGTGAAGTGTATACTATGCAACAATGCGGATGTATAGATATAAACTACAGCAAAGGGCACTATATAAATGCAACCTTACCACGGGGACAGTCAGAATCGAAGCAAAAAAAAAGCAAGAATCGAAACGTTGCTAATGGTAACTTCTTGTTCCTTTCAACCGCTGGGCGAACATTTGCGGATCACCCCGCCAACAGAAATCACGATAATCTAGTCATGTCTAACGCCAGTTCTGAAATCCGGTGGTTCGCTGCCTCTTTCTGCAAATAGGCCGATCGCTTTTTTTCAACCGATATCTCCGTGGTTCCGTAGAATCATACAACCAACGCCTTTGTAAATATCGCCACGTAGTAAAGAGGCACACTAGAAAATAAAGATTCACGGCGAAACTTCTCTGATAGCAGTCTAAGTATGCGTAGCAGTCCGGTGTCATCATCAATGTTATGAAAAATTATTCAGCCAGTATAAACCCTTATGAACCCTCATCGGTCATTATCAACCTTATCGAACATCCAACCCTTATCAACTCTGATCGCTCCTTATCAAACTGGATGTCCAGCGAAACTGTTCCAAAACCACAATACAATTGCTGAGGAGGGTATCCAGTGCTTTATTCATGGTTCGGATGCTTGTTTTGAGCTTGTTTTTTATTTAAACGTGTGTTGGTCTGTGTGTTGTATGGGTGATTTCAATGAATTTGTGCACTGTTCGCTTCAATTGGCTGAGAACTTGTAGCGTCTGCCTTACGTAGGTATGAGCTATTGATTTTTGTGCTTGCTTACGGGGTATGAGTCATTGTTTAGGGGCGTATTAGCCATTCCATTCGTCTTACGTGACAGGTGGACAAATTTTTCGTTGGGTAGGCATAGAAATGCTTACTTCTTTAAAATGGTGTGTGTGTGGCTGCTGTGAACACGATCGCGAATTGAATCACGCCGTGGTGTGAGAAGATCATTAAGATGTTTACAGATGCCGTTATTGTGATAACTTGACTGTTCAATTTTTTTATGGAGCCAAGGTCGGCGAATGCCTCAGTGGGTGCAATGTTTGGCGGCTCAGGCGAAAGCAAATTGCAGCTAACAAGAAAACACAAGTTCTGTGTCTATACCACTTCACAGAAGTGACGGCTACGACGCAGCATTATTCGGGCAGTGACTTTGCAGCATTCGTATTTCTTCTAGATATTCTGCATGAATAGACCGTCAGGCCTTTCCTTTAATGGGTCCGACGACCGGCCGGTGCGATAACACGTCCGCTCGATAGGAACAGACTGTGGATAATACATACAGCTCCTCCCGCATGCAGCACAGCAGTTCATCACTGGCACAGACTACGACGCTGCGGTTCTCCAAGCGCCGTTCCATACCAGACATCGCAACGGGCTCAACGGACGCTCTCTTCCATCAGTCTGACAAACTTCGGAATGCCAGCATCTAGTCGCGGAGTGGCTTAAACGTTCCGCAGCCTCGCTTCGATGCTGGCTATTACAAACACAGCTATAAAATACCCCGTAACAGCACCTCTCCTCCTCTCTCTCCTCCCTTATGCAATGCCCCCTCTCCCCCTTGTGTCGTGCGCGCCACCTCGCCGAGGCAGGTGCGAGCACCGTCTGCAGCGACCGAGAGGGGCCTCACTTTTACTTACCGGGCGGAAGAGGGGCCCCAACTGCTCTTGAGCCGATCAACCCGCAGTGAAAAAACAAAAAAACGAAATGCAAGAAAAAAAATAAACAGGTCGAGCAAGAAAAATTTGAGGTGGTGGAAATGGAGGGATGCCATGCCTGCGCTGCGGCCACCGGATACACGCTACGCCCTCGGTCGACTGCGGCGGCTGCTTCTGCCGTTGCCCCCATAGAGCGGGCGACGCACCTGCTCCACTTGGTGCTTCCGAGCAGCGCTAAATGCCGGCCATGATATTCCACCACTTGGAGCAGGGGAGGTCGGTTGTTTTTTAGGCCTAACTCTGGCGCTGCTAGCTCTGGCTGTTTTTTGTTGTAGCTGTGCGACGCTGTTGCGGGCAGCGAATAATAGGCGTCCCTTCTCACAACAGGGACTCGCGTGCTTCCTTTGTCTTTCGTCAAGAAAGCGCGCAGGCTACGCTCACTGAGTCTCGCTTCTGCCTTGCCCGAGCACGGCACGCCGGGTACGTTCATTTTAGAACGTCGTCGACCATCGTGAGAGGCCCGGGCTGGGATGTCTGATCATCTAACTCTAAATCAAGTTTTTTGTACATCTTCGACCGTTGTTGATAGTCAATGCGCAGTGGGTAGCTTGAAATATGTTTCAATAATGCCAAATGTGTTGCGCAAGAACGCTGCGACACGACTCTTGGTTAAACGATAAATGTAATTCCAGAAAATTTAGTTTGGCTCTCAATATCACCACGCGCTTTATTTAAAAGTAGATTGGGGAGAAAGGCCTCTTCAAACGGCCTATAATTACTCTTGTCCTTCTTGAAGGTTCCTGGTCCTTGGCCCTAGCTTGGTCGGAGTTTTTCCAAATAATCAAGCATTCGTTTCGACGCGACAAAGATGCGATGTGCACCAAGATAGTCGAACATAAACATTTACGAAGACCAATATTGGCTTGTGATCGGAATCAGCAGAGACTATTATTAATGAGCCTTGTTCCAGCGCACTTGACGACAAAAATCAGTGAGCACAATCGAACGGCAATCCTGCTGAACACTGGATCATGTTTGCAGGGTCCTCTGATAATCGGTGTGTTTTCATGAACGAAAAAAAAAAAGGAGGAGGGGAGGAGCGGGGATGCAGCGATTATCGAGTATGAGGGAAAGCAACACGGTTATTAAGTAATCCCAATAACAGTCTTGAGTTCTTTTCCGACCAGAGGCTGAGCGATAATAGCTCCAGTAACTCCTAATGTCTTCCGCTGCATGAATTTCGCCGTCTGGGAAAATAGCGTCTTACTTAACTGCTTTGTATTTGGTACTCCGCTTTACGCACTAGAACAACAAATTCAGGCACGAAACTATATAGCACAGTCAAACAAATTGTCGTCGTCTTGCCTTAAAGATTGATGTACGCCTTAGTTAAAGCTGAAAAATATCACCCGGTCATTAGGTGTTTTTATAATAGCGTATCATTACTTTAACACTCTAGTTGAAGATGCCTTTAAGAGTAGTAGTCTCAACAATGGTACTCATCACGGATATGGCTTTTTCATACTGGCATTTACTAGAACTGCTACAGTGTAACATCGCTTGGCGTGTAAGTCAGCTTGCATAATTGTGCAAGCTTGTTTGTCAGTGCGTGCGTGTGCGAGTGAAGAGTACGTCATAGGAAAAAGAAAACATAGAGTGAGGGAGAAATGCTTGAGAAATGTCTCTTGAGAAGCGGACTTGATTAATTTCGTGGTAGCCCTAAGTGACGAAATCCCATAGTTATTGGCTGACGTGCTGAGCACGAGGTCGCGGGATCGAATCCCGGCCACGGCGGCCGCATTTCGATGGGGGCGAAATGCGAAAACACCCGTGTACTTAGATTTAGGTGCACGTTAAAGAACCCCAGGTGGTCAAAATTTCCGGAGTCCCCCACTACGGCGTGCCTCATAATCAGAAAGTGGTTTTGGCGCGTAAAACCCCATATATTATTATTGGCTGACGAATTATATACGCATTCACGAAAAAAGGTTTATTTCTTCTTCTTTCTTTCTTTCTTTCTTTCTTTCTTTCTTTCTTTCTTTCTTTCTTTCTTTCTTTCTTTCTTTCTTTCTTTCTTTCTTTTTGGTTACGCGCTACACAACGCACCTTATGGCTTGCTCACGTATAGCACAAAAGCTGTGCAAGAATATACCAAAGTCTTGAACCAAGATACTTTCTTTATGTCACCTGACGTAGTAGCGAGCACCTCGCAAATTGAAAATAAACGAAAAGCCCAGTGGACTTCACTACTAGGTATTTAGGCCCAATAAAAGAATGTGTTGTCGATAACAGCTTTCTCTGTCCGCGCTCTCCTGGCGCGATTACGTTGTTACAAAACCGCGCCCGCGAGCCTTCAAGATAAGGGCTAGCTCACGAACGACCACTCAAAGCAATGCCTTCCGGGCGAAACCGCGAATTTTCTGTCGAAAGTGCATGCGTCTTCGTGGCAGAGCTCGTGTCTGTAAAAGCGCCAAGGGCTTTAAAAAACATTGCCTGTCGATCGGTTACGGCCGAAGAAGCGCTTCGCCAACGAGCTTTCGCAACTCACGTGTTTTCGCTGCTCGCGTAATGCGTGAGCCGTAATTTTTCGTCAATGTACACGCGAAAGCACTTTCCCTGGCCAAAGCCTATAGCTGCTCTAAATTAATGTCCAGACAAGTACACCGACAGGATTGGGAGGCGGAGCTTTCACGACGCTCGTAAGTCTTACGCCTCCTTCTTTATTTTGCCTTACTTCATTGAGTTGCGAAATGGCGGTTTCACTATTTGCTTTCTTTTTTTTTCCGATCATTGCACCGAACTCCACGAGCGCGGAGAGTATTTAATATAACCTGCTGGAGGGACCAGAATCAAGCGGTGATTAGTGCTTGTTTCATCCTCGGCATGGGCACATAATCTCCTGAACACGCGTGGGGGAGGGAGTTGAAAGGGAAAGGGAGAAGAGAGTAGATGAAGTAACCGCGTGCGCAATCCAACAGTATGCAATGGTAGCACGCAGCGCTATGAAAGCTTTATGTAGGCCGTAGACCTCAGGAATTTCAGCAGCGTACATATAGCCTTACGCACGGGGTTGGCTATCCAACTTTTTCATAATCAGATCGGTCCTTAGACAACGGTGTCATCAAGCTATGCATTGGCGCTCAACCTGGATACGAAAATAATAAACAAGATAGATAGATAGATAGATAGATAGATAGATAGATAGATAGATAGATAGATAGATAGATAGAGAGATAGATAGATAGATAGATAGATAGATAGATAGATAGATAGATAGATAGATAGATAGATAGATAGATAGATAGATAGATAGATAGATAGATAGATAGATAGATAGATAGATAGATAGATAGATAGATAGATAGATAGATAGATAGATAGATAGATAGATAGATAGATAGATAGATAGATAGATAGATAGATAGATAGATAGATAGATAGATAGATAGATAGATAGATAGATAGATAGATAGATAGATAGATAGATAGATAGATAGATAGATAGATAGATAGATAGATAGATAGATAGATAGATAGATAGATAGATAGATAGATAGATAGATAGATAGATAGATAGATAGATAGATAGATAGATAGATAGATAGATAGATAGATAGATAGATAGATTTAAATGAATGGTCTAAAGGGATCTTTAACGCCTCTGGGACACGGACGTTTTTTTTACTATACGTCCCCACAGAAATGAGGCCGCCGTAGCCGGGATTTGATCCCGCGAGTTGACGCTTCTTGGCGCTTTGCAGCGCAACACCATAGCCTCTAAGCCACCGCGGCGGGTATAGATAGATAGCTATGCGCAAGCGAATTGCAGTTATAAGTGTTTATGGATGGAGTGTTACTAGGCACAGGTAGGGGGTTGCCCGTTGGTAATGTACAACCATAAATAGGTTGAGGCGGCTGGCCAAATTCCACGTCTTTCAAATGGAGCAATGGCGCCTGATGAAAGTGGAGACAGTACGGATCAGCTTCCCTTGCAGATATCTTCTTTGTACAAAGGTTTGTGCACTTCCTGTATACGACACCTTGGACGAACTGTTTGTGTACAGATTGAACAATGAGAGTTCTACCATAATTTGGTGCACGGTTCCTTCTCAATCTTGCGTACGAAGCACAAGAAAGAGGACAAAACACAACCAAGCCGTCCTATGTTGACCGCAAAGAGCCCAAGGCAGCTACACCCATGCCGAACTACAGAACGCCAGCGGAGTTATGATACACACACGTTCAAAGAGAAGCGACATGCTATATAGATGCTACACTGAGGGCCATCTGTAACGCGGCAATTACGCGCTCGAATCTCGGCGATCTTGCCACTATGTCATCGAGGTAGTGTCTATATATAAACGAGCGAGACTGTGTCGGTGAATTCGGCTCGTTCGAAAGCCATTTGGCCTGTCGGCGAAATGTTGTTGGGCCCCCTGGCGGCTGCGTGCGGTATCGAACGGTGTCATCGGCGTCATCATCGCCGCAATAGCAAGCACCGTCGCGCCGTGTCGACTTCTCGTGGGAGATTGCTCAGGCGTCCAGGATACAGCGGTGAGGCTAATAGCCTTCCTCCGCGTCTAATTCAATAGTAAATGCCAACCGTATTGAATTTAGTCCTGGTCGGTACATTTTCTTGCACTAATATTTTCGCCTGTCTCCTCTGTGGTCGCATTCCTCTTCTTTACGCTCTAATTCTACTAAGCTTCACCTGCTCGCAATACATGCTCAGCAGTGCCACGTGCGCAAGCTGCATTTTCGGGGGGGGGCGGAGGGGGGGAAGAGGGATGTGCTGCGGCACGTGGTCTATAGACGAAACGAGCCCGCTAGCCCCCCATTGCCGGGCGGCCCACGAGCTTTCTGCTGATGGGCCGGCAATTAGACCAACGTATATCACTATTACTATTATTTACATACTTACTTGGTTGTTTATTCATTTATTACGTATCGAACGTTAGTGGCACTAGAGGGCAGCGTTGTTACCGTGAGTTTTAATAAAGGGGCGCTGTTCTTCAGAATCTACAGAAGAACGGCCTTTCACGCGCGGGCCCGCAACAGCTTGAGTGTCCAGAAACATGCGCTATAGCCCGCAAGGAAGCTCGTGCTTTCTTGCAACACTTCTTTGAGAGACGCTGATTTGCAAGAGGTGCTTTAAATATCCCAGTGACACGGCAAGAGGTGGTCGGGCGGAGCAATCGCACCGGCCTCGATCACCATGGCTAAACGCTCTTGTATAGTTACAGTCCACCACCACCACAACCTCCGTGTCACAACCGAACAGCAACTAGTTCGAACTCCGCCCGGAGCCGAGGTATTTTATCCTGCTAAGAGACATTTTGCCACCACGGACCGACCAGCCAGCGCAAATACACGAAGGCCTCTTCATGGCCAACATATATGACTTGTGAGTATACCTCCAATACAAATGAAGAGGAAAGAACAAAGTGACCTTTATTTATACGTTTTAACGTTATATTCGTTGTACAAGGCTTCTTATTCACAAAAGAAAAAAAGAAGAAAAGAAGAAAGCAATGCCAATTCTGATGCTGGACATATAAGCGAAGGCGGATAGCTAATGGCAGGAGCACTTACGAACGAAGAGATTTGTGAATTCGGCTCCACATCCATGTTATTAATAATTACTGTTTGTGCAGAAAGGCAACACCACTCTTGTGGATGCCCGTGGCGCCGTGTGCATTAGAGACATCAAGAAACAAGCGCGCCGCTTTCTCCCGATAAAACGGACGCTTTGCGAACCATACACGCGTCGGTCCCGCAGCATCCGTCCTGGTACTCGGCAAGGTCACACAGAGCAGGTGCGGGAGCGGCTTCTCGTCGTGCCGCGGACGCTTCCGGTGGCTTGCCATGGCGTCGCCGGCGTTCCCTCGGGCTCCTGGGATCGGGAACGTGTGCGACGTCGAGGTCGAAAAGAGCGGTAGCTTAAGTCGCTCGCGTGCCGTGCTCTCTTTTGTCGTAAGAGCGCGCGGTGACCCCTTCGCGAAGCTCGCTGTCTGTCGCGGCCTGCTTTTATCTACGTACGTGTAGAGTGAACCGGTTGCGAGGAGAGCTGTATGCAGGCAGCCTCCACGCACGCGCAACGGGAGCCAAAGATCGCGGCCTCACAAAGCGTACGAGGCGTGCTTACCGAGGTGGGACGTGCATTTTTTTTATCTCGTGAAATAATTGGACGGCGGCTTTGAAGGACGCGCTTTCGGGAGGGCCACGCGCAAATGCAAAATGCTCGGAAAAGCTAAACGTGTCGCAACTTCTTGCGCGTTTTTCTAGGTAAAGAAACCCGTCACTGCTTTCTTCTTCTTCTTTCTTTTTCTTCAGTTCTATGTTTTTGAACCAAACCGTACGTTTGGTATGATGTAAAAGAAAAGGCGCTGACCTTTTACTGCCTACCGCACCTCCTTTACTAGCTATCTCGGTCTAAGAAAATCCAACAAAAAGAAGCCTTATGTATATAGAAAGAACACAATTGCTATACAATTGAGAAGAAAGCTGGAAGAGTTGGCCAGAACAGCATCCGATTTGCTAACCTCCTCTAGGGGAGGGTGTGATAGCAAGGAGAAGGACGCATGTACAGCGAGAAAGAGATAAACAGATCTAGCAGGTGCGTGTGCGAAGAGAAAGCGACGCTGCTCAAATCAAAGGCGTCTCGCTAGCCTCACACACAGTATGTACCAAATCAGTGGTTCTAGTCTAGAAGCTCGAGTCTAGAACCTCCACGACTTGTACTTCACTTTGTGGCAACAGACAGTCCGTACTGCTGAGCGGTACACGACGCCGTCCATTACGACGCGTAGAGGTGCGATGACCCGACGGTTTGAAGTGGTTGTCGCCGGGCGTCTCTGAATTGAAAGCAGGCCTCGCCAACCGCTGTGGCTGCAGAGCAGGTCGCGGGTGCGGAAGGACAAGCCACATTTCCAGGTAAAGTGCACGGAAGCTTAGCACATGGGGGCGAGCCGGAATTTCTTTTTTATGGGTCCTGGTGGTATGCGACCTAGCGGTGCTCGGCCTCTGATGCATGTCTGTTTCCCACAGGAGGAAAAACAGACCACTCGCTGCGCGGCAGAGCTCTTTGCGAAAGACGTCTGTCCTCCTTAGACAAATAGTTGCTATAAAAACGAGAGCCGCACACCTAAGCTGCGACAGGTGGAGCGACAGTGTTTACGCTTTCCGACACAGTACACGCGTGAAGTGACGTACCTCGTGGCTTCTCAGTGTTTGTCGGAACGCGCCTACGAAATATGTCCTCTGGCAGTTGCGGTCAACTACCGACACGTGTATGGTCACGTTGCCTATAGGACGCCGCTCTCTCCACGTAACGCAAACAGAGAGCGACGTAACGGCCCTCTTTCACTTCGAGGATTCTACTTCGGATGTCCTGCCCGCTCGGGGCTGCGTAACCATAAGCAAGTCAACAATTCATTTTTTCTTCCACCCTCTGATCCTGCGTTCTGGATCTGACATCACGGCGATGGCAAATCATATCTTCAAGCGAACTACCACCAGTATTCGTTCATGACTACAGGGGCTTAAAAATGCAAGCTGTATCATATGTCCTCAAAAAACAAGAAAAATAATTACAACGTCGAAGGCGATTAGTCCTCAAGAGTACGACAATGCAGTGACAATTAGTTCACTTCGCGTGTTCGCGCGCGTTGTCTGCGGCGCAACCAATCACGTAGTTCGTTGACACTTGTCCTGCATTGCTTTCTTTTTTTTTTCTCTTTTCGCGAAAGGGTGTACATACTTGCGGAATCTTTAACATCTCTTGCGCTACAAATATCCGGAATTCTCAGCTCCAAAATGATCTATAGTGCGAACTTCCAATAAACGGCGAAGCCCGCCCGCAATAAACGCTGCCCGTACCAGAACTATTATCCCATTCCCGATAACGAGTCCTTTTATCGCTCATTGCTGCACTTGTTTGCCCAAAATATCAGTTAGCACCTTGATTGCTAGTAATGTCACAAGATGAACTACTTATTGCCGGGCCAGTTGGTTCATACTTTTCACGATGGAAAAGACGCGAAGCCATGTGAAGAACGGACCGGACCGCCGAGAACGTCTCTCGCTATAACTTGTGGCGTAGTGGGACAGGTCTAGTTAACCACCCTGCCACTCCTTCCTCCACCCTCTTTCGCCCTCGTACCTATCTTTCTCTCTCTCTCTCTCTCACACACACAGGAGGAACATAAAGAACGGTAGCCATGAGGAAGACTAGAATGACAAAGACGACAGGCCATCCGATGGGGCCCCACTTGCTTCTCTTGCTGCGCTGCGGTGGCAGAGCCTAAAGTGACGCTGTAGCGATCAGCCCGGCGGGTATCGAGTGGCCGCCCGTTGAACCTGTAATTAATGAACCGAGCGGCGGCACTCTTCAGATAGCCGCGGCATGTTCGCAGGGTGCAGCGAGCAGTGAGGCCAGCCTACGCGCTGGGAACCGGCGCCATTTCGGCGTCGGCGGCGTCGGCCTTGCGGCCCCGGCGGTGGTGCTCTACAGCGGCGCGCATCGTCGTTGGGCGTGGCGGTCAAGGGGAGGATGAGCGCTGAAGGTCTCTCTCTCCATCCGCCCTCGGGGCATACCCATGCCTGCACGGTGATTGCACACCTATCTCTCGCGCTATCCGGCGGCATGCGTGCTCCGACGCGCCGGAAGATGTAGAAAAGCGTGAACATAGCCCCCCTCCCCAACCCATCCCCCCGACGTGGGGCCTCAGCTGTAGTACGCTCCTCCGGCCTCCCAAGCGTTAGGCTGCTATTCCTCATCCCTTCGTGACATACCCTTCGAATTATAGACCTCCCTTGTTCCTATTCAACTTTACGAACTCCCCGTGAAATACTTTCCGCGCGCAATTTTACATGCAGGAAGAATAGCAGTAGTGAAACAACGACGTCTGCGATCGCTTTCTATGTCTGTTCTGAGGCGATCCCACCTGGAGAGAAAGTGCGGTGTCCTAATGAAAAATGAGACGAAAATATGTGATGTCAGAGCTCCGTCGTCCAAAGGTCAGTCCTCTGATAGCCATACTACATTTTCTGGCGCTGCACGCAGAAGTTGTAAGAGTTAGACATCAGTTTCACACATGACGAAGGCACCAGTGCAACACGTAAAACACTTCATATTAAGGAGGGCGATTTTGTTCTGCCACGTTCAGGTCAAACCGGTGTGCGTCCCCACTGACTAGCCTGAACAACTGAGCAACGTTACTGAACCGACAGTTTTAGATGAGCGGAACGCCGACTTGTCCAATCCAGAGAGTCAACGCAGCTAAGGATCCTTCCTGGATGACTCGTCACCCGAATGAAACTGACTGTGCATTGGGTCATTCAGAACGATTCGATATTGAACTATAGGGTAACTTCATTACTTTGTCATGGAATCAGAAGGTATTGCGTGTACGAAAAACAGACTGGCGAGGACTGAAACGCAAGCACGTTACAATATGAGAATGCCTCATTACTACCCTTTTCTTTTTATTCTTTCTTTTTTTCCTCAACTTTGCGCACACATTTAGCAACTCAAATTTGCTGGCGTATCTGCAACAGTATCTGCAACGCGCGCCCAAGCAACTCTCTCTCCTCTCTCCACTCTCCTGATCCTCCTCTCTTTAGCGCAAGCACAACAGCGCATCCTCCGAGGCAGCGCGCAACGGTTCAATGCTTTGATGGGGGAGAAGGTGAAGGCACGCCGAAAACGCTCCCATTGTGAAAGGCGCACGCCGGCGATTTCGCGCCCGTCGACCTCCGGCGCAGCGCGCGAACAGACAGATACACGCGTGCGCCGTTGCTATCCGACATTCACCTCCCTCCACCGCAATGGCTGAGCAGGGATCGCCAACAGAAAAAAATGTGATGACCGCGCCGGCGCACATCGTGTATGCGTCTGTCTCCCGCTGGCGATATGGATGTTAGGCGCATGCCGAGTCAACGACCGGCCGCTCCGGCCGCAGGCGGCGTATACACGGGTTAGGCATGCACGCGATGCTCGTTTGTACGACTTGCGCACGCGGTGCGTTTGGTTCTAACCAACTGCCTAACGGACGAGAGGCGGCTATGGAAGCAGCGAGCACGACGGAAGTGACCACGATGTGGCGGCGACCGTGCGGTCAGAAGTGCAGCCCCGCAGCTCTGCGGCATCTTGAACTCTACTGCGTCGCCCATGTAGGTCGTATCGAATACACGAGAACGTGTGGGACTTTGATCATGTACTATTATCTTACGTATAAGAGGATATTAAAGCAATAGGGCGCACAGTATTGATGTGAAAGCATCAAATTACCCATTGAGCGAAAAGGCCGGCGCGTCTAGCAGCGAAACGGCACCGAAATTCCCAATAGCTGCGACGACGAGCGCGCCTCGATGGAGCAGAGCGGGTGAAACGGAACAGCTACTGCAGAGCGTTAGCGCGCCAGGTGTGGCGTGAGGGGAGGGCGCATCGCCGCGACTAAAGTCGGCGACATGTCTCTCTCTCACCCCCACTGGACTCGGCTGCTGCGCGCGCCTGCCGGCCTCGGTGGCAGCTCCCGCTTCCTCGGTCTCTCGTCGCGCAGGACGTCGGTGGCGTGTGGCGTTGGCATCGCTGCCTGCTGCTGCTGCTTGCTGGCTGGGTTAACACGGAACAATCGCCCCCATCCCTCTCCCATGTGTAGGGTAGCAAACCGGTTAAGCTAAACTGGTTAACCTTCCTGCCTTTCCTTCTCCACTTTTTCCTTCCTTCCTTTCTTGCTGGCTGGGGCAGCACGTACCGCTATGGAGTCTGAAGCATCTACATCGTCGGCGGTCACAACTTCGGCAAACGTGGCCGTCCACGCCAGTACACCGCAGACGGAGTAAGGGAGCGGAAGACCGCAGCAAAACGAGTGAGGAAGCAGGCGTGAACGCACTGCGTCACAATAAATTCACTTGAGTTCACAGCAATGCCATTCAAATGATTCCAGTCTGCAGCCAACATGCTAACGTAGAAACTGTAAAAAAAATAATAATAACACGGACCAATTTAAACACGAAACTTCGTATCATACCCCGCAGCACAACTCGAAAACATTACTCGCAGCGTAAAACTGAAAGCGCCGCTCAACGGCATTCAACTGCAGATTAATGCTTTCGCATTCGTGACTCATAAGAAGCGCTTAGGGGACCTCGAATTATTTTTTTAGGGGTATCTATAAAATTGTGGCACTGACTCGTCAAATATGTTACAATTACTTGAACAATAATCAGTTCTTCAGAAAAAGAAAGCTTATATAGCCGACTGCAGGTTCAATGATTGCAGTGGAAGGGAGCTTCAATTAAGGAGAGCGTTACACCGATCACATGACAACACGCCTCTTTTTTCAAAGAGAGAGAGAGAGAGAGAGAGAGGAAATAACAAATACGAATATTGCCACGCATGTGATCAAACTACCCGCACTGCACGGTCGGCGACGTCACGTACGCGCGAAGTATACACTCGGTTTCACTAACTGAAATCCCCGTAGAGATGCACTTGGTTGCGATAGAACGCCCTATGCCCCTTTTCAGCAAAAGCTGCGCCGGCACCACAGCGGTTTAGATAGCATGCATTTAACGTTCTCGGAGAATCGTGACCGCGCGCGCGGACTGCTTCGTTCAGGGCGATGCTTCCGGCGTCGTGTGGCGCGTGCCTTGTACGCGGAAGCAATATGTCTGGAGTCATCGCACGTGGTCTGTGAAAACAGAGAAAAGAAAAAGAAAAGATGAAGCGGGCGTTGGGAAAGGGATGGCAGGAAAGCTTGCACGTCCTCGTGTCAGAGTGGCTCGATGTGTTCAAGCGTTTGCTTGAAATTCAGAGAGAAAACATTCGGGAAGAAAGCGTCGGAGTATCGAAGTAACCTGTGCGGCAACGGATGCGCCCAACCTTAGTGAAAATGCCAACGAAGCATAGATGACGCATTTGCGAGCTTACATTACAAAGCTAGTATTGAGCCATTCTGTAAAAGAGGCGTAGTAAAGAACCACTCCGTAACTGGAGACATGAAAATCTTGTCAGCAAACACGAGGGTCATTTTTTTAAGTACAGTAAAAAGACAAGAGATGGCTCTACAATTCTGTTTTCTTCTAGGCGGCGCGCGAGAAGCACCCTTCATGTTACGGCAGAACTTGTTTACGCTGGTACCGACAGCTAGTAAGTTTCTGACAGCCATTGGCACTGAGCTGTGTGGTGATTCCCGCCAAAATGGAAAAATGTGAATTTCGAGCAGTCATTAAGCATTTTTATTTAAAACACTAGACGGCTGCCTAAATTAAAGCCGAGTTGAGTGAGATTCATGGATACTCTGCACCATAACTGAAGACTATTGACTACTGGATAAATGAATTCAAACGTGGTCGAACTTCGACACAAGATGAAGCACGTCCTGGGTGTCCAGTGGAGGTCACCAGGACAGAAATGGTATCAAATATTCATGGAAATGTCATAGAGAGAGAGAGAGAGAGAGAGAGAAAGGCAAAGGAAAGACAGGGAGGTTAACCAGAGATTATCTCCGGTTGGCTACCCTGTATAGGGGGAGGGGAAAGGGGAAGCGATAGGTGAGAGGGAGAAGGATTTAAAAAAAAAACGAAACTACACACACACGCACGTACACACAAACTGTGTCTGTGGGCACTGTCACGCAGCCCGCAAACGCGTTCCTACTGTGATGCAGTGCACCGTACAATCCTGAGTCACACAGTGAAGTCACAATCTGTCAGAAAGTCCAGTGTCTTTTAAATACCGCAGCAGCGCCTTCATGGCCGATCGCGCTGATGTTCGCGTAGGCCAGTGTCCAAGAATCTTGTTTTCTGACAGTGGGCGCTTGTCCAGTTTGTCTAGGGTGGCTGAGAGGACTGCTCTTAGAAGACCGCCGAGTGAAGGTACATGAGATAGCTGAAATTGTAGGCATCGCGGTAAGGAAAGTTCACAATATTCTTCTTGAGAAATTGCAGATGAAGACGGTGTGTGCACGTTGGGGGTGCCGCGACTGCTGACGATCGACTAAAGGCGCATGAGGGCGTACATCTCGAACCAGTGTTTATCGATGTTTGATTGCAATCTGCACGACTTTTGGCGTCGATTTGTGACAGTTGACGAGGCCTTGATGTAGGCAGGGACCTGATGTAGGTAAGGCAACGACTGTTTGTTCAGCCGGAAAGGTGATGGCGACTGTCTTTCGGGATTCGCGAGGAATAATCTTTCTAGACTACTTACAAAATATCAAAACGATAACAGGACCATAGTATGCAACACTCCTAGATCAACTGAAAAAAATCATTGCACACTAAATGACCTGGTTTAGCACGGAAAGAAACTCTTCTTTCACCGAGACAATGCTCCGCCCCACAGATCGCTTGTTGCAATGACCAAATTGCACGAGTTTGGCTTCGAGGGTCTGCCTCATCCACCCTATTCTCCGGATTTGGCCCCATGCGAAGTTTTCCTCTTTCCAAACCTGAAGAATTGGCTGGGTGGAAAGAAATTTTCTTCAGATGAAGAGGTTATCTCAGTGATGAATGACTGCTTCAGGGGCCTCGAGCCATCCTTTTTTTCTGAGGGGATAAAAAAATTGGAGCACCGCTAGAAGAAGTTTGTGGAGGTGGAAGGTAACTATGTTGAAAAATAAACTATTATTTTCCGCAAATATGGTCTCTTTCATTGCTTTTTACCACACTTATGAAACGACCCTCGTATAACTAGCGCGAGCGTCTGAAATAAGTCGGTAATGCACGAACACGTACCGTTGTCTTCCTCGTATTTCTATTACTAGTACTAACGAGTACTAGTATCGACGTCTCACTTTCGACGTCTCACAATGACGTCGCAACGTTTCTCGCCTCAAGTGTTTTGTGTAGATGAATGTGAAGCGCAAGTGACGTAGCAAGTATACCAGAATGCACGTGTTGGCTATGGCTTTGACGTCCGACCTTCTCTTGGGACATTGTTCGGCGCCTGAGTGCAGAATTGCGCAACGGGTCTGTACACGATCAGGCTCCCGCTTACACACACACAAAAACCGCAAAATGTGAGAAAGCAATTTGATCAATTGGTTGCAAGGTGGGTTAGAACGTTGCCTGACTCAACAATCATCAAGTGTCATCATCAAGTAAGTTTTAAGTCGATCGCGTAATAAATTCGACCGTGCTTCTTTTACGCGATTGCGCTCGAAAAATTCTACGCGGGTTGATTGCAATGAGCGCCAAAACCGCCCTTTTTACTGGCGCGTATAATCTCCAACGAAGGCAGTGGAATGTTTGGAAATCAGAGCTCAAGCAAAGATTGACCTGGAAGTTCGGCAGAACGAAGTAAACTTCGGAGCCATCGGTGAGAGCTTCCAACGGAAAACCAACTTGCTTACATCGCGAACAGGCACTGGAGGTCGATCGTTAATTTCCTAGGCGGATCTCTCTCTCTCTCTCTTTCTCTTACTGTATCTCTAGCATCGACTTCCTTATATGTCATTCTTTCTTTAGAAGATATCAAGCTGGGACGCCGCTAACCCACAGCCGACTTCGCCTGTACTCCTCACGTAAGGTAGATATCTGCTATATCCGTTCAATTGCCCGAAGACCAAACCAGTTCTGGCGCGCGATCGTCGCCTTATTTCTCTCGTCGTTTCATGCAGAGCATTGGAAGAGAGGAGGTCTCGGACACCCGACGTCCTTGAAGTCGCGGCCAAGCATGACAGATCGCTGATGCCTCTCTCGCAACGCGGATTCGTGCTGGACGCGAGCGAGGGGGGTGCACTTCTGCGCCTGCGCTGCTGCAAGTGCGGCTCGAATCCGCGCTTGCTAGCCCACTCGTAGAAGCGTGCAGCATTACGACGGCTATAGGACTCGCGCCAGCGAACATGCGTCGAAGTTGCGAATCTCTTCCCGCGTGAGAGCGGTTCACGATCGGTCCGTGGTGCCATTTCTTCCGAATGACTTTTCTGTATTGTAAATCTTTGGCACGGTTGCTCGATTGTTCACTAAACGTGACAACTTGATCTGTCTGCCAGATATTAGCCACCACCCTTAAGTTTCTAAGGCGTTTGCAGTTACGACAGCGTATATTTCGGTCAGGGCTTATGGCTGAGCTGCTATGTCACTCATGACGGCCTGCGGGGCAGCCTCGCATGCAGAAAAGTGCGTCTCACGCCGAAGTACGCATTGAAAAACTTCATTTCTTTTATTAACCGGTTGCTGTGGTGAGAGTGAGATAGACAGTTCCTCGGCTACGCAATAGTATATCGTTCTACAGCGAGATATAAATAAATAGAATATTATTTTATGATTTAATAAAGAAATTGAGAATAAACGTAATCCAAATAAAGGTAAGGATGCCACGACAGCGACTTAAATCAGCATCAATTTTTTTTTCCTGCGCCACTACACAAATACGGGATAATTGTAGCATCCATTCACAGTTACCTCTGTATATAATTTTATACATCGCATATATTTGGATGGATTTTTACGTACTTATCCCACCACTTCTCCTTCCTTCCATCTATCTCCCGTTCCTGCTGGCCGCTGCCCAGATGTCCGCGTCAAGGTTAGGGAGCTGCGGTGTTTTCTTCAGCTCTTTTTTTCTGCCCGTTACTTTCTTTCCTCTCCAATAAACAAAACGCGCGCATACGTAGTTTCTCTCAGGTGTTTTTCTCCTGCTGCGCTGTTATTGCGCCATAATGAAGGCTGAAACGCGTGTGACAGGGCATTCCACACGGCACACGTTTGAGCTGGGAATACGGCTCCGTCATCACGCGTCCTATGGGATCGACGCGGCGACGCCAAGCAAAGTTATGCCGAAAGCACGTCACAAGTACGCTTGGTGCGAACGTACTTGTGCCGACATGCGCCGACAGCTTTCCGAATTCGGACCTTCCACGCTGCATAGTTTTATTGGACGTACAGACCCGCCTCCCCCCGCTCTTCCGTGGCAGACGGCGAACCACCCGTCGTGTCGGTCGGTACACTCAGCGCGTCGTGTGGCTTCTTTCTTTTCCTCCTCCTAAACACGTTGCCACTGCGAAGGTCCTCCTTTCCGCGCTTTCCTCCGCCAACTTGTGCTTTTTCGGGCTCGTTAGGTACTCGCTTCGTCGCTGAACCTCGTCCAGAGGAGCTATACGTCCCTCGTTCTCGACTTGCGGTCGTCTGCCGCTTCACCGATGCGCTAGACCGGAACCGGGGTATTTCTTTCTCTCTTTTTTTTTTGTTGTCCTTATGGCGCCTCCGTGGACATGTAGAACGGACTTGGAAGTCCTTCTTGTCGCGGAGTTGGCGCACCGCTACAGCCACATCTGTGCCGAGTTACGGGGAGGGGGGGCATAGGCTGTGGCCGCGTGAACGGTTCTCTATTATTAAAGCACACGTACTATATTAAGGCAAAGCATGCTAACTTTTTTTCCATGGACTCGAATTTGTTATTACAAATTCAATAGCCGGCTCTCACGTGATATCCAGCGCCATTTCGCGAGATAGCCGAGAAGAACGAAACCACTCATCCCGCCAGCTGCGAATAATGCGACATTGGAGAACCAAGGAGTAAACCAGTCAAGGGGATGCCACGTGTTGGTCAGACAATTTGTGGCATACTTCGATTGCAATGCGGCCGCGAGTTGCGAGCAAGTAAACATTGATGGAAGAGGAGGCACCGGTGGAATGTTGGCAGCACGCGCAGCGTCTCGCTGTGACATGCATTTTGCAAACAGCCACCTCGCAGTCGTGCCCCACCGGCAACTGTCTATCGCTGTAAATCTGAGCAATGAACTAAGCGCTCTTAGGCTATTGTAGGACAGGCAGGTAGGTAAAGTACGTGGCCCACTGTATATATGCCTCCTGAATCGTTCTGTATACATTCTAATAATTCCATACTTCTAATAATTACCCGCCGTGGTTGCTCAGTGGCTATGGTGTTAGGCTGCTGAGCACGAGGTCGCGGGATCGAATCCCGGCCACGGCGGCCGCATTTCGATGGGGGCGAAATGCGAAAACACCCGTGTACTTAGATTTAGGTGCACGTTAAAGAACCCCAGGTGGTCAAAATTTCCGGAGTCCCCCACTACGGCGTGCCTCATAATCAGAAAGTGGTTTTGGCACGTAAAACCCCAAATATTATTATTATTACTTCTAATAATTCCACGCTTTCGGTACGGTTCGTATGCAGATCACACGGAATTTATGTGTAGCCGTAATATATTTTGTGAGAATTATGCGGAAAGCATTGGAATTGTTCTGATGGCATACGGAACGTTTCTGTAGGGCAGGAGATCCAGCCACTTTATAGCCTGTCACTCTGCAGTGGGCCCGTGGAGAGCGGTGAGAAATTATCGTAATGAACGATGACTAAGGAATACGACGATGTGTGCCCAATTATTCCTTCAGCCGCCCTCATGAAGCTGCCCATTCAGTCCTGCTATGTGCATAAGGCTCTTTATGCCTGCCTCGTGCATTATTATTATTATTATTATTATTATTATTATTATTATTATTATTATTATTATTATTATTATTATTATTATTATTATTATTATTTATTTATTTATTTATTTATTTATTTATTTATTTATTTATTTATTTATTTATTTATTTGCATCGCCACTAAAAGGGAGCGATGACAAATAGCCACCCAGCCTGCTTGACTTGTATAGGTATGCTATACGGGCTTTTGATTCTGTCATGTCCGTGTGCATGTCCTTAATCTTCTTTTTCTGTTGCTCATAACTTCTCCATCTACCTTAAACCGCCACCTATGCCTGCAACGTATCAGGTCGTATCAACCTCTTCGCTGCTTTCTTTCCCAGCAATACTCGAAACGTCGCTTGCTTATCTCGACTGCGGACCGGTTGATGCTTCCGTCAGCTTTAAGTCCGAGCGCTTCTGGAAGGTGCAGGTTACCTACGGGTCTCACCGGGTGTCATGGGACGAGAATATGCAGCGCCCTCCCACCGCCTGCCGAGTGAGCAGAGACGTTGTTGCAAACGGTAATCACCGTGAAAATCTGCAGACGAGGACATGTACATCTGTGACCTTACGAGAAGGACAAGAGCGGAAGTAGGTTGTCTGGCTTTGGGAAACCGTGCTGCACTGAAAGCGAAGACGCCTGTGCACAAGTGGTAAAGAACAGCGGCTTCTTCGAGCGCGTTATGCAACGTCGGCGTGTACCGGAAAACCGCGTCTGTTAAATAGCCGTCAAATCGTGTTCCACCATACGGACAGCCTATAAGAAACGTAACGACCGCCGGCGATCAGCCGGATCGATGAGGATAGCTATAGGGGCTTGTTGGTACGGCATACCTTATTTTGTTGTAGCGCAAGCTGAACAAGGACAGCAGAACAACATCTGACACACACATAGCGCTTTGTGTGTCAGATGTGCCTTTATGTTGTCCTTGTTCAGCTTACGCTACAACAAAATAAGAGAACCAAATCGTCTTGTCGTGTTACTTTAGGGCACCGAGTTGATCGGGCTGTGGTTATTCACCTCACGCGTGAACGTTGTTGTCGGCCGTAGAATATGGCGCCATTCTAGTAAGTCCGACTACAACAGCAGCAAACTGTTCGTAGGAGGCAGCAGAAATAGGAGCTGACAAAGTTACACTTATGGAGTGCGCAAGGCTGGCATGAGATAGCCCTAAATTGATAACATGCGCTGAGGCAGTATAGTTACTTCACCGCATGGTATCAAATGACTGCATGTCTGCTATAAGGACGAGCTTCACAACAGGCAGTGTTTGCAGTCCGCACTACAGAGCTTTCAGGCCACTAACACACACAGAGTGCCGAGTTTTCACCTTTAACCACCACTTACGCGAGTGAGTACAGATTGCGTCGATATGGTACGCAGCCTGCTGTGTGCGTCACCGCGGTGTCTTTATTTCACCGGTACTCATAGACAGCCACTCCAGGATGGTCCCTCCATCAGTGCTCCTTGCGAAGGCTCGCAGGAGTACGCATTTCCAGCATGCACCTCCGGTGCTTCGCGCAGAGCGTCCATTTGGAGGCGGGTGCTTACGGCTCGCCAACTTCGACCCCATCTTTAAGCGCTGCAGCAAGACGGACCAGGACATGCTGCCCAGTCATAATGTCTCTGGCGTAAGCTGTGGGCTACGAGTTTGTATTTTCTGTAGTACAGCAATATCCTTGCCTTCGGATCTTCTTCTTGATGATATTGTCATTTTCTTCTTTCTCGAGAACCGTGGAAACTTGCGAATTCGGTGGATCCGCCCCACGCTTTGTGTAGTGTTTCTGCGCCGTAACGACGCGCTCTTTTGTCCTGGCCCGTTTGGGACTAAACGTTTACGCCGCCGACTCGTAGAATGGCTCGTGTGACAGCGCGCGCTTCGTGTCCAAAAGACGGGCAGTCAAGTTCTCAAGTGCTCCTCGCGCCAGTGGGGGTTTCCGGCTTTTCTGGAAACAGGCTTCTCCACGATTTAACGACTTTGAGGCTTTTACGTGAAGAGCGAGAAGCGCGGCATAGTGCTGTTCTCTCGAGTTGTCTTATTCAACGCGACAATACAGTTCTACTGACAGCCAGTGCAAGACAATGTAGCGACGGCAACATTTCTTGCGTTCATTTGCATTAAAACGATGTCCGTTTGGTGCAGTCGAACTACAATCGCGGGTCACACTTGGTAGTGGTAGCGGTTTCTGGTTACATGATTACCTTTATTAAAGGTAATCATGTAACCAGAAATCTTTCAACATATACTCAATCAATTAACTGAATTAAATATTATTGCGCTAGATTATTAAATAAAATTAGTGAACATTACAGGTGCTTGTTTATAAGTTGTTCAAGCAAAATAATATTATGGAAAAGACAAAATGCTATAAAAGTGGACATAGGCACGCAGGTACAATCATGGCGTTAATCTATTACAAATACAGAATACATGGCTGTTGTACTTCGACCCAAGCTGATTTTATTTCTAGCGTTGCCCCACCCCTTAGAAGGATGATGACAACGCCATAACATGTTCGCCTGCTTGCTTCCATTTGCCTGGGCAGTTCATAACGCTTTTGTGGAGCTTTAAGCGCCAAATACCAAGGAAGCTATTACCTCGGGAGAACTTAAACCACCCGAAAAGATGCATGAAACATATTCAAAGGCTATGAATCAAGTCCAGGATACCAAGTAGATCTTACGAGAGGGCCTCGCTTGTAAAATATTATATTTATTATTGTGTTTCATTCCAACTATAGGCCATTGATCATATAGCACTAGCTAGCAGTATAAGGCATTTGAAACCATATGGACATAACAAAAGTGAAAAAATAGCTTGCTGTCGGCTCTTATCTCTTGAACAAATCTACACTGTTCATCAGAGGCCTGTATGGCGCCTACGTCGACCACTGATGACAAGTGGCAATTCGCTGCGGCATAAACCCATCTAGCTTGCCCACCACGGCATCTCCCACGTCCGACTAGGTTAGGTAACGACTGCTGCGTTCAATTGTGATCAGGGGCTGATGGATTTGGCGCGAGCACGACGCCGCATAATAGGCAAGTGAACTGGCGGGCCCCGTACCCGCGTAGCCGCGCACTATCGATTAAGTGCACGAACGCGAAAGCGCGCACACCTCGTGTGCACACGTTCCGCAATTCACTCCTGCCGCGAAGTCTCGCCCACGCTGCAGGCCTTCGAGCATCATCTGCGCGCGTTCTGCCCTGTGTTTAGCCGGAGTTCGTTCCACGCATCGCCGCGGTGCGGCCCTTGCATCGAAGAACGACTTCGTGCGCTCCTCGATTCGCCGTGGCGGCTGATGGGGCAGGGGCGGCTGACCTTTCGTTTATTTGCTTTTTTTTTCTTTTACCTTTCTGTTCGGCCGCGCGTCGTTCGTGGCCTGTTCTCAGTCGCCGCGCGCTACGCGCACTGCGATGCGCTTGTACTGTGAGTACGTCACCTAGTAGTTTCAAATTGTCCGTTTCGTTCGTTGCGAGCGTGCCCGAAAAGAGGACCTCAACGTAGGAATCATGGACATCTTCTGGCTAAGGTAGATTCAGTTTCCGGATGCTCGAAATCGTATTCTGAGAAGATAGCAGCAGGAACCAACAATGGTTCACTTGTCCGATAAGTGTAGTGGTTTGAAAAAAAATCGCGTGAGTCATCCTGTCAGGGGGCGATAACCATACCACTGCTGCAGGCTCTTTCTTTCTTTCTTTCTTTCTTTCTTTCTTTCTTTCTTTCTTTCTTTCTTTCTTTCTTTCTTTCTTTCTTTCTTTCTTTCTTTCTTCCTTTCTTTCTTTCTTTCTTTCTTTCTAGAGACTGTCCACGGGTCATGGGCCATAGTACGAGTTCCGAATGCTGAAGTTCGAGAGGTGAACTAATGGCGGGCATGCTGCCCCTGGCTGCGCGTGATGTCCCCGCGGCAGCAAATAAAGCATCGATGACCACTTATTGTACCAATAGCTATCCTCAATTTCATATACAAAGACACTCAATGTCCAACGCGGTCCAGTACATCGCAGAGACGATCGTCCCCTATCCGTGCAGACGCTAGGAGAGCACCGTCCCGACTGTTCATCGGCCCAATGGCAATGAAGGCACATTTGTGCTTTCGGAAGACCACTGGCTTGTGCGAGGGCCTTTGTCTGTGTAGTGCCGTCGGCACGCGTTCACAAGTTCACCGTTTCCTTTCTTCCCCTTTCTCTATTTCTCATCTTTCCCTACACCCAGCGCAACGTAGCCAAGCAGACGCTTTGCTGGTTAACATCCGTGCTTTCGCTATTAATACTCCCTATTTTACTTCTGGGATAATGGGAGAGAAAATAGTCTAGAGGAATTCGAAATCCCGAAGGTAACGCCGGAAGAAGTAAAGAAAGCCTTAGGAAATATGCAAAGGGGGAAGGCAGCTGGCGAGGATCAGGTAACAGCAGATTTGTTGAAGGATGGTGGACCGATTGTTCTAGAGAAACTGGCCACCCTTTATACGCAATGCCTCATGACCTCGAGCGTACCGGAAACATGGAAGAACGCTAACATAATCCTAATCCATAAGAAAGGGGACGCCAAAGACTTGAAAAATTATAGACCGATCAGCTTACTGTCCGCTGCCTACAAAGTATTTACTAAGGTAATTGCAAATAGAATCAGGAACACCTTAGACTTCTGTCAACCAAAGGACCAGGCAGGATTCCGTAAAGGCTACTCAACAATAGACCATATTCACACTATCAATCAAGTGATAGAGAAATGTGCAGAATATAACCAACCCTTATATATAGCTTTCATTGATTACGAGAAAGCGTTTGATTCAGTCGAAATCTCAGCAGTCATGGAGGCATTACGTAATCAGGGTGTAGATGAGCCATATGTAAAAATACTGGAAGATATCTATAGCGGCTCCACAGCCACCGTAGTCCTCCATAAACCAAGCAACAAAATCCCAATAAAGAAAGGCGTCAGGCAGGGAGATACGATATCTCCAATGCTATTCACAGCGTGTTTACAGGAGGTATTCAGAGACCTGGATTGGGAAGAATTGGGGATAAAAAGTTAATGGAGAATACCTTAGTAACTTGCGATTTGCTGATGATATTGCCTTGCTTAGTAACTCAGGGGACCAATTGCAATGCATGCTCACTGACCTGGAGAGGCAAAGCAGAAGAGTGGGTCTAAAAATTAATCTGCAGGAAACTAAAGTAATGCTTAACAGTCTCGGGAGAGAACAGCAATTTACAATAGGCAGCGAGGCACTGGAAGTCGTAAGGGAATACATCTACTTGGGGCAGGTAGTGACGGCGGATCCGGATCTTGAGACGGAAATAATCAGAAGAATAAGAATGGGCTGGGGTGCGTTTGGCAGGCATTCCCAAATCATGAACAGCAGTTGCCATTATCCCTCAAGAGAAAAGTATATAATAGCTGTGTCTTACCAGTACTCACCTACGGGGCAGAAACCTGGAGGCTTACGAAAAGGGTTCTACTCAAATTGAGGACGACACAACGAGCTATGGAAAGAAGAATGATAGGTGTAACGTTAAGGGATAAGAAAAGAGCAGATTGGGTGAGGGAACAAACGCGAGTTAATGACATCTTAGTTGAAATCAAGAAAAAGAAATGGGCATGGGCAGGACATGTAATGAGGAGGGCAGATAACCGATGGTCATTAAGGGTTACGGACTGGATCCCAAGGGAAGGGAAGCGTAGCAGGGGGCGGCAGAAAGTTAGGTGGGCGGATGAGATTAAGAAGTTTGCAGGCACGGCGTGGCCACAATTAGTACATGACCGGGGTTGTTGGAGAAGCATGGGAGAGGCCTTTGCCCTGCAGTGGGCGCAACCAGGCTGATGATGATGATGATGATGATGGTGATTTTACTTCTCTCTAGCCCCATTAGGCACCGTGAATGCTTTCGCAAAATGTTATCCCCATTGATTTAGAACACTTACCGAACCTCGCCTTCCTTGGTGACATGGAAGCACGATGGACATGCGCTGAAAACTGCTTAAAGCGTGTGCCCATTGAAATAAGGAGGTCAGGACTTAAAGCTGTCGTTCTGATAAGGTGTTCGCTACGACTATACGTGAAAGAAAGATATGAATCGCCAGAGTTGCATAAATCCGCATCAAAATGAGTACAGCAATATAAGGGGCAGGAGTAAGTTGTTATTCAGCGGTCCGCCAAATGCACGAAAAAAAAAAAGATGAATAAGATGGCGCCGGTAGATTGCAAAATGTTGCTTGTCACGCCTCCTTATCTGATAACTATCAGCTCGCCTGTTAACCAGTTTTATTAGCTCGACATATAATCATTAAGAAACATACGGGGGCGCATTGATAAAGCCGGTGAAACGCCGTCGACTGGCCGCCTTCTTTTAAACATAATCGAGGCCACTCTAGATTGGTTTTGTGACGTCAGGCGCAATAATGACTTCATGAGCCGACATCTCAATCTGGCTAGAAAGGCTGCCCTAATGCCGGAGCCTGATTGCAGACCGGAGTGGTGTGATTAATGAACCGCTCTTGCCCTGTAGGACGCACGAGTTGTGTACCGAAGGCCAAATTTGCCGAATAACAGCTCAAGAAAAAGGAAAAAGACAACACTAGCATTCGAACGCAGCTGCTGTGTGGGTACTTGACTACAATGGGCGGAGTAGCCCGTCCTTAATAGCGATTTCTTAATGTATTATTTGTCAGCTTTACTCCAATTAATACGACGATGCATTGTTTTCTACTGGAACTGGTCCTGAATATCGTGTTCCCGGCAGGCATTATGCATCGCCTACTTTTTTTATTTCTTTTGGCGTTTGGTAGCTACATCACGCTGCTCCAATCATAGCTGTTGTAGCCGGTATAACGTTTTGACCACACAGCAACCGCACAGGGTACCCGTGAAAGGATAGCCGTATCGCTGTGAAATCGGTGCACACCTACTTGGCCGCACACTTCACTACTCTCTATCACGCGCCAACTTATTCGGAGGCGAGATGGTGGTTACGAAGAAAAACAAACCGTTACGGGTATGGCAGTAGAGAATTAAAAAAAAACGCACGTTTGGATATATGCACACTGCACTCTTAGGCGCACTGACCTCGCAGCATTTTCTATCGATGCAGAATTCACGGCCTTTCTCACGCCCCGGGCTCGGAGGGTTCTCGAGCAGCCGATATCCCCCGGCCCCAAACCTCCGGCAGGAGTCGTGAGTTGCGATAACAGCGCCCCCCTTCCAACAATGGCGGCACCGTTGTTGCGCATGCGGAGCGGCGCCGTGACTGGCAGTGTGTGCACAAGGCCCCGCACAGCACGGGGTGTGCAGCCCTGCAGGAGGAACGTGACAACTTTTGCTCCCGAACGTGCGCGCGTTATGCATCGATTGGTGCTCGAGCCCTCGCGGCGTGAACAAAAAACAACACTGGCAGCAGCGCTTGCGAGAACGCAATGCCGCGAGCTTATGTTGCAAACGCTCTTCCCGCAGTGTTTGGGAAAGGAACGAATTTGCACGCGAACCAGGGCGGCGCTATACGGGTTCTTTGCGATAACGGTCTCTGCGTGCGCGCGTTTGTGCTCACTGAGAGGGCGCAATCTGTGAGCTATCGGACCTCACGCCTCGGGGTGGCGAGCGGGGAAGGGCACGAAAGGAGTTGCGTGTACCCACGATGCGAAATACCTACGCGCTGCCGTTCACTGTTCTCGATCTCGATCACCGAAGCTAGGCGCTATCTTCAGGGCTTCAAGCACGCTTTTCCGTTTTGTCGAAAAGTACCGGGTTGGATGTAAAGCGGATGCAGATTGTAAAAGTGCAGTCAGTAAGGGCTGGAAGTCAGTATAGACCGTGAGCAAAAAAAAAATAATAATAATAAACGAGGTAAGTGGTAGGATACCTGGGCTTAAAGGGCAGTTTTGATGCTGAAGAACAAACAAAGAACGCGGGCCTGTTAGGGACGTTAATCTCGCTTAAAGGGGACAACTTTTTTTTTTCTTCAACAAGCCAGAAACGTTAGTGTAAGAAGATGAGTTGCCTTTGGGCACTTGCGTTCATTTGTTATGGCTTGCGCATAAAAATGTTAAGCATCTCTCAAAAAGCGTCTCTCAAAGGTCTTCTGTACGGTTTCGCACTGAGCGTCGGTCATCCTTTCACGAGTGAGCGTCTCGTAGAATCGCCCTATAGAAACCGACACGTTAAGCTATTCCTCCAAGCCATCTTTGCCCATCCATGCATTTTCCCGTTCAGATGGTTCGTGCAGTCGCGACCGACGCTTGCCATCACACATGCGTCTGGTCGTGAATTTACAAAACTATCGTGATTTACAAATGACAAGCAAGAACGAATTGCCATTCAGTCGTGATATGGCTTAAAATGGTGTGCAGGAGAAAAAGGGGGGTAGTATATTTCAAAATACTCTTTAAATATACCAATATGTAAAACTTTTTGTTAAGTATGCGTCTCCTACAATATGAAAGCCTCAGATAAACATAAATACCTGGTAAAGTAGATGGAAAAATGGCACTGCGATAGCTAAATTGATAAAGAGCATCGCACGCGTTATGCCATGACGTGAGTTCGTGCACCACCTGCGGCCAGTTGTTTATGCATCCACTTTAATTTCCATTAATTTATCACTTTTTTTTAAAATTGAGATAGTAATTACAAGTAATTTTCCCTATGGTATCCATGGTGTCGTTGTCCATTGGCTCATTGTAATATCAGTAGTACAGATGATATGTACCTCATGTTGGTATATGTTGTTATGCAGTTATGTGACAGGTTATGTAATTATGTGTACTTGCGTTGATTATCTGCCAAAGTGTGAACTTACGAGCGTGTTACTGGAGAATTTCAAATAATTTTACTGAATTATGGAACTGGCATGCACCCCCGTTTGTGTGTGTTCTTGTACTATTTTCTCCGGCTTCCCGTATGACTGTAGTTGGCTGGTTGGTTACGATGTTTATTACACGTGGTGCCTGCCTGGCAGTCTGGGCCGGTAATTGCTCCACCTGCTCGTCTCTTTCGCTGTTCGGGTAGATGTTACCACATGTGCGTAAGTTATCTTTCACGTAGGTATGCGAGCAGAAGGCGCGAAATGTCCTTGCCAACTATGCTCGCCCTTTTGGGAGATATTATCTGCCGGCGCTTCCGCATCGAACGGAAAACATTACTTGACAGCGTGCAAAGAAGAGGATTTTCAAGCGCTGTGTGGCTTCCTAGACTCGCGTGTAGACTTTGCATGCGTTCATGCTCGTGGACTGTATGCAGTGTTTCTCGGCGCAAGAAATAAATACATACCGTATTGTATTGTACTACTGACACGGTTAATGTCAAACAGATATTTCATAGAAATAACGTTATGAATCCGCACCTGCCAATAGGGAAGATCAGCGGTTTCTCCTGTGCTTAGCTTGACCCCATGTCGAAGTGACGAAGAAAAACAGGACGGTAGAGCGAACACGCGAATGTGTACTTAGCACTGAATTATTTGGGAAACATGAAGCTGACCACGGGACTGCTCCTTCTCTGCCCGATCTCGATGTGAGTGTGCACGTGTATGCCTATCGTACAACCTATCTTTTTTTCTTTACTTTTCTTTTTTAGCTGACCGTTACGCTGTGCATCCGAGCCTGAACCATGCAGTCGATGTGTAGTTAGCACAATTGTAGTGAGTGCGCTAATGTGCAGCTTTCAGTTCATCATGGACGATTCCCATGGTGATTCGATCCCTCCTAATTAAGCCAAGAGTAAGGCGGCAATTCCTTGCTGGTAGGTTCAGGAGACGTGCAGTCATGCAAGACATGTTGAACCTATCATTAATAAATTTATCTGATTACTGACACCTCCTAATTCCTTGGAGCGGAAACTTCTGCTGCAATAGAAAACTTGAAGTATTATTTACAAAGTTTAGATGTCGAATACCTACATTAAACTATTAGCTGCCTCGGTCTAATCCTCCTCCTTGTGCTCTTACTGTGGTGAACATGACACAATGCAACACTTATTTCTTCCTGTCTGTCATGTCACCATTTTTCGTTCTTAAGAAAACAAAGCTTAGATAGGCAATTTCATGGTGCTAGATTTATTATAACAATTCCTGATATCCTATATTTCGAAGCCTCTTCTCTGGGACACTGTCATGCGGATCTTGGTTCCGCTGTTGTGAGATACATAACTGAATCAGGACGATTCCCTTGCTAAATTCTTATATTTTATCTGCCTTCGTTCTTACAGCTATTCAAGATGTCTAATAGTGCTTCTTGAGTCCTTCAATCTTCTTTATTGAGTCTCCCGATTCTTGGCCAATCCTCCACACTGGGTATGCGCCACTCGGAGAGGTAAACAGATCACTGCCCTACGTAACTGGCCAAGAGGGAACACACTTGCGTGGTTGCTCTGGAATCTAGATCAACCAACACACACGCTGCAAGCTCCCAACTCAAAGTCGCAGCTGCGCGCGAACAATATCAACCATGCGTGATACGAGCGGAAACTAATTTCATCTTGCCAACCTGTGGCGCGCATAGCTTGGCGAGTTCTCGGTCTCCCCCGCAAATGCCAGCCCAGTCGGTGAACGTGTCTGGCTGCGCCAAAGTTTAGTTGTCCTTCTCATTTCGGCTTTAAAGAACGCTGGCGCGCGCCCACCCGATCCGACCCGACCCAGCGGGGCAAGAGCGTTCCAGAAAGGGGGAACCGCAGTCACGAGTTTCGTGACCGCCGCCAGGACTGGACTTGAGGGCGTGCCCGCCCACCAGGCTTTTCCCTGGAACTGACTTCTACCCGCTCCGTCTCCTTGTGCATGTATTTGACTTATAGTAGGCGCAGGAGCCGAAGCACCGATGCTCACTGCCGGGCGTCCCTGCCGGTGTTCACGCATGCCCGTCGTGTTACCACTGTGGCCGCTACGGTTCTGTTCGGAGACCTGAACGGTCGCTGCGGCGAGCTCCGTAGAATGCTGGTGAATGCAGCCGGTGAGCAGTGGGCACAGCGTAAGACATGTACGATCAGTGCCGTGCACCGAAGAGACAGCCGTAATCGCGGTTGACGGGACCGGCAGGAAGAATGTGCAGTGGTCTACAGAAACTGATGCGAGCGCTACCTCGTCGTCTCGTGGCTTGATTTACTGAACGAGTGGTCTTTTTCTGGATGGCCGAAACAACGCTACCGACTGTACGTCTTGCTCATCTGTATCTATCCCTCCCTCTCTCTTTTAAACACACACACACACAAGCACGCGCACGCACGACGTCTCACGAACTACGCCATCTGGCAAACTAATGCTACGCAACAACAACAACAAAAAAAAATTACTTGACAACATTCCCCTGCCTATACGCAGCTACCCACCACCAGCCCTGCTTTCTTTTAAACCGAGAATGTGGAACGGCATTCCTTGCACGCATGACTGCTGATCTTGATGACGTGAGTTGCTGCGCTCGACCTGATCTGCATCAGTTGCCCTATAAACAGTTTGTACCCAATCGCTCTTTCCATTATAGCGTATCGTTTTCCCTTACGGCACCGCAAACGAAGAGCGAATTAGGAGCTCCAGAAACGAAAACGTTCCCCAAGGGCGGCAGGTGCACATCGCAGAAACTCGATATTCCTCTTTAAAGACTGCGTATTCCCGTAATGTAGGAGCAGCAGTTCTAAGATTTGTGCCATGAAAATTGGTGGGAACGATGAAGTTTCTTTGTGCTGCCTCTATAGCGACGCGGTGCTTTAGCACGCCCCAAGGCCCGTCCTAGTTGCTTGGCTCCTGGCGGCTTCTCAGGCTGGTAATTAGAGGAAAGCCGACATAATGAGGCTGATCGCATTTCTCACGCTTTGAGAGAAACGTCAGGAGGGTTTCGTACAGGCTCTAGGGTCTTAGGCTAGTGGAAACTGGTTCCCATAGGAGAAGCTAGCAGCCTAGCTTTCTCAGGTGAATAATTACTTCTCAAACAGTGTAGGGTCTACATTACGAAAGGTTGCTGAGTGGCAATATTACTAAAGTTCATGTCAACATTTCCATTAAAAATTACGATATGAAAAAGAAAAGCAAAGTAGAGGATGGTACCAGTATATCTGTGTTATCTCTATTTCATGCGAGAGCAAATTTTCACCTTGTTTGAGCTCTTTAAGAACAGCGGACTGCTTGAAGGCGTCTACGTACGCGTTAGTGATAGCTACTTTGATTTGCTTGGACTTTCAAGGAGGGTTGCCTGTGACCATTTATTACAACCTCCACGAAACGTATACATATGTTCCCGTGAGAAAATATCTTGAGAGCAGTAGTAAAACTGTACCGAGTCTACTGACCAGTTTCCCTGAATTGGAATGCCGAGACGTTTTATGGCCAAATGCACGGAGGGCATTTATTGAATAATAATAATAATAATAATAATAATAATAATAATAATAATAATAATAATAATAATAATAATAATAATAATAATAATAATAATAATAATAATAATGTTTACTTTCCACGCACTTGAATCGAAATACAATTTCTTGATCTATAAAAGCAATTATTCAATAAAGAAAATGTTCCTACGCGAGCTGCCACTAAGAAAGAGGGACAGTGAAGGAAGCAGAAGAGGCAGCTGACCAAGACACACCAACAATTTGCTACAAAATGAGAAAAGGAAAATGGTGATAAGTGGGTATGGAGATATAGAGAGAGAGAAACCGGGAGGTTAGTCAGTGTAGACCGGGTGGCTATACCCCTTGCTGAAGCAGAGGGGTAAAGGAAATAAAATATTACAGAAATAGACAAAAAAGAGAACAATCTATACACGGAAGAGTACCTACTAGATACAGGAATAAAACTATCCTCTAATAAATCGGAACTCTCACTATTTCGCAAGTCTTTCAAAGGAGTCCGCTACCTAACTCCTCTAGACAAACTTTCGATCGCACTACACACAATAGACGGACAACAGATTCTGCGAGTCAACCACATAAGCATTCTTGGGCTCCTAATCGAAGCCACCAGATGCCACGGCTACACGATCAAGCACTTAACTGCCAAAACCGAAAACATGATATGCCTCATCCACAGAGTCTCGGGGCGCAGGGAGGGTCTTTGCGAAGATAACCTGCTGCGCGTATACCGTGCGTTCCTTATCAGCCACATTAATTACGTCGCCTCTGCTCACAACTGGACGAAAATAGAAAATGCGAAACTAAATACACTCATGCGCAAGAGCATCAAATAGGTCTTGGGCATTCCACAAAGAGCAAGTACAGCAAAGGTTGATCAGCTGGGCATGCACAACAACATCGACGAAGTGATTGAGGCTCAGACTATGGCGCAAATACTCAGCCTATCCTCGTCCAAAGCTGGTAGTCTAATCCTAAAGGAAGCTAATGTCTCCCCATCTCCCTATCTCGAGCACGTGGTTACCCTACCGAGCGAAATTAGAGGCAATTACAAAGTTTCACCGTTTCCCAGAAACGTCTACCCACAACACAACGTGAGTAGGCGCCGCGCCCTCGCCCGCGTGATCCTCGACCGCACCGACGCAGATCGCGAAGCCACCGCATTTGTGGACGCGGCCCAGTACGGCAACACGTCCACTTTCGCGATAGCAGTCGTGGACGGCAACGGAACGTTACGATCATCCGCATCGGTTAAAACGACCACCAGCGATAAAGCATAACAGATAGCCGTAACCATCGCCATGGCATACCCCACATTTATGCATTCCCTCATGAACTTGCGTGCCGCAATTAGGCCTACGAAAGCGGCAGCGTATCTAAAAAAAAAAATAGCGCGAATACTACTAGCAAGCTCAAAAGAGTGCAAACGATGCCTCTCCTGGTTCCCCGCTCACATGGGGAAAGACATTCACCCGCAAAAACCCAACCTCAATAAAACGGCCCACGACCATGCGCGAGAACTGGCCCGCCGCGACGGTCCCACGGCCTCCGAGGGGCTGGACATTCAGTTTAATGACCTGCTACTCACTTACCAAGAAATCACCTCACACTTTTGAAAAGGCAGAATGAAATGCCCGTTCCCGCACGCCAAACTCGAACGCGCGCAGGCGGCCGCGTTTCGGATGCTACAAACGGACTCGTATCCGTCACGAGGCCTACTAAGTCACTACAAAGACATCCCGGCAAATTGCCCAGACTGTCCAGAACATTATTGCTCACTCTTGCACATGCTATGGCAATGTACCGCGTTACCGAAGGGTGATCTCTACAGTGAGCCCGAATGGGAAGAAGCCCTCAAAAGCCCGGACTTCAACTCCAACTCAAGGCCGTCCAGAGGGCCCAAGAACTGGCGGAGCGTCACCACGTTCCCGTCCCGACTTGGGCGTCGCCTACGGTTTCGGCCCGAGGAGCTCCCCGCGTGGGATCTCCAACGGTTTAAAACTCCTCAGGACCACAATAAAGTTCTTGACTGACTGACTGAATCTATACACAATTGCAATGTGGCGCCCGACAGCTATGAAAATCGGTCACTACGTCCACTTTTCCTCAAAAAAAAAAAAAAACACTACAACGCGTTCAGCGCCTTCTGTGCCGAGGACTCTCTCGATCTCTGTCCGAGAATTCTGGTTTCCGACAAAGGCCCCCTGTCCAGTCTGTCTAACGCGATTGAAAGTTATCTCTTAGGCGCATTGAAACGAGGACATTTACAAAGAGGATGCGCAATTATCTCCTCGCAGCCACAGTCATTGCATGTACTGTTGTCGGCCATTCCGAGGCGAAATGAATAGGTGTTTCTGAAGGCCATGCAGAGCCACAGGTGGCGCAGACGCGTGTCTTTAGCTCGCGATATCCCTGGTGAAAGGTGGAGCTGTAGATGTGGATTCAAACTGTGGCGATGAGTGTTTGCGAATTCCGTCTATTCCCACTGTGCCAATATCAGTTCGCGTATCATCATGGGCAGATCTGTCGTCCTCATCCGCATGGTCATTGCCATGGATGCCGTAGGGACCCACCATCTATCGATATGCGATGTTGTGCCCTTTGTCGATTGCATGGTGATGTTGTAGAACTATGTCCGCGACTAAATGTTCGTTAGTCCCGGGATGAAGCGGCGACACGAGACCTTGGAGAGCTGCCTTGGAGTGATGGAAGACGGACCATTCCTGTGACGGTTCTTGAATGATAAACTCCAGAGCAGAACGGAGCTGTCGATG
Organism: Dermacentor albipictus; assembly: GCF_038994185.2. Classification (NCBI taxonomy): domain Eukaryota; kingdom Metazoa; phylum Arthropoda; class Arachnida; order Ixodida; family Ixodidae; genus Dermacentor; species Dermacentor albipictus. The sequence continues at coordinate 97,533,138 of NC_091825.1, read as the reverse complement.
ACGTCAAATGAGATGTCCTGAATTCCGGATCCCGCACTGCCAAAATGGCCGAACTGCACCTGCTGAGCTTGCAGAGGAAACGGAACCATCCGTGTAGACGTGAAGGCATCCAGCTGCTGGAACGCTCAATGTTCTTGATGTATGGTGGCGAGTACATCGAAGTTGAGTTGACTTTTGCGTGCGTAATCTATATCTAGCGCAGCCCATTTCAGCTGACACGGCGAAAGAAGCGTGGGGCTTAGTTGTGTCACGATGAAGGCGGAATTGCACTTGACGGATTTCTCGCGACCAGAACTGGTCATATGTGTGGTTTCGTAAGCCATTCGAATGAGAAAGTAGTATTAAAGCTGGACAGTATCTGTCCAGCAATCGTTATATCACTAGCCTCTGCTCGTTCTGGTCGGTATGCGTTAAAGGGACACTACAAAACAACACTAAATAGTTTATAATTTTAAGCGGGTTGAGTATTCTATTAAATCTCGCTAATTTCTGTCCTTGGCCAAAACGACTGATAAGTAATCAGGAAAATTAAGAGAAAGCTCTCTTATTTCTTAACTTTCTCGCAAGAACCGCAGTACCTGCACGTCAGGGAAAAGTCACGGATTTTCTTCACGTTCCTGTTTATTCAACACATGTTATGCGCAGGAAATTGCTTCCGCTGACAACGCATCTTCTTTCTGTACAATGGAGCTGTTCTTACACGAACACGATCAAAGTGGATCGTTTTGGCGCAGGAAGAGCTCGCGCAGCTTGCTATCCCTCAGCTTTCGTTTCTTCAGAACCAACGTAGTAGACACGGCTATGCACTGTGAAAATTCCCCGATGTCATGGTCTCACATTATAGTTAAAGTTGCCTTTTACCTAAACAGAAGAGTAATCACTAGTACAGCTCAACTTCTTATTTCGTAGCGTAGTTTTAAAGGTATGTTTTAAATATGTGCATTGTGGACACTGGATAAATACACGTGCTGTTCAAGTAGACACGGGAAAGGAGCTCACACTCCCTGAAGCAGAACCCGGACGCTGCCCGGCTAAACGTCCGGCTGCCTCGGAACGACGCCACGCTTCCTTGTTTGCGTTTTGCGCACACCGCGAGTGTATTCCTCGTGACAGCCGTTGACATTTGTGTGCTGGCCGCTCGAGAGATCGGCCCACCATATATTTTTCGCGCTACCGTAACGGCAAGCGACGCCTTTTCCGGGACAGCCGAAGGCGACGCAGAGTTATAGTACCATACGCAGCAGGTGCTGTCGTTCGTCTTTCCCGCCAGCTTTTGTTGTGCAGGCCTCATCCGGTGAACGTGTCTCGTGAGAGCGGTATGAGAGAGAGAGAGAGAGAGAGAGAGAGAGAGAGAAATACAGCGTGGTTTTCGTTTATTTCTTTCTTTGCTTTCCTCTTTATGTCCTGGACCCTTTCGGTCTCACCCGTTGAAGCGTTACTGCGGTAAGCGATGACCCAGAAGGAAGCTAGGGGAGGACTAGGAGTACCACGACAAGGCTTCGGAGCGCGACCGCTTGTCATTTCAAACTGCATCCGCCTTCGTTTGTTCCTTACGGCGTTCTAGCTGCATTCGTTCGTTCAAAAGGCTTGCGCGTTCCAGAAGGACGCCTTTGTTCCTGAGGCCCATAATCCCAAGCAAACTTATCTTACGTGACACGTTCGAATGATTAGCAAACGTTGAATTCTGCGTCACAGCGTCGTGTCTTCTGCTAATCGGTACTTGAATTTGACCTGAGACTCGTTATGCTCTTTTCTGCAATTCTTTCAAGAGTCTCCCGACTTGCCTCTATGTTGCCCAACAACGCTGCTGTTATTAACAATCCATGTTGCTTCCGCCATAGATTAATGAAAAAGTGTCTAAGAGGCACAACACCCAGCAATGTGCAGAAGAGTAAGGATCTGCGAATTGAAAGCTCTTCGCACACTCTGTAAATGTAATTTGTTTGCCTATAAGTACAGTTCATCATACTTGTTCAACGTTTCCTGTCAGGTACTTCACCCCCGCTGAGCTACACCTGGAAACGCCACGGGAAAGGAATCGTCACTGGCCTGTTACCTGATTTTTCTTAGGTATGACGGTATCTGCTCTGGCCATCGTTTGACGTTTCTGAAACCACCGTAACCAACTAAACACCTGGAAAAGTAATTAAAATTTGAAGACACGAGGAAGTCAGCGTGAATCTTGGGGAAAAAAATGTACGACGCTATATGCTTTGTATTTCCGCACAAGTTTGATTGATTGCCACGTATTGCATATGCCGGAATTGAAATCACAATATTGTATGCCCACTTGAGCATTCAGTTTCATTTGTAGTTTGGTTGTTCTCGACGTTAGCGGAACAGCACAGATTCACCACCAATTTCGCATGCGAACAGAGTGGTGAGCGTAAGCAAGAAATCATTATCTCCTTAGTTGGCATCTTTAACATACCTGGTGTCCGAGATGCCAATGAAAGAGGTGGTGATTTCTTTTACTTCTTTTTATGTGGGACTGCAATGTGCAGCGATATTCCAGTGAAAATACGCACGCGCACCACGCACACCATGCAGTCACAAGATTTTAAAACACAAAGTAGCATGATTTCGCTTTGTCTTTAAGCTAGTGCATTCCGCTACAGAAATAGCAGGGCACGTTGCTAAGAGAAGACTGGCACACGGCGGCGTACCATTTTTCGTGCTTTTCAGTTACAGTTACTCGGACTGCTTCGCTGAGAACGAGGGCAGCAGTTTCACGTTTGCTCGCAATATAAGAGGCTCTCATCTTCAGATCTGCGTACGTGTCAGCTGCCTGCTTCAGGCTGCCAGCAGACAACTCCAACGAATAGAGCAGCCACTTGCAATTGCCGTTTCCTCTTTGTTTTTTTTTTTCTTTAGGCTGCCAGGAAGAACACATCATGTACGACCAGTCCGTCTGTCTTCCTCTTTTGCACACAATGCTTTTCGCGCGTTCGTTCCAGACACACTTTCTCTCCTTTTCCGTCTTCTCGCCTCGTTGGAGTGAGTTATGCTTGGGCCGGTTATAGCGCATTGTTTTCCCTATCGTGGATCGTCGCCGGAGCAGAAGCGTCTCGCACGCTCGCTCTGTTCCGCGGAAGTCGACACGCCTCTCGTTCGAGATGAGATTCGAGGCGTCGACCGGATAAAATAAGGTTGTCGCTGACAGCTCGCAGCGTAAGTCAGGTTCTTCCGCCTTTCGCTTGAACTTCGTCGGCAAATAGCTCCGCATAAAACAAATATAAAAGTGGCCAAACCTTTCTTGTTGCAGGGGGTGCGACTGAGTCGATCAAGTGCTTGGTTGTGTTTATGTGAGAGCAATACGTTAGTTAATATTTGATTGATTGATTGGTTGATTGATTGATTGATTGATTGGTTGATTGATTGATTGATTGATTGATTTATTTATTGATTGATTGATTGATTGATTGATTGATTGATCGAGCGAGTGAGCGAGCGATTCAATCCGATTACTGTATTTCCATCCGAGTAAAACGTTCAAAGCATTAATTTTTTAATTTTTTATTACACTCACAAATATTGGTGTTTCTGTATTTATTGGGCTCCCGTGTTCCTCTTTACGAGTGTTGTGTTTGGAATGGGGTGCTCTTGAGGAGCCTGATTTGTACGAGTACATCCACAGGCGCATTTGTATTTTCGGCAAACACATCGTATAATTGCGGCATATATTGCCGATTTGTCGAACGCCACACTCGGCCACTAAGAGCTGAATTATCAACGCATTTTCTTTTTGACCAATCGATAGCATCTAACGAGCGTCGAAGACGGCGTAATTGTCATAGAATATGCGATATTCAATTTGGTTTTTGAAAACTGAATGCCCGCTCACTCAGTTACACGAAACAAACGACAATTTCAAAAGCAAGCGCGGGGGAAAAAAAAGAAGAAAGAAAAGCCAATCACGAGGCATTCTCCCACGACGGAGAAAACACAATTTCAAAAAATCGGTCCTTGCTAAAACGTTCGGGTCTTGTTTCTCGCCACGTCCGTATCTGTCGCGTCGAACAAAGCCTCCTTGTTTGCTTCTATCACCTCAATTACCCAGCGTGGTTTTCCCAGCCTCGGCACTGATTCTTTTCAGTGGCACCGCGCTCACCGCTGCTTGCGAGAAGTCAAGAGCGGACGCACGTGCTTCGGCGGCGAACTGAGAGGCATACAACAGCGTATGCGCAAAGCCTGAAGATTGAGAGGCGTTCTTCACCGCGGGGTTCGTCTCTATTTCCGGAGGAAAAGCTGTACTTTTGTTCAGCGGGCCGTGTCAGTTTGGCCAATTAACTCGCCTCTGTGTCTCTCGAGGGAAAAGAAAAAAAAAAAGAATGACGGAACCGCCAGCACGCATTGCCTTCTTTTTTCTTTTCTTTTTTCGCTACTTAGTTCATTTCATTCTCTCTCGTGTTATCGGTCGCAGGCTTTGACCTCTCGAGTTCTGTCAAGGGGAACAATAGAAGGAATCGAAATTGGTTGCGCTGGCCGGACAAGCCGGGCGGTAAATAATTGGGAAGAGAGCCGCTCGGAAAGATAGTTTCGCTGAAGAACATGGAGCGCGGCTCTGTCTCTGTCTACTATTCTGTCTTCGACGGAGTACTCTGTCTTAACTACTCTGTCATAGATGGAGTAGTTAAGATGAATAGTTTTTCTTAGTCTTGCTTAGAAACGCGGCAATGGCGGTCCCGCAACTTACACTCCACCCCGCGTTCCCGACAAGAACCGCAAATAGCACAAGCAATCACGTAAGGTTTCCCAATGGTACATGGTACATTTCTGTGTGTTTTCTTGCGCCCTGACGTGGTAGCAGCCGCAGAATCCAGATAAAGCAATTAGAAGGACTGGAAGCCAGCTGCAAACGGGAACCGCAGGTCTTTACACTCCATTCGACTGTTTCATCATCAATCAGATAAAGCTTAAAGACGCCTCGTTCGACAGGGACCTGAAACATACACCTTCAAGAGAAGGAGGGACCGTTCATTGTTCGTTCTTGCGCGAACGTGAGCGCGAGCAATCAGTTTCTCTCTAAAATGCAAATAAGGGGGATACAGGTACACATTATACCGGGAGTACGACAGTTGCTTCTTAGAGGTGAGCAAAAAAATAAAACAAAACATGACAGTAAATTATACGGCGCTGACCGGTCTCTCGACCAAGGGGCCAGGAGAGTGCAAGATCGTACAAGAGGCCGGAAACGAAAAAGAAAAAAAAAACGGCCTGACAAAAGTAAACGAGTAGGAAATGATAGGACCCGCACGTACAGGGCACGAGCCACTGCTGAATATCGCGCATGCTATAGCTACTTACGACGGAGCACAGAAGCACGTCTCTCTCCCGGAGATAACAGAGACATAAAAACACTTATGGTTCTCTAGCGGCGCAGCAAATGCGCGCCTTCTTCTTTTTTTTCCTTCCTATTTGTTTCTTTCCTGTCCGGATTCGTTTAACCGATTTTTACTTATGTTTTGGCCCCGCTCCATTTAATGTGTGTAGTATTCTTTTTTCTCGCTAGCACTTCAGTTAGGACAATTGTGTCACACTTATGGTAGCCGCTAATCCGTTATCTCCGCTTCACCATTTTGGTCCTTTGATGGCGTTCGTGCGGGTTACAGGCCTCAATGGGACTGCGTGAATAAGTTTTGTGCTAGCGCCTTTTGTGCGTCTTTATTACACACACTGTAAGTGTGCTGCGTTTTAACTCACTCCCTTTCTTTCATCCCTCACTATCTCACCTCGAGTAGCAAGCCATATAGTCTGTCGCTAGGCTAACCTCTCCAGTAGAATTAGACTTTCTCTCTGTGTGCCTCTTCAAACATGCACGTTTCAGAATTTATGTATTCAGAGAAGGCTAACCTCTCCAGTAGAATTAGTCTTTCTCTCTGTGTGCCTCTTCAAACATGCACGTTTCAGAATTTATGTATACAGAGAAGGCTAACCTCTCCAGTAGAATTAGTCTTTCTCTCTGTGTGCCTCTTCAAACATGCACGTTTCAGAATTTATGTATTCAGAGAAGGCTAACCTCTCCAGTAGAATTAGTCTTTCTCTCTGTGTGCCTCTTCAAACATGCACGTTTCAGAATTTATGTATTCAGAGAAGGCTAACCTCTCCAGTAGAATTAGTCTTTCTCTCTGTGTGCCTCTTCAAACATGCACGTTTCAGAATTTATGTATTCAGAGAAGGCTAACCTCTCCAGTAGAATTAGTCTTTCTCTCTGTGTGCCTCTTCAAACATGCACGTTTCAGAATTTATGTATTCAGAGAAGGCTAACCTCTCCAGTAGAATTAGTCTTTCTCTCTGTGTGCCTCTTCAAACATGCACGTTTCAGAATTTATGTATTCAGAGAAGGCTAACCTCTCCAGTAGAATTAGTCTTTCTCTCTGTGTGCCTCTTCAAACATGCACGTTTCAGAATTTATGTATTCAGAGAAGGCTAACCTCTCCAGTAGAATTAGTCTTTCTCTCTGTGTGCCTCTTCAAACATGCACGTTTCAGAATTTATGTATTCAGAGAAGGCTAACCTCTCCAGTAGAATTAGTCTTTCTCTCTGTGTGCCTCTTCAAACATGCACGTTTCAGAATTTATGTATTCAGAGAAGGCTAACCTCTCCAGTAGAATTAGTCTTTCTCTCTGTGTGCCTCTTCAAACATGCACGTTTCAGAATTTATGTATTCAGAGAAGGCTAACCTCTCCAGTAGAATTAGTCTTTCTCTCTGTGTGCCTCTTCAAACATGCACGTTTCAGAATTTATGTATTCAGAGAAGGCTAACCTCTCCAGTAGAATTAGTCTTTCTCTCTGTGTGCCTCTTCAAACATGCACGTTTCAGAATTTATGTATTCAGAGAAGGCTAACCTCTCCAGTAGAATTAGTCTTTCTCTCTGTGTGCCTCTTCGAGCATGCACGTTTCAGAATTTATGTATTCAGAGAAGGCTAACCTCTCCAGTAGAATTAGTCTTTCTCTCTGTGTGCCTCTTCAAACATGCACGTTTCAGAATTTATGTATTCAGAGAAGGCTAACCTCTCCAGTAGAATTAGACTTTCTCTCTGTGTGCCTCTTCAAACATGCACGTTTCAGAATTTATGTATTCAGAGAAGGCTAACCTCTCCAGTAGAATTAGTCTTTCTCTCTGTGTGCCTCTTCGAGCATGCACGTTTCAGAATTTATGTATTCAGAGAAGGCTAACCTCTCCAGTAGAATTAGACTTTCTCTCTGTGTGCCTCTTCAAACATGCACGTTTCAGAATTTATGTATTCAGAGAAGGCTAACCTCTCCAGTAGAATTAGACTTTCTGTGTGCCTCTTCAAACATGCACGTTTCAGAATTTATGTATTCAGAGAAGGCTAACCTCTCCAGTAGAATTAGTCTTTCTCTCTGTGTGCCTCTTCGAGCATGCACGTTTCAGAATTTATGTATTCAGAGAAGGCTAACCTCTCCAGTAGAATTAGTCTTTCTCTCTGTGTGCCTCTTCGAGCATGCACGTTTCAGAATTTATGTATTCAGAGAAGGCTAACCTCTCCAGTAGAATTAGACTTTCTCTCTGTGTGCCTCTTCAAACATGCACGTTTCAGAATTTATGTATTCAGAGAAGGCTAACCTCTCCAGTAGAATTAGTCTTTCTCTCTGTGTGCCTCTTCAAACATGCACGTTTCAGAATTTATGTATTCAGAGAAGGCTAACCTCTCCAGTAGAATTAGTCTTTCTCTCTGTGTGCCTCTTCGAGCATGCATGTTTCAGAATTTATGTATTCAGAGAAGGCTAACCTCTCCAGTAGAATTAGTCTTTCTCTCTGTGTGCCTCTTCGAGCATGCACGTTTCAGAATTTATGTATTCAGAGAAGGCTAACCTCTCCAGTAGAATTAGACTTTCTCTCTGTGTGCCTCTTCAAACATGCACGTTTCAGAATTTATGTATTCAGAGAAGGCTAACCTCTCCAGTAGAATTAGTCTTTCTCTCTGTGTGCCTCTTCAAACATGCACGTTTCAGAATTTATGTATTCAGAGAAGGCTAACCTCTCCAGTAGAATTAGTCTTTCTCTCTGTGTGCCTCTTCGAGCATGCACGTTTCAGAATTTATGTATTCAGAGAAGGCTAACCTCTCCAGTAGAATTAGTCTTTCTCTCTGTGTGCCTCTTCGAGCATGCACGTTTCAGAATTTATGTATTCAGAGAAGGCTAACCTCTCCAGTAGAATTAGACTTTCTCTCTGTGTGCCTCTTCAAACATGCACGTTTCAGAATTTATGTATTCAGAGAAGGCTAACCTCTCCAGTAGAATTAGTCTTTCTCTCTGTGTGCCTCTTCGAGGATGCACGTTTCAGAATTTATGTATTCAGGGAACAGGGGGATAAAAACGAAAAAAAGAAAAAAAGAAGCGAGGACAACCATTCAGGATTATGAGTAAAGTCGATGGATCTTCAAAAGAGCAGAGCATTAAAAGCTGCGCGGTCGACAGTTTAGCAAGTGATCTTGGGCTCCGTGTGCGCGACACAAATTGACCGCTGGTATACGCCCGTATTACCAGTGGTGAATAGAATATCGGATGAAGAATAACTTGAGGCAAGCGAATAGAGCGAAACAGGGCACGGGTGTGGCGAAGCCGGTTGCAAATGCGTTTGTCTGGTGCAGTTTCCAGCGCACGTACACGTAGTACACTTCTTGAAGGGTTCATACGTAAACACACGGGTGCGGCTTTCCCGGACGGACCGAAATGAATAAGTAACGGTCGAAAAGAATACAGTGAAACGAAGATATCGAGCACTTGCCCTACCTTTCTGGGAACTGGCTCCTGCTGTGTACGATTTATCCTGAAAAAATTCAAGGCTTCTCTCTCTCCATTTCTTTTTCATATTTTTGTTTATGCGCGTTTACACTAGCTGTAAAAAAGTTTACACCCTTAGAAGCGAATAAGGGTGTAAGTCGGCCTATAACTCAAACCCTTACACTCAAAAAGGGTGCGAGCGTGAGTTATAAATCGATTTGCATCCTTATTAACTTTCAAGGGTGTAAATTGTTTTACAGTGTATTCCAGTGTTTGCACGGACTTCGCGAGCGCGTGGACTGCTGAACAGAGAAAGCATGCAACGTTAAGTGGTTTAAACTATCGGCTCTAACATTTGCATTCGGCCAGGATTGTAAGAGCAGCAGCAGCTCTCCCCAGCGCGGATACGACACAAGTCGCCGCAATAACACACAAGTGGTCTGAGACATCGGCACCATAGCATGCCGGACGTGCAACACGGCAGCATGGGCGCTTGCCCTAAAATGAAACATCTCGCGTGAGCTTGCCCATGTCTAGAAACTCCTCGAGCCACCTGCCGCGTTAATGTGCCGTGGTACGAGTACCTTGCATCATCCACGTGGTTAGAGTGTACTAGAACCTTCCTGGCTCGCGGTAACGGGTGTGCTATACTTGTATCCTGCGATATACAGTTGTCGCGTTTTTCGCGTGAAGTAGGCTTTCTTGGGGCGATGTCCATGAAGCAATTTTGCTGTTCCTTTCCTTTACTTCATAAAGCGTACCTTAAACTTCCATGGGCCAGCCTCACGCTGACACCCAAGCGTTGTGTGCTATATAACAAAAATAACTAATGTTCACCAACCAAACCGGAATACTCATTGTCCCAAAATCAAAACTGAATCGTATTCAACCGCGCCAAGGACACTTACAAGAATGACCCAAGGAGGACACGCAGCCTTTACAGAGAGATGATTCAGACCTCGTCCTGGCGCCCCGCTTTCCACTCCGTTCCGAGAGAAGACAATTCCAGAGAGTTTGACTATTCACACATATATTGGCAGCATATAAAGACATACTCAAAGAAACAAGCAAGGGCTTCTTGCAAGGTCAGCAGTTGTAGTTGGTTGTTGACAGCCAGCTTCCTGAGGAGGCGGATTATGACATTTCCAGACTTCGCGAGATAGCCTGCGTAGAACGCCGTTTGACCTAAGCGAAAACAAAAACGTAGTGCAAGCAAATCAGGAAAATACGTGGCTCTTTCATACCGGCGGTGGATGGCCCCAACCGATAAAACACTTGTACATGAGAACGTTTCGTAATAAACGACATCCGTCCGTCGTAATAGCAATAGAGTTATTGTCAGCGAAGGCGTCAGGCGTATGACGAACAGCTGTTGAGTATAAGAACATTTGCCAGTCGTATACCCCTCTCTCTCTTCTCTCTTTTCCCCTCCTCCCTTCACCCAGCGTAGGGTAGACAACCGGACCCTTGACTGCTAACATCACTGCCTTCCATTTACCCCTCTCTCTCTTTTCTATCTCTTTCTCTCCATGGAGCATTTGCTAAAGCGTGTCAACGGTGGAACAACCCTATTGGTTGCGTGTATTGTGCAATCGGTGATTACGATTGTCCTTCGCCCTCTGGTGCTCACTGCGCGTGGAAAGTCCTTGAATTTAGTTAACTCGTGGTCACGACTGTGTTCGTTTGCGCTCGGCAAACAAAGGCGGGGTTTCTAGCGACGTGAGTTGCTTGTCACGACTTCAAGACTGTTCCGCGGATTAAGAGAAGGCCCTTGTTTTGCCAACTCACGCTTGCGTGATCGCCGAAAGCTCGGACAAAACAGGCCTTGTGAACGACCTGCGCCTTACACAAAGCATGTTTGTTTTAACGCGATCGCTCGAAACAGACGGAATGGCGTGGTCGTATGCGTTATCAATCATAATATTAACTGGTCCGACTACAAGTCCAAAAGTCACACCTTGACTGTGATAGACGCCGGATGAATGACTGCTGATTACATTTTATACGACGAGCTGATTTGATATGCACAATAATCTTTTCGAACGGGCGCTTTTGCCATTCTGTCAAAGTCGGAATAGCTCCACGAAGACATGCCGTTTCGCATGACGGTCTGCAGCGTCACTGTCCTGTTTTCATTTGCCTGCAATCGAGTATTACCAATGTTCTACTTCCAGAAAGCATATGTACTTCTGTTCTTGCTTTCTGAAGACTAGCGCCTCCTTATGCCCCCAATCTGCTGCCATTCACAAGCTGTCCTATTGATAGGGTTCATCTTAATATTCAAGTGCTGCTTCACACTTGATCACTGTCTCGCTGTCGTTCGATCAGTATATGCTATGCCTCCGCATGCTTCTGCAGAGCGTACAATAGGCACAGCTCAAGCTTTATGGTACCTCTGCATGTATAGGGGCGTAAGAAATACGGCCGAGGACTCTTGCTTCCTATATACACGTGCCACTTGCGGCAGGTGTTTCGACGAGCGGGCCTTAACATATGCCGATAATATTTCCTTCGTATATTATGAATAACATGACAGCGCAATGTCCTCGTAGAACCAGCTTCGCTATCCCACCTCGAAGCAGCTGCTCCCTGAAAACGGAGTCAATAATTTTTGAGAAAAAAAGAAAAGAGGATTCGCATTGCACCGAGCGAAGATACAGTGCGCCCAAGTCGCACTAGGTTTCCATCTATACGTACATGTGCGTGAAAAAGGCTCCGAAGGATCAGTCATCCAAGTGGCTTCAGTTGTACCGGCGAAGCTAAGAGAGTGCATTCTATCAGCTTTCTAACGTACCTCTTTTCTTTTTAAAATTTTTCTTGGTGCTTATTAGATCGACCTGCCATCGTCTTTAATTTGGTGCGATTGTCTCGAATGGCTATGTACGAGAACGTTCGCATAAAAGCTTTAGCAGATCTATGTAAGCGCGGATGCGCATGCAACAAAAATAGCGCCAGCTGAGAGTGAACACGTAACGGCGCGCGAAGATTAATTACAAGAATTTTAATTTTACTGCACAATCTTTAAGAATCTCATAGCATGTGCAAGTTCGTCTTCTTAGTGCTTGCAAGTTTTCGCTTCGATACTTCTGCTCTCCTATCTGTAGCCATTCGTTGCTACCACGTTTACAAATAGCGCTCCCGATGGCACATGGATTGTGACGTCATGCCGAATGCGCCCACCCGCACTGCAGAGGTTCCTCGAAACTTTTTTGTTATGGGACTGGTGTCTTATCAGGCGCAATTTAAGGAACCTATCAGTATCTATACATGCTGTATACCAGCAATTTGCAAAGTTTAATCCCGCTGCTTTTCCACTTTTATTCACCTGTCTGTGCGAACACCAACATGAGTGCGGGCCGCTAGAGGAGCTGCTGCGTTATTGAAGAAATGCCGGACTGTGAGATGTGATTGTGCACTGTGTGGCGATTAATGTATTAGTGGGACGTTGACATTGTGTATGACTATATGTAGCGCCTTCACAGATTGTTTGACAACGCCCACAGAGCCAGTTCCGTGTCGTTGTTTTCTATTTTCTTGTTTTTCTCCCATATTTCGCACCCCCTTTCCACGTTCCCAAGTACAGGGTAGCCAACTGCAGGAGATATCCTCTGGCTCAGCTCATTGTCCTTTCCTTTGCTTTTATCCTCTCTCTCTATCTCTCTCTCTCTCCATGTGTGCGTGTGTGTGAGCGTGCGTGCGTGCGCGTTGATTCTCCTTGCTCAGACAGGAGACCGGAGTACGATGAACATACACGACAAAGCGACGTTGAGCTTCTAACAGCCAACGCTGCAAATAAGAATGAAGTGTATTGTTGGGGCGGTTAATGACATTCTTATGTTATTATATGTTAATGACATTATTATGTTAATGAGCTTGCAATGTCGTCGCATATAGCATAAGGTAAGCGCGTAGGAATACTTTATTAATGTCAACCAGGAACTATTCTAGGAAGCAGCAGACACGTTTGGTACCGCTCTCAGAAATTTGGCGACTGCCGCTCCGTGAGAACGGCAGCGAGGCGGTAACGGGAGAGCCGTAGCGTCACCAACATTTCCTGTCGACATAAAAGGTGTCGGCCAGAGACAGCCGCCCCATGGGAACAGCACCTCCTATAGGCGTATTCCTAATGCGGGTGCGCGAGTAACACGGGCCTTCCCTGATAACTGTCGGCCAATAGGAGCCGTCTGCGGGAATTTTGCATATGACGACATATGCCAGTTGCCGGCAGCTTTGGAACGGGGGAGGAGAGGAGTGGGATAGGGCTGTTTGAGAAAAACGTAACCTCGCGCTTCGATTGCGACCTCCACGCGCCACGCACGACTTCAAAATTTGGCTGAGATTTGCACAGATGGGTACGTAATCTGTGCAACGTATTTTCATCAAGTCCGATGGGTGGCTCAGGGCCTCTTTAAACAGCGTTTATTTTTTTTCTGCTTGTCCATAAATCCAGTTCACAAATCCAGTCCACAAATCCATTGTCCAGTTTCCTGGAGCACTTAGAACCAAATCTGCCCCTCATCATCTCGGCATAAAGAACGGAATCAAGGCAATAAAGGAAACAGAGGTACGCCAACAAAATTTAAACGAAGGACATGGTGAATGGAGGGTTACTTCTACAACGGGTCATTCCATCCCCGAGTTATTGAAACAGCCCTCGCCGGTGTCGCTAGCGGCTTGTCAATGGAAGACTTGCTGCACGCCGAGCCCTCAGCGGCGGTGAGGGGCAAATAAGCGGGTCAGTGCATCTTGCCTTTTGAGCAAACAACGCCTGTCGCGGGGCGTGCCAGCATGCATACGTCGCGTCGCCGCGTTGTTTGCGATCGTGGTACAAAGACACAAGCACCATTCACCGAGGTAACAACCACGTCATACGGCACAGATATTCCGGCTGACACAAACACACATGTAAGGCGCATTGTAGTACACAAATCACGGGTTGTCACGATGCGCGCCATCAGATAAGAAGGTCACGCATGCAAGTATCCAAGCAAAGCGAGTCTCGGCGTAGGTCCGTCGTCAACGTCACTGCTAACTGCCATGCTGTCACGATGACCCCGCGTGTCTGTACGGAACCTCTCGCAGTCATTTATCAGCGTACGTGTACGGGTGCCACTGGGCTATAATTTGACGAGGCCAACGCTGAACATTCGAGACTTTCTTTCAATAATGGGACTGGGCACACTAGAAAAGTTAGTATCTTCTATAATGGGCCAAATTATTGATAATGTGTATATAAATCAGTTTCATGTTCATGGGTACTATTTGCAAACACTTGGCCTTCAACGTATACACTTTGTCACTGCTGATCGCCGTGGCGCTAAATCACGGCACAGTGGGGAAAGCAAAACGGCCTTGCACGTTTGCTTGGCTATTTAGAAGTTTGCGAACTGATCCTGTTGCCAGCGCCCGCTTGTATTTAACCACAGTACTTCAGTATTTTCAGGCCAAATTGGTCGCTTTCACTAGTTGATATTAAAAATTCGCACATTAGCCCATGGACAGCTGTCAGAAAGCACGTGTGGTCGAAAGGGCCGTATGATAATGTCAAGATGTGCAGCTCTTGCCAAAGAGGTCCAAGCCACAGCGCGCGTGACTGCAGCTGACTTCGACACATCTAACCTTCTTGCTGTTTCATCCGCACTGGTAGAAACCTCGGGAAACGAAGGCGAACTCCGGCCATCACTATCCAGTGCTTTCTAGCGTGAGCCAGGTTAACGCTGACTTCAGGAGCGAAGCTGTACGCAAATGACTAAGCAACCTATATGAAGTTAGCGACTTCGTTTCTTTTGGCATTGGCTGTACGTATGAAAGCCGGACAACCAGCAAGCATTCGAGGCAGCAGAGGAGAGGACACCTCAGTGGCGTCGTCCGGGTAGTTCACCGAGCACGCCGGCAAGCACTCCGAGCTTCCTCGCAGAAAAAAAAAAAATTCAAAATAACTTTCAATGTACGCTTCTAAGTGCGCGATTCCTCTAACGCGCAGTTTTGTATCTGCATATTTAAGCAAGAAAATGCGCACGTGATACGCGAGAAACAATATCGCACAAGTAGTGCACTTCGGGGGAAAGGAGATTCCGCGAAATGGAGCGTAGCAGAGCGACCGTTCGGCCGTTCGTACTCAGAAGGGGGCAATCGTGAGACCTACTTAACCAACGCTCTGCTTTCAAGTACGTTGGAATAAAGGGCAACTTCTCATTCATAGTCAGTGCATGGAACTGCAGCCGTGCAAGCGCCGCCGGTGGCTGCGCTGTATACATGATAAACCAGCCGGGAAGCAGGCGGCCTGTGACGGATGGCCCGGTCGCCGCGTCTTGCCCGAGGCGGCTTTCCAGTCGAGCAGAGAGGGGTCCCGGTTATTCGCGATTCAATAAGCAGTGTATGCCCGCCAGGCATAAATGGATAGACAACGTGAGGTGAGAGGGCCACGAGAGGCTGTAGTGCTCCAAACACTGGAGGCATACGAGGAGCGGCTTTATATGCAAGAAGCGACGGTCGACCGCAGCGGGCTATGCTATTGGCCTCGAGATCGAACAGAGTCGGCTCCTAGCGGCGAGGTGACGAAGCTCCCAAGTGTGGATGCCGGCGGCCCGTCGCGGCTCCAGCCGCAGTGTGCAGCGATCGTAGTTCGCGAAATCACGATGGATGTTGTCGAGGACGGTTTGTGCGATGGTTAGTAACCTCTCAACCTGTTATTCTTTCATTTTTGTTACGGAAATTCGTAAAGTAAATCGCTGTACGTTTTTAGTGTACTGATGCGAAAAGCATTTGCTTAACGCGACCACACCATGTGCGCTCGTCTCCTGTCAACGTGTTGTGAGGTTAACATGCGTTCTTTTTCCGTTTTACAGCACCCTTGCCTCTAAGCACAATTCTCAACCATGTTAGGGACGGTGTCAGGTGTCTCGTCGAAGGCGACCAAGTCGTTGCGGCGGCCCACATCATTGAGTGTAGTGCCGTCGCTTCCGCCTGCTGCTCTGACGGTCCTGTGCACGTTATCGCATTCGTGCTGCAATCGTCCGCGCTTAGTAAAGACCCACACCGAGTCGACCTGACTTTGACCGACGAGACAAAAATAGCAGAATTGAACTGCACATGCCCTGCAGGGTAAAGTATTGCCTCAAGTTGTTCGGATGTAGTTGGTCGCGGCGCGTATCGCGATTTGTTTACATTACATCACACTAAGCTGACTCGCTGATTTGCGATGTGTTTACGTTATGCGATAAATTTAGAGAACTTATGTTGCTTTATCAATTTTTGTTTTTAGCCAGACCTACAAAATCACGAGTTAGTTTCAGAGTGTTACTACCATTGTAAAATGTTTTCGAGTCGCTTTATAACCAGTTGCAACCGTTACACGAAGCTCAAATAAAGCATGCAACGTATAATTTATGTTGTATCATAATCATTAGATCCCTTTAATTACTTTCGCATGCAGGCACTAGAATTTGCAGTGGTGCTTGAATGCAGTGCATCGGGCTTCAATTTTTTCCGCCCCCCTATAAAAGACAGGAAAAAATATATCAATATGAGCAGTAGCAATAAATCCGCTCGCGCATGTTCGTTCATCGCTTAATGGACCATCCGCTGTTGGCTCGCGAAACGACACTGTTTAATCTGTACGAGATCATGCGTACACACTTGCCGTGTTTCGGTGCTCGTATTTATACTTCTGAACACGGAGAACAGTTCCCGTGGCTGAGGAAAGACAACGAAAAACGTGACAACTAGTCACGCTCGGTGACGGTCGTTTAAACGAACTCGCAGCTGAGCGCGAACCTTGAATTCACTGTGCAGGCGGCGCATGAAGTTTATAGAATAAATTGCATGCGTGGACACGCGGTTAATTTACTTGCGGAAGTATATAAAAGCACAGGCAACTCATTACTGGCATCCCAGGCCACGCCGACACGAACTTTCGCGGACTGCAATGATCTTCACACGCACAGCAACCACACAGCAACTACGCATGCAGCAAACATTAATGCCCAGATTGCCGATTTGGATTCCCAAATGTGATATCATATTGGACTACTCGCCATCCTTTTTCGTCAACGAACGCTTGAACGCACCATCGTCGAAGTGCTTACTGCACACCATCGCATACTCGGAAGGGGCCTTGCCGTTCCGCAGCCTGACGAGCCATTCTCGGCGACGTGCCGCGTCAACGGGATAATAGTGAAAGCTTATCCCTGGCTCTGAGCAATATGTGCTGCATTGCCGAACCAAACAAAATCTCACGATGGTAAATGAAGCGTTTTCTGCGGGCACGCAGCACAGAATCGCGAAATGAAAACAGTAGCTCCCTACACTTCCACACACCGCACGGGCGACGCATCCACACTAACGGGGCGACGGTGCTGCCACCTATAGGTCGATCTCGCGGCCAATACACCGTAGAATGAGAAGCAAAGAAAGCCAGATCGATGTTTGCTGCGTGCGAATGCCATTTACGGCTCGCGCTGATGTGCTTTTCGTTCCCAGTACCTCGGTCGATGTTTTGCACGTTGCGAATCCAAAAGGTTGGTTCGCTCATTTCTATCCCGCTGTCGGGTCAGGGTGTGAGGCGTACGTGCCCGTTGGCAAACCGGAAGATAGAAGCTGTGGCTGCAATCCAGTCTTCAACGCAGAGGCAGCGATGATACCTATGGCCCGTCGTATACTGTAGTCGTGGTTCGCTTCGAACCCACCTCTCCCATCCCCCTGTGACAGGTATACGTTCATTCGGAATGCTACGCTGTCCATCAAAGCAGTCGCGATCGGTCTTTCCAGAGGCAACCATTCTCCGAAAGGCCACAGAGGAGCATACCGACGGGGCGTGTCCAGACGTCTTTGGTATTTACCGCTGAAAGAGCCGACCATCAACCCTTTGATGACCTCTGACTCGTGGATTCCTACTCGCTGAGCTCGCGGCTCGATCGAGTAGCGAGCTCGCTACTCGATGAACTCGCTGAGATGCGGCTATATCAAAAGCGTTCTCCGCGTTTAATGGCCTGCGGCGGAACGGCGCACCTAAAGGAACAGGATTCAGAGAGGAACAGGAAAGTGTGCGTTCGAACGGAACATGCCGGGCTGCTTTCCTAACAAATAAATCAAACACTGCAGGGGGATTGGCTTAGTGAGACTTTACAAGACCACTGCAGGTCATCGCCTTTCTTTACGCACGAGCGTAGCCAGCACCTAACGAAGGCTCAGCAGCGCGTGCCGTGCGGAAACGAAGAATGAGGGTGCACGAAAGTAAAGCACCACTTCATGGCGCCCGCGGTACATGAATCCGGGTCTTCTCGATGTGGTAGCCAAGCAGGTTTAAAAAAAAAATAATTGGACAGGTACACTTAAGGCTGCTTATGAGTGGGAATGCGAAAGCATTATACCCTTTTGTAGACCTCGGAACATCACGAACGCGCTCGCTTTATGCACTCATGACGTGCCGCCGTCATGCCGTCATGGCTGCGCCGTCACGTGCCCAATGACGCACGCACTAGGCCACACCTTTAGTCCGCCAGGTTGCTGCGACGTGACGTGAGCAATGGAACACGATCCAGGCACACTTTTAGTCAGCCAGAACCACGGGGCCGCCGTGGCGGCGGGGAAGCGTCTTGTCTCACACCCCGAAGCCCCAGGTTCAATTACCACCCACACCGAAATGTTCCTTATTTTCTTTTGGAAGCCTTAAGTTCACTTTGTTTACAGGAACCTCGCTGATCATATTTCACGTGTTCTTACTCCTTGTGCCGCCATTGTTGGTACTATCTTTCGGTCACGCCGACGCCGATGCATTTTCGCGTAATGGGGCATATAATGCTTTCTGTACTCATAATGTGTCTGATGTTATTGTTTGGTTTATTATGCCCAATTTCTTATTTATTCACTTTTTTTGCCTTAAATGCCTTCTTACGTTACTGTATGTGCCTGCCCCTGCCATTTGTACTGGGTCTTGGTCCTAATCAATCCCGTATGGTGGCTTTTTGACCACGGCCCTCAGCATCCCGAATGTTGGAATCAAGTTTGATTTGATTTGATTTGATTCGCATTAAGAGCGAGAGAAGGGAAGAAGGAAAGACAGGGAGGTTAACCAGACTGAGTCCAGTTTGTTACCCTACACAATTGCTAGAGTGGAAACGACGTCCCGACAGTGCCTTGAACTGTTGGGGCGCAGAGGCTCTGTCAGGCATTTTGCCTTTACCTCTGCCCCCTACACGGAGAGAATCCGTGAAACAAACAATAAAGAAAGAAAAGACAGTGAAACCATCTCATGATAGGCACCATAAAGCATAAGCCAAAGCGAAATAATCTACTTCCTCTTGCTCCCCACGAGTTCAACATCGCCTATGTTGCCGTGCAGATATTGATCAATGTGCGTCATTGTTTTAATGGTATTAGACTGAAACCTGAACTTCTTGAAAAATTGCCTTGGGGACAACGTCGTCAATACTCAGCCGAAAATCATACTTTTGTCGACAACAACCTGTTTTGTGTTCTTTTCTAGTTAGCCTGACGTTCACATTAACAGAGCAAAAACACCTGATCTGTAAGCGGACGCCACCCGACAAGGGTCTATTTCAGACGTGAAGTAGACGCAAGTGGTGGATTCACTTCTGATGGTAAAGAGAGAGATAGAAGAAGCTTTATTAATGAATGGTCCGCCAGTTTCGTTGTGGTGGCCTCAGGTGGCGGCTCGAAGTCCTTGGACTCGGGCGCCATCTTTGGCTTGCCGGACGGCCCAGATCTGGTCTGCCAAATCTGAATTTTTTAGAGCCGCCTCCCAGCGGCGGCGACGCCGATGGAGAAGGAATTCTTTGTCTTGTCTCCAAATACTGGCTCAAACTAACTACGGTGTATTGAGAAAGGAATTGTGCGAACCTGCAACCCAGCAAAAAAAAAATGCAAACGACATCGAATCATTGACCATGCGACAAGAGGTAATTTCCCGTGAATTGGCCGCCGTCTATAGCTTGAGGTTTGACGATGCCCATGCGGCTTTGTAGATGTTTTCAAGTCTAACATGTTCAGCAGTCCTTTCATTACTAGCAAGTGCGAAAGGTTATTAGAGTCGTAGATGAAATTGTGTAGGGTATATATATTCAACTTCCATGAAAAACATCGGTTGAAGTGTTCACCATTGCGAGAGACAGATACCGAGGTTCTCCTCTTCGAATAGAAGAACGAGAAAAAGAAGACAAAGGAAGGTGTCTCAGTTCAAGCGCGCAAAACTGTAGAGAGAGGAGGATAAGGAGGAAGAAGAAACGCGACTTTCTGCATTTATCTGACGAGGTTAAAAGGTAAACAAAAACCCGAGGCACTTGCAGTAAGGTACGCATGCAGTAAGGTACTTGCGGTAAGGTACTTGCAGTAAGGTACGTATGCAGTAAGGTAATTGCAGTAAGGTACGTATGCATCATGGTAACATCATGGGTCTATAATTAATGGCAACCACGCGGAAAAATTATTAGCGCGCAAAGGGCTAGCCCTATACTCTTCTTTTGCGGAACACGTAACAGGTTCGGATTATTGCTTAGCTGGAAAGATCCCAAACCTTCAATGCATTGTAATGCATTGTTATGCTTCAAGGCAGCCAGAGCATAAACCAATACCACAAAGAACTCACCCAGCCGTACACCCTGAGCACCTGTGGTGGTGCTGGTTATGTTGCTACAGGCAGGGTTAGCCTGGCAGACCTGGCCGGCAATTGCTCCATCTAAGCGTTTATAACTCGACGCTTCAGTATGGCTTAAGTTGTGCCCACACAAAAAGAAAAGCATCAGCGCCTGCATACCTCCCAGTCGATCGACTGTCGAGCAAGTAGCGCTCGCCTACTGCGACACAACATAAACTCATCCGACGCTCGATCGCACGCTCCCTCGTACACGTCAGCACGCGTCAAGGGCTTAATCCAAGGGCGCCCGAAGATGTCAAGCGAGGCTGCAAACGGCCTGCGGCGGTTACACAACCTGCCGTTTCGCGGTCTGGCTTGCGTATGCATGGCCCGAGAAGGTGCGACGCCCGGTTCTCGAGGTAATTACTGCGCAGTGCTCCTTTCGTACGGTGTCCGAGCGCGTCTGTTTTAGCTTTTATACCGCCGGGGAACGACGAATAATGAGGCGTGATTGTCGCCCGAGTTAGGCCGGCGATTTTCTTATGCTGCTCACGGCCACTACATACACAGTGCGCGCCCCTGTTGTGCGGCTGCTCGTTCCTCCTTATGGCGCACCATTTCCTCCTCCTCCACCTCCTCGCCTCTTCCTCATCATCGTCTTCTTCTTCTTCACGCGCAACTGTTAGCCGAGCAAAGCTGCGCGTAGACTCGCACGCACTGTGGACGTGCCCGACGCGGACACGCGATGGGAGCGCTAAGCCCTGAGCGCTTCTGCACATCGCGGCGCCATTACGACGCCACACGCCTCTTATACAAAACCGGCGCAAGAGGGGCAGTGGTTGGGATGCGTGCGCCTGCATCCATAGGAATGATGGTACTATTTGAAACCAACGATTTTCAGTGCGCACGAAAAAGAGCGAGTTGAGCGCGCGTAATTGCGTTTCACGCGCTAGGCGCGCTATAGAGTATAATCGGCTATTGCCAATCAATAATGCTGTGTAGCTATACTCGTTGCTTCTACGGCCGTATTCTGGAGCTCAGCGTATGAATGCAACCGGTCGTCGCCGCACTGAAAACAAATGACGTTACAGCTCGGCAGGCGCTCTGCGGAAGCGTCGCCTTATTTGTCGGGTCGCAGCGCGCTTATGTTCATAAGAGGTTCGACAGTCGATGATTAATGCGTCGCGTCGGTTCGCTCGCCGCCTTGTGCATGGTGCACGTCCATTCCGGTAGCTCGCCGGGTGTGGAAGTTGTGACTAGTATGAGGCGTAAGGAAATCTGCTTCTGGATAGGAACTGCCGCGCGCGATTTGGAAGTCATAAATTAGGGCAGCTCGGCCTGGCATCATGCACACTTTGTACTTCAGACTCGTAGTACACTGGCGGCCAATAAATTATGTGCTAGGATCTACTAGATAGCACGCCTATTCGGAAGATAGTATCTCCGTAATGTTGATAAAAGTGGAAACGGGTTGTTTGTTTGTTTATTTGATTAATTTCTTGGCTCATTGATTTATTTATTTAGTTATTTATGTATTTATTTATTTATTTATTTATTTATTTATTTATTTATTTATTTATTTATTTATTTATTGATTGATTGATTGATTGATTGATTGATTGATTGATTGATTGATTGATTGATTGAGAAGAAATATTGCAGACAAATATGCCACCGGTTCCTCCCTAACCTCAAATTGTTGTATGAATGAAAGGATGACGTGAAGTAAACCCTTACGGCTACTAACAAGTTTACTACAGCCATACGAAACAATCATTTGCATGAATAGGAATGGCACAAAATAAAAGTTGGAATATAGCACCTTTCAGCATAGCGTGAGGCAAGCAAAGAATAAAACAGTCCCCTTATATATACGTGCGCAGCCTTTTCTAACACAAAAAAAGAAAATAATTGAAAGAATGAAAAAAAAAACGAAGGAGGAATCGGAAGTTTTGTATGCTTTTGCGATACCACACAACAAATATCCAAGTTATCATGAAAGTCAAACGGAAACCCACAAGGACAAAATTGATCTTCTGTTGACGCGAAAAGAATTAATCTTCCTTTGGGAACTAAGCGAAACAACCCGCCACCTACAGAATTAAACAACAGTTAGAATGATTAAAAAAAGATGCCTTTGAGAATTAGCTTAATGAGTTCCGTAACCGCTTCCGAATGTGGGTTCAGAAAGCAGTAATGATAAATGAGACGAAAATGCGCAAGCATGCACGATCGAACGGAAAAGAAACACGACCTGGTTTTCTATATGCCATAACCACGACATAACAACGTCGCATAACCTGTTTCTGAACTTGGATTAGGCACGATTCCGCAGCTATAGTCATTCGCTTCACCCGGTCGTACAAATGGTGTCAGTCCACGTTTAATACCGTACCAGCAGGCTTTAGCAGGCCTGAACACCTGTCCTCGTTCGAAGAGGCATATTTTCTACGTACACGCTCGTGTCCTAAAGCAGCAGACCCCGCAACTCCGTTTCTTTAGTTTTATTTTTGCATCAGCTGGCGAAGACATCGTCATTTGGAGTGGAGAATGTTGTCCAGACGTATAACTACACCGTAAACTAAAATTAACAGTGACATTCCGCCAAGTGATGCCCAAATGGGGGTTAAAAATGCTGGTGGGTATGTTTCATTTGTCTTGATCTTGTGCGGGGTGTCCCTTCTCCGTCGCCAGCAAAAACATCTGAACGCTCCGTTACATACACGACTCGAATACCGGTTAATTTGTATTATGCAAAACTGTCCACATGCGCCTTTGGCTGTATGTCATCAGTAAAGCAACACAGTCACGCGCTATTTGCAATAAAAAAATGCAAAATTCAGGACGAGTGATTGAGGGATGTGTGGGCCTTCTTAAAGATGAAAACTCAATTATGTTGTTTATGCAGGAGGATCTGGACTGCCCACTCGCCTGATCATTGATGGATCAATGCAATTTGGCCATTGCATAAGTATAGCTGCAGTTGTAGATGTCCGTCCATCACCCTGCCACACGCTTCTTTGTTCAGGAACAAGAACATAAAACTTCCATCCTGCGCTGCTAACTTCCATTCGCGTCTGCTCGGAAGGCAAGCTCGCTTCCTCTGCAGCTCAATTTTCCAAAGATTACAGTAACACCAAGCAACAGTCGCAGCGGAGGACGGCAACCGAAATGTGTAACATTCAGACTGCCACGCAAGCGTGGCGAAAGAAAACCGTCCCGACGTGAACTAAAACAAAAGCCACGCCTCAACTCAAGAGCAGACGGACACAGCGACCACGATGGAACAGGAACAGGGTGTGACACTTCCTGTCGCTCGCACGCGACCTGATACGCCAGGCGAGCAGAGACTGCCCCGTCCCTCACCGTGGGCTGGTGGGGCGGTCTTGCCCGCAAAGCCATTGTCTCGACCACGTAATTAGGGCCAGTTCCAGTGGCAGGACGGAGGGAGGGGGGAGGGGGGCATATATAGGTACGAGGAAGGGGTTGGTCAGAGCGCCACCCTTTACTCTACGCTGCAGCGTCCCTTCAAATGTCGCAGCGTAGACATGTGAGTGGTGGTCTTGCGCCCACCTCGGTTCGTTGGCTTCGAGTGACCTCTTCATGGAGGCCGGCGATCTGAGCTTAGTACTTGTGCTTAATGGTGCACGGGGCGACGCTCACGTTAACGCGCGGTCTCCGTCCTCCTCACGCATCATCGACACCTCACTGCCGCCAACAAGCGCGAATTACGAAGGCTTCGCTGACCTTGCCGTTGCAACTGCGCTTACGTAGCTCTGTTCACGGATGCTGCCGATGCCTTGAAAGCGCCGTGAAGGAGTGTCGGGACGCAGACAGCCTATGTAGTCCGAATACGTTGCGACGTGTATACGGGCTGTTTTCCGTGTGTGATGATGGGAAATCCTTAAGAATCTCAAGGAAAGAAGAGAAGGTCGCAGATGTTCAAAGCTCTGGTAGAGTACAGCGCCTATATAATCAGGCGTCAGAATACAGATGAAGTAAAGGA
This sequence comes from Dermacentor albipictus, assembly GCF_038994185.2. Taxonomy (NCBI): domain Eukaryota; kingdom Metazoa; phylum Arthropoda; class Arachnida; order Ixodida; family Ixodidae; genus Dermacentor; species Dermacentor albipictus. The sequence goes on along the minus strand of NC_091825.1, from coordinate 97,508,786 downwards.
CGAGATAAAATTCCAGCAGCTCTAAGCAGTAGACGGAGCAAGCAGAAGCCACGCGGCAAGTTTTTTAGCTCTCGCTTCCGAACATTGAGAAACGACCACGCACAAAACGACAAACGCTTCAACGCTGTTCGTGCAAAAACCTCTCAGCGGATCATTTCTTGTGACCTCTTCGCGAGACACGTTTCCCACTGAGCGTACTGACGAGTCCGCTGTGTACGGAAATGAACGGAAAGGAAGCGTCACCACCAAAAATGAGATAGAAAGAGAAACGCTGAAGCGAAATAGAAAGAGCGGTCAGAAACTTCGCACGCTGACCACCGTGACCACGGTTCGCTGCCTCCTATTTCTGCGCGCAGGAAGAATGAGCCAGGCAAGTTGTATTTCGAGCATAGCTATAGCTGGATCTCACGCTGTACTTCGCAACCGGCTATATATGCGATGAGACGGGCGCTTCGTGAGCCAGAACTGTCGACATGCACGAAAAGCTCTCTAAAAGCGCGTCGTCGCTGTATAGCTGTCACGAAGCCTGCCTGACCGGGAGGTTGCATGCCTCCATGAAGCTCGCCGTCGCAGACTGTGTGCGTCGAGCACGCTTAGGATGCGTGCGCGTACATGATAGCAAAGTAAGCACTGAAATAGAACGGCAGCGGGGAACGCGAGAACTCCTCACGCTTTAATACGATTCGCGCTGAAGGCGATGGGAAACACGCATGCAGCGTCTTCGCCGCTCCACGGGTGCATGGATATATATACAGGGCGAATGCAGGAAGCAGGAGTCGGCGAGCGTGCGACTGTCGTGGAACCGCTTCGCGCCGCGTCGATTCAAGTTCGATCTCGCATCAACGAACCCATTAGCCGGGAGGAGCGCAGTCACCCGCGGTATAGATCCCCAAACGCAGGCAGCGTGACGCGTCTTCGGCTTGCGCGGAGAGAAATACGAATCACGCGCTCAAGCCGCGCGTATAGCGTAGAGTGTCTCTCGATAAAACCGTACAGCGTGTTAGAAGTCAGAACTTGCCTCAGTCGATCGCGAGTTCAATTCACACCCGCCGCGGTTGCTCAGTGGCTATGGTGTTAGGCTGCTGAGCACGAGGTCACGGGATCGAATCCCGGCCACGGCGGCCGCATTTCGATGGGGGCGAAATGCGAAAACACCCGTGTACTTAAATTTAGGTGCACGTTAAAGAACCCCATGTCGTCAAAATTTCCGGAGTCCCCCACTACGGCGTGCCTCATAATCAGAAAGTGGTTTTGGCACGTAAAACCTCATATATTAAAAAAAAAGTTCAATTCACAAAACGGTTTTGCACGGTATACAAAGTGACTTGGACGGCATTCGCGTATAGTATATATACGTTGGGCAGTGGTGATAGCCACGACTCCAGTCGTTGGAAAACCGTTCTTGCCCCTCTGGAACCTTTGTGAAGTGGCGGGTCCTCTTTGAGTGCGTGTAAACTGTACTGTCATTTTTCGCAATCTAAATGCCTCTAAAATTTTTGATAACGCTGCAGCGTATTCGTGAGATAACACACAGCGGGTCCGCATTGCTTGCGAGTGCGTGCGCATGTATTCGAATAGCAAGCAGTGCGGTGACTTGTTGAAAATGCTTTTGTCCACGTCTGTCCGCAAGTGCCGACCATGGCCGGTACATATAAGGTTTATCAGGTTTTCCAGTTCTAGTGTTTGTTTATTTTTAGTTTTGTTTTCATTATTGTAAGACGGGCATTTTATTTTTAGACGCGCATTTCAGTGTCAAATTCAACTATTCTCCTGCTGCACCAGAGGGCCTGGGACAACTGCTCCGCTGGCGTTATTATTATTATTATTATTATTATTATTATTATTATTATTATTATTATTATTATTATTATTATTATTATTATTATTAAGAATTAGTCCTTTGGTTGTTTGTGTGCCTTTCATATATCCTAAATGTATATTTCCTACAAATGATGCCTTCAGAGAGTGCGATCCACGAATTGTTTGTCGGGATGAGAACTGCTTATGGCATTTGTCCGTGCACAGTCTGGAAACATTATATCGCTGAGAGCACACATTTATAAGAAAGCAAAAAAGAAAAAAAAAGTCGAGCAGGTCTTTCCACATAAATTTTTTATTTTCAATTTTTTATTAGCGTGGTCTTTTTTGTTTTGTGCGTGCTTGCGTGCGCATCTAGCGCCTTTAAAGCTGGCGAAGAAGATCGGCCCGCGTGCATGTAGCGCGAGAATAGAGGACGCTAGCGCGCGCTCGACTTGAGCGGCCGCGGCGTCGGCCGCTCCTGAGATCCCGCTGCCACCACGGCATGGCCGGCCTGAGTAAACCATGGCTACGGCGGCTACCTCTTCGCGCCGCCTCCCACTCATGCTTCACCGTTCACGCTGTAGAAATCACTGACAGGAGCGTAAATGAGGCAGACCTATAGCGCAGCCGTAAAATTTAGCCCCTCGTTAACGAAATATGTGGCGGCACTAAAATCGGCACGAAATGAGTGCCACGCCACGCCACCCCGTTGCAAGCCGCAACGCGGTCATGCCGGCGGCTAGTAAAAAAAAAAAAAGCAAAAAGAAACATCGTGCGCGACGGGGCGAGCCTGCGGTCAATTACTTTCCGCGCGGGCCATGTTGTGTGCGTGGGAAGCCGTGGTCCCCATTTGTTCTTCGTTGTTTGGCCACAGCCAACAGGCGAGCTCGCGCGCGTTACTGCCTCGCATACACGCGTGCAAGCGCACGCGCGGGCGATGTATGCAGTGCAGGCCGGCGCATAATCCCGCTTACCTCGATCGGCCCGTTTTGGTCGCCGGGACTAATCGCGCTGCGTGGGCGCGAGGTGGGGACGAAGGAAACAGCGCCGAGTTGCCGGGTGAATTACGGGCTTCCAGCGCGCGCGCGGGCGAGTGCGAGTGGCGCCGCGCACGAAGATCGCGCACGCCGTGAGCAGGGCAGCCCTAGCTGGCCGCCGACGAAGGTCTCGTTTGCATCGGGGCGCCACACGAGACGCGGACGGCGCGGCCATGGAATCGTGGCCCGTGGCTTTTGCGCGCGCACGCTTCCGCGGACTCGGGAATTAACTGAACGGCGAGGGCAGGCCCCGAGAAACTGACATCGGGGAATTGGGATATACATTATTCCCCGTGTGACGCAGAAGCAAGGACAGGACATTTATTTAACGTGTACCCTTGATCTTCTTTTGTTTTCTTGTTTTTGTTTTTACTTTCTTGCGTACGGGTGAGCTTTTTTTTCTCTTTCTCGCTATCTCTTTGTGTAGTGCATGCGACGCAGAAAGCCTGTGCGAGACTATACAATTGTATTTTTATTGCAAAGAAGCAATCTTGCAAACCCACTCGAAGCGGAGCCTACGAGCACCTATATAAAGTTTATTATAACATACACTTTATCTCCACATGCTTTCTTTTTCTTTCGGACATCTATAACGAAAGAAACATGTACTTCTCCATTCCATAAAATTGTGAGCCGTCGAGCCGTCAGTTCGACATTTGTAGGCAACGCTTTACGGAAGGGGATGGCAGAACAATCATACACGGCGTCGTCCATGTATACGACATCATTTTGTACACCAGAGAATAACATTACACATCGTAGACACTGGAAGCATGTCAGCGTTCGCTTCTAGGAACATGAATGATAACTTTGCATACGCTTAACTACACGCAACAGATAGCGAACACGCCTGCCACGTACAGTCAAGCGGCACGTATGTGTAACGATCCTGCCGTTTAGCAGAAAGGCCAACCCGAGTCTATATTTGAGTAGAGCAGAGAAGCTTATGTAACTCTTGCTTTAGAATAAAATGAAAGCTGAAGAAAACGGCAGATGCGACTGACGGCGCTTTTGCAAGTCCAACAATACCTACTAAACAGCTTTCTAGGCGAACTCTGCCGGACTTCGATGACCATGGCGGCTGCTGCTGCTGCTGATTATGATGCTCATGATGATAATAACGAGAAAGAGGGCTGGTCCCGAATATAGTGTTATCTGAGGCCACATGGGTCGCGCGGTTGGAGTTACCGCGTCTCATTGATTTAGCCCCCGGATATAGGCACGTAATCGCTACGCTGAGTAATGCTTTACTGAGGCATCCATATGTAAGCAAGCGATGCTGTATTTTCTTTGTTCTTAATCCACCTGTCCTTACCGGCCTTTCCTTTTCGAAAACACCGTGAGCAAAAGCGCAGGTGCAATTTACCTTTCATGTGTATTATAAAGGGATAGCAATAAGCCATCGAACAATATAGAGAGCGAAGCAAGGCCACGTACTCGCTTCTGGAGTGAATCCAGCGGTGTTGCTGCCTAGACAACAGCCAACGTGACTGCGTCTTCAAAGTTGTCATACTGTGGCTGCTGGTCAGCTTTCACTCATGGGCAGCGAAGGTACTTCTTGATTGTTAATACAGCTTTTTTGCTCTTTCCCATGAGCCGTTACGCGGAGAGAATCGAAAATACAGACTATATATCCTGCTGGCATACTCCAAACTCTCAAGCAACCGTCATTATCGTGTCACGGCCGATGTTCAAGTCACCTTCATTGAAAGCGAAACGTACGCGCATACAGTGTAGTTTCTTTTTTATTTATATATAAACCGGTCACTCGTGCGCGGCAGCAGGAGCAGTAGCAGAACAGCGTTACAAATAACGTAGTCTACGACCACTCCATCTACACATTCTGGTCTGGCCAGTGCAACTGCCTCCTGTCTGTCTCGCGCTGAAGCTGTCTCTTCTAGTCTCGCATATGACGCAGAGGCAGCTTCGAGGTCGCCGGACACTGCCTGCAGGCGCGACCACAATATTTCCTTTTTTTCTTTTTACACTGCGCCGCTGTATCCACGCAGCTCGTTATGTACGCCGGTGTGCTCCTGCCGCCTTCCACGGAGGTCTTCTCCGGCGACTCTGGCGCGGTAGGCCGTGTCGAATCGATCGCATACCCTACCTTCGGGTCCTCGCACATCGCGGCCGCCCCTGCTGTATCCAAAGAGGCGCCGAGCCTGCGTACGCCCGCCGCGGGAAACGCTCGATGCTGCACTAGCTGCCGGCGCGTCGCGTATTACAGGGCGTACTCGACATTAGTGCGCATGCATGAACGCTTCGCGCTGGCCGCGGGGACGCCTTCGTTGTAAGCGGCGAGATTAACGATAGCCGCTGCAGCGCTGGGGGCCGCGTTCTTCTTTTACTCGACCGTTCGGGACGCCCACACGCGGGGAGAAGGCCGCTCTGCTGCTGCAACGCCGATTAAAAGCGTATTAATCAGCGAGCGGTGATTTCGGCATGCGCGCGTTACGGGGTGGTCCCGTTAGGATGTACTCGACGGCACAGAGCGGTGGACGCGCCTGCAAGGTGCTGAAAGGTTTCCGCGGTGCTGCGTGTACATTCGTGGGACCACTTAGCGGCCCTGTTTCTCGTCCGCCACCGTTATTTTATGAAAAAAAAAATCGCAATCCGGCAAGCATCCACCTCCCTCTTATCTCTCTCTGTGTATGGGACAATGCAAAGGCTTCTTGTGCAGCGCATGATCACGTGGCATGATCAATATATAAGGGCTGTGGTGGATGGGCTTTCACAGTGCCGTCTGTTTTCCATCGAATTGTGGGCGACTTAAGTTTCTCTGATTTTGTCTGCTCCATTTGTCGGCATAACTTCTTTTCTATCCACCATTGCAGAGTAGCGAACGTGATGCATCTCTGTTTAATCACCTTGCCTGCCTCTTCACCTCCATCTTCTTTTTCCTATATGTAAAGCGATGCAGCCTCTCGCCTCTGTCGTATTCCATAGATAAATACAGGTAAGAAATATGATGTTCTGATTGCGTAACCAAAACCATGAATAAAGAAACAAGCTAAGATTCAAGTGCAATGATAAATGAGAATCCTGGTGATGATAAAGACATGTCGTTTCCCTAAAACAATATTTTTTTTCTGTATAAGTTAAATGGAGTAGCCGGAAACGTGGTGCTTACAGCCTTTCCAGTTGGACACCATTTAATCTCACACCTGTTTACGCAACCATCAAGAACTCGCCATTATGCTTCTTTCTCTCTTTTTTTCCGTGCCACTTGTTAGTCTGATCAGAGCAGAGAGAGAAAGAAAGGTAAAGGAAAGACAGGGAGGTTAACCAGAGATTATCTCTGGTTGGCTACCCTGTACTGGGGGAGGGGCAACTTGCCATGATTTGGATACCCGAGTCCCACTTTTAAACCACTGCCACGCTCCTTCGCGATTCTTTTTACGCTTTCGATTCCAAAGTTCAGGGGCAGCAGTAAAGTTTTGACCATCTTGCTTGCCTCGTGCACAAGGTTGAGCGACTTCCATTCCAGGGACATTAGTAGAGGTCCGTTCCTATACAGGGGTGGTCCCTCACCAGGTGCCTAACGGAACGGGGCATGCGCAGAAGCGTCTACGTATCGCGTTGCCTCTGGCGAAAGGCGCGCGCTGAACGTTTCTCCATCGCGCCATGGCGACGTGAGGCATGATCTTCCTAATGCCGCCAAATTGTTCTCGAGTTTGATAGATGATTACAAAGCAACCAAAGTGGCACGGTACAACAGCGCGCGTTTATCGGTCTCCGGCGATGGTATCTTGCTTAGAAGACCACCGCAACGACCGGCTGGAAGGCACAGTCATTTACTAAAGGCGAACGTCGAGAACCGCCGGCATTCCGGCACCCGCTGCTAGCGCGGCTACCCACGCAGGGTTTATCTTTCCCTCTCTTTATCGTCATTTTGCATGTACGCGGAAATACGATAATATGAAGGCTTCTGGCGGCAAATATTGGGAATGCTCCGAGTGTCGCCACCTACGTCCCACAATTCCTCACCATGGACACATGAACATAAAACCCTCCTATAGAGAAGGAAGGTGGGGGGGGAGGGGCCATCAATGATGATGTGACGAAATCTATGAAAGAAAAGCGTTCGAGCCACGTCTACGTGAATCTTCACTTCCGTTCTGTCGTATACTGGCGCTATTGTTTCCCGCCGAGAAATGTGAAGTAACCCTTTGTAAGTCGCAAGAAAGTGATGTCCTTAGGACGTCTTAGTAGTCTGTGCAAACCACCCAGCATTTGCAAGTGCAGGAGCGAAATACTTTCCCGATACTGAACATTGTTCTGACTTTTAGGTAATTAGGTCATTGCAGTGGTGCCTTCACTGTAATAATGTGATGTGAGTGTAAGCGTATAGGACAACGCCATATTTTATTCAATCCCATTTCGTCCAAGTTTATTTCATATAAACCACAAATGTTTAATGCCAGGTACATTACACGTACAAGAGTACAAATGGAACATTACTTATTCGTGACAAAAGGGGCAGCGAGCGCCATGGCGACATCATGCTCTCAGCTTGAACGTATTGACCATGTATACACGTTAGAGACGCGCATCAATCCCAAAATAATTGTTCTGGCGAAGCGTGGCCACCGACATTTTGCGAACCTTATCTTTCTTTTACTACTTCGTGTCTATCAACACACTTTCGCGAGTGTTACGTCTGTGGTGTTTCGTTTCTTTCGCTTTGCACGCGAACGGCGCCTGGTGCCGCGTATCAGCGACACGCAACAGGCGCAGATCAAGCGAGACAGCGCCAACTCGAATGAAGGCTAATTGCGCGTCCTCGAGGCGTTCGTGACCGATTAGTCGCGGATTAGGGGAAGGAGCTTGCGGCGCTTTTAGCGGACCACTTTCTGCGCGCGCACCATCGGCGTCGCGACCACGATTTCCCCAGAAGCGACGCGATCGTGGACGGTCCGCGCCGCGTACACAGGCACGCGGCGTCAGACATGCAGACATGCAGCGTCAAAGCGTGACGGTTGCATAGAGATTACTCGGCGTACTTACTTCATAGCTTGCCTGACCCTGCCTGCCTGCTTCTTTCTTTCCTTCTTTCTTTCTTTCTTTCTTTCTTTCTTTCTTTCTTTCTTTCTTTCTTTCTTTCTTTCTTCGATAAAACAGGCACCACGCCTTATTTTTCTCTTATAGGCAGGTGCTCCTTTACTATATCTCTGTGTTTTCCTCATGTTTTGCATTCGTTCGGGAACGGGGAGCAAGTTTGGCTAGTCGTCAAAAGCGACAGCTCTGGAAAACGGCACAACCTGGGAGGCAAGTCCCGCGGGACTCGCGGTTAGCTTCACGCGATGCAGTGATGCAGGAAGAACCTATAATCTTTCTTCCTTGTTTTGTGCTGGAAAGGGAAAGTTCAAACGCTGCCGAAGTTCCTGACGGGTGCGTGAGATACGATCGGAGGGAACGGAAAGCTGCACGAGGGCGCAGCTGCGATGATTTATTAAGTTTCCGTCGCTCGCTCACCTGGTCTATATAGCAGAGAGCGCCACAGGGTAAAGGAGGCGCAGTTTTCACTGGAGGCCGCCGAACCTTCATACCTCGTTAGTTCATTAGAGCGTGACGCCGAGCTGCCGCGATTGCTGAGGGAGACGAGAGAAAGCGGTTCGAGGTGTAGAGAAGTAATTGGCGAGGCCGTCTGAAAGCCCGGGACCGTGATCCGCGTATAGCTTTGCTGAATTATTCACTTTTCCTGCCGTGATTCTTACTTGCTTGAGGAGCTATAGGCGTGAAATATGGACTGACTGAGTTGTCGCAGCACCACGGAGCTTTAAGGTTGTGGTGCGAACAAGCCCAAAATCTTAAAGCAGGTGGCACCAAAAGCACGGATAATGTTTAAATACACAGGAAACTTCGTGCGAGGACAATTAATCTTGCTGACTGGGCCATAAAAGCAATACGACCTAGAAGGAAATTATTTTTTTTTAACATTCAAGTGATTGTTCACGTTAATGTTTGCGGAAACAGCTTTATTGCTGGAATGCTCCTATGTCATGCCATCCTATTAGTCTTTAATAATTGAAAAAAAAATGTACTGCTTCCGGAAAAGCCGGCGAGAAAAATGTAGCCTAGTTTTCCAATTACGTCCTAGTATGTAATTTACATATTTAGTAAACTAATTGCTGACTGGCATCAGGAGATGTATTCATGGAGGAGGAGGATGTTGACTGCAGGCCGAGCTAGCCTTGCAAAACGTGCCAGCAATTGCTTCGGCCGAGCGTGTCTGTTCAAGAACCGTCCCCGTTCGGAAGCGCAGCGCGAAACGAGTGAACAAGACGGCGCGCAAAGCGAGGCGGAATAGGACATCAGCTCGCAGCCTGCTATCCAGCCGGCGTCCATTCCCACGCCGAGCCCCCCCCCCCCTCTTCCCCTCGGCACAACGTCCTCAAATGACTCTGCCAAGCGTTACCAATCATTAGCTAAGTCTACATCACTTAACAGGGGTCGAGGCAACTCCGTCCTGAGTGTACGTTGTACGTTGCCCAGGAGGAAGCATCGTGTCGCTCACACTATAACATGTGGAGAGCTTAGACGCTGTAGTGCGTCAAAGAAAATCTTGAGCTCCGTAACAAGTCCAGGGGTGGCTTGGACGAACATTTAATAACGAAACGAATAAGGAATTTAAGAACGCTTACTTAAATATTCCCGAGACAACTCCTTGCCCGCATTAGAACGCGTTCTTAAATTTGTTACTATTTGCGTTATTGAATGTTCGTGCAAGCCGCCTCAGAATCAGAATTCAGAATCAGAATCAGAATTTATTGTTAGAATTTGGGTCATATTTCAAGTATTTAGTATGCAGGAGGAGGTCCCATAGTCAAAGACTGTATTGGGACCTCCTACAATAAATAGCATTCAACAGATAGTACCAGGTCATCTTGTCTTGCATTCTTTTTCTTTGTCGGCTTCCAAGGTGAATTCAAATCAACAAGCACAACCCGCTGTTAAGGTTCAGTTAATTAAGGCCGAATTAAGAAACTGTTCGAGGAAGCCCATAGCGTATACTGCGGTGTTGCATATATGTTGCACCGGAAAAAAAAGGGAGCTGCTCACATAGGGGCGGAATAAAGTGTCTCAACGAACAAGCAATCAAAAAGAAACAGTGACACAGCTATGGCTAGCAACATGAAAGAGTAAAAAGCAGGTCAACGATGAAAGCTCCTTCGCCGAACAACGCCTCCGCCGAGCTGTCTCTCGCAACAAAGGCTATTATTAGTTCATACGGGGCCCGTGATGGCCAACGCGGAAGTCTATCTCGTGTACAGCCCTTATACACCCGAACTAGCGACGTGCTATTCATATTTTATTGCACGCGTCGAGCGTTGAAAGCGAAATAATGGTTGCGTCAATCCACAGTCAATCAGCTCTCACGTTTTCAAAGCGGAGCGCTGTTTGTCTACCATGTACGTGACAGCGCCGCCTTGGCCGCCATGTTTGTGTACGACCGGTAAAGAGGTCCTTCCTCGCGTCTCGGAGGCGATGTATTGGACTCACGGGTGCTTCACTCGTAATCGACTTTTCCGGATGGAGCTAACGAGGTCCGCGAGGTCGAGTCAACAACGTTGTTTCGCAACGATGACAAGCGAGAACCACGGAAGTGGGAGGGCCACCCCCGGCAAGGTCCAGCACGAGGCCTGCGCCCGCGCGCGCCTTCGTAGAAACGGAATTATTTTATTCGAGTCCTTTGAGCGATGAACGGAGCAAACACTCATTGTGAGCTCAGTGGCGACAGCGACGCTGCGCGAATTGCGGGCGAAAAATTGTACGCGAAGCTGATAACAACAGAGCCACAGAATGGGAAAGGGGGGAAACGCTTCGAGAAGGTAGCTGACATTTCACAGCTTTCGCCCGTATTATGTGCGGGTAAAGACATGCTTTTGATAATGTTAGGTACACACAGAGGCTAGCGATTCGGTCGCAGTAACTTACGCGTCCTTCAGGCAGCACCTACTATAAATGTTTTCCGGTAGATAATGTCTGCAGCCGATTGCACGAATCTTTTTACAGCGAAGCTGTGTATGGCTAGGTCCTGATGAAATTTGCGTTCATGGGCAAGAGCCGTGTAGAATGGGAAAAAATATATATAGTCATCCAACCGTTTCCCCGTGATGTTATCAGTCGCGGTGGTCGCTCTGAATGTTATCATCTTATCGACCAAGTTATGATGCATGACCTTCATGGCCATATAAAAAATGTGGGATGTCGGCGCTTCCTCGCTCTCATTAGAGGGTACAAAAGTATAATAAAACGCAATAGTGTACCTACGAATCGTCGACTTTAACGTCGACCTAGCGCGCCACGACGGCAAGTGGATTATATCCTTCCTGTTGGAACGGTTTGGAATTGAGTGCTGCACGGACGTCGATGTGCCGCCCGCGGGTCGCCGGTCGTGTGTAGATTTAAGCTTTGGCAAGAACGTGTCTAGCATAGCAGCACACCCGGTCGAGGTGTACCACAGTGACTACAAAGCTATGGTTAATTTGGTAAGGAACGAGACAAAATAAAGACGCTAACAACCACGAAGTTTCGTATATGTGTCTTTATTCAATCAATATAGACATAACCATATACATTAATATAGTTGTTAATATAGTCATCCCAATACAACTTCGCTGGTTATCCTTCACAGAGTGGAAGTACACTAAATTTTTCCATCCTAAGCACGGTTGGATATTGGCTCGTCACCCTTACCTTTAATGATGGCGAGCGGGAGAAGAGCGTGTTGCTCTGCTCATTTGTCGTGAGGCCGACCTTGGCACTTGACTGCGGTTGGGCAAGCCACAACACTGAAAAATTTACACCCCCCAGTTTTACAGTTTGTCATTCGCGCATGTGCCCCTTCGCCAAAACTAAGAGCTTTCGAAATAGCCAACGAAAGTGGCTTTCGGTTCCTCAGCTCCACCTCCGCCCCCCCCCCCCCCCCAAGACAAAGCATGTTTCGAAAGTTTAAACAGCGCCGCTGTCATTGCGCATGCGCAGAACTCAAATCCGGTACGGTTTCTTTCGCATGGAGAGCTGATGTGTGCGCTAACCTTGAGGCAGCCACTTTGGAAAATCCATCTGTCTATTTACACAAAGCACGCGTGCCTTCGTTCGACGACCATAGAGAGATGCTCGTAAAGTAGGGAGTATACGCTCGAAGTACATAAACCCATCTATACGTGGCAGTTTGTAGTAGCGCAGCGCCGGACAAGAGAATGCGCCGCACGAGGGGTGACTTTGCCGGCCATTTACCATCCTTGACCCCGTAGGCCTGATTGATGCGACGACCATTTCCGCGGAACTTGTTCGTCGGGACGCCCGCGCCAGAGAGCGTGTGTGTGCTCTCCAGCTTCCGAGAGGTCGTTTGCAAGGGCCATTATGAAGAGGATGGGAGCAAAGTTGGTCCAAGAACGTTAGACGGAAGCGCGGGAGACCGGTGGGCGCTAGCGCTTTTCAAGATGGCATCGAAAAGGACCAAAGCCGCGCGTTCCACACTGCTGCTCTCTGTTTATCCTTGCTTTATATGATTATTTTTTATAACGCTTTTCTGTGCCTTCTGGAAGCTTGCGTGGCCATACAGTGGCCCGTTGCAGAGAATTGCGCGAACTCAATTGGAAGCGCCATAGCTGGTCACTTCCGCGAGGTGCCATGAAAGCCCGCTTTTGAGCGAGTGGTCTTGAAGGCATGCGTGTACGACCCCTCCGTGGATGAGTGCCCGGAGAGCACCCGACCTTGCTGTGCGTCGCAGGCCAATTGCAGGGGTGAGTTCGTAAGCATTGAGCAATCCTGTGCCCTTTCTTTCTTTCTTTCTTTCTTTCTTTCTTTCTTTCTTGCTTGCTTGCTTGCTTGCTTGCTTGCTTGAGTATCTTTTAATAGGGACAGGTGTCGTGACCGCTACTGTGATCGCCTACCTGGAGGAGTCATTAGCATTTGTATTTTCTTAAATATGTCGCGTAGCTGCGCTATAGGTCAGCAACCAGTGGCTGTATATACAAACCAGAGAACCTCGCTTGCTTCAGCTAGCCCAGCGGCATCGTTAAATTGTTTCGCTCAGTGACTCACTGGAGGCGCTCGGGCAAGGAACTATTGCTTTTACGTACTGGATGCTAAAACGATGTTCATTTATTGCGATAGCAATTATACGGACACTCCAGGCGCATTTCTGCAATCGCCGTCGCCGTCGCCGTGAGGTTCTGTATAACGTACGAGGGCGATAAAACCATCGTGTGCTCATAACGTATGAAGAAGCGCATCATAACGTAAGAAGCGCATCAAGAACTTTCCCTTCATTACAATTTCTAGTAAGAACAAGAAGGAAAGCGGTCTACTGTGTTGACACAACGCACAAAATGTAGCCTAACGCCATGATGTATCGTCTCACAAACCACATCACCTCTCTCCCCCCGTCCCCCCTAAGCAAGCTTCCAGACCAGCTGTCCCTCCTTGTATCATAGCAATGCTCAACTGCTCGACGTTATCAGCGTGTCTATTTCGGTGCGCCTTCGTATTGTACATGCAGTCGTTAGCGGAGTCCACGAAAAGCGCCAAGTCCAATAATGAAGCCGGGGTGTGCTGTGTGACAACGCGTATCGCAAGCACAAACACCCGGCGTGACAGCTCTGGCCGTGAAGGTCGTTGGCTCTCAGAAAGCGACACCGCCAAGGACGGTCTTTGCAGGCACCGCGCGGCTTCTCTGCGGCCGAGCGGGCGTTCGGTGACTCTGACGGATCGCCGACTCCGTGGACACGACGCGTTGGCGGCTCGGCGCATAGCAGCACGACACGTAACGAAGGCCTCTCGGCGCTGAGCGTAGAAGGCGGCGCAGGCAATTTATGCCGCGGGGTATCGCACCCGAAATTGATAGCCGAGGAGGTCGAGAGATGTAAACATACAGCGTAAACTTGCGCATCAGCCGCACCTTAAGATTTCGGCGAAGTTGATGAATAGCCCGACTACAGACACTCTGCGCCTTCGTGGCGAACATAATCAATCTGAACTGTTGCTCTCTCTCTCTCTCTTGCCTCCATATCTCAATCAATCTGAACTGTTGCCTTTTCTCTCTCTCTCTCTCTCTCTCTCGTTCCCTCTTGCTTCCATATCTGCACGTGCAGGGTAGCCGACTAAACAATACCTGATGTCTGCCTTTCCTGTCTTCCCCTCTCTCTTTTTGTGTTTGCCATTGCTGACCATCTCAGCTTCTACTACATGTAAACGACTGCGTACAGAAGTTGCGGAAGCTATCTTTTCCTAGAAAGAAAGTGCAACAACGCTTTCGTAACTTTTCGTTACCCGCACCCCTTGTTTTGTTGAAAAGCCGAGGTTTTGTAACCTTGCGCAAGTAGCTGACAAGCAAATGCTACGGGACAGATTGAGTTTCCGTTCCGCGGAGCCAGGCTCTTCGCCTTGAAGTCGCCCTTTTCTTTCTCTGTCGGCACGTACACTATTCCTCCTTGTTTTCTTGCCTATGCATACGAGTCTGTGCGGCGTTTACGCGGTACTTGCGGGTGATTGCACATCTTGCCTTGGACATCATTCCCTCGCGAAATGAAACGGCGTACTATTCCACGCGTCCTTGAACGTCGCGGTCCACCAGCTATTCTCATTCCATGGAGGCGAACCGAATAAACGTCGTCAGGGACGCGTGGGCGCCCATTCAAGGCCTGATCGTCCGAGTTGCCGTACTGGGAACGACCGTGATCACAAAGAACACAGCAGTGATTTCGAAGAAGCCATCAGGCATATCACAGCCCGATATGACCTCAGTTCCTTGTTTTTCTCGAACAAAAACCAGTAAAAGAAACCCCCAAAACAAAGGACGTTTCAACATTGCCTTTACAACTATATTTGGAACTCGGTTGTCCGAACAGTTTGGGAGAACACGGAGAGCAGATGAACGTTTGCGATGAGGCGAATTTTTGTCGACCCGCTGAGCGGTAATTTGAGCTTTCTTGAGTCCAATGCAGTCGCAGCAGACCGCAACTTATAGGCAGCCGTACAGAGGGCAAAAGGATACGAAAGTGCTCCAAAAGCTTACTGCGCCAGCTTCATAAGACTGGATACGTGAAACTTGCAGGCACCCATCTTTTAAGTTATTCATATTTTAAGTTATTCCATCAACCCCACAAGACGCAATCCGCTGTTTCTTTACCGCCACTGCCGTTCAGGTTCGCACGCAGATAGCTGGGCCACGGCGAGTCCTGCATACACGCTTAAAGTTTTGTGCTAATCGCTAATCGACGCTGCATTCTCCGCGTATGCAAGGACGCGGGAGAGATGGTCCCGGTTGCCGTATGTCGCGTGAGCCCCGCGGGTAGCCCTACAGCGCACCGCGATTGCAGGTTTGGCTTGCACACGTAAACTTTATCTGATCCCCTTCACCCTTACTCAGCCTCAGATACGGCCACGAGCCTTAGCATATGCGCGCGGCCCATAAATCGCGCGCACTGATATCTGCAGCACGGAAACAACGTCGCGGCACGCAAGGGCCACAGGCCGGTTTGAAGCACCCCCCCCCCTCTCCCCCCTCCCTCTGCCTTCTTTTTGCGAAGGAAAAGTGATAGCGCCGCACCGGAATAGAATACTAACGTCGGATTGCACACGGAGGCCTGGGGGCGTAGCCATAGCATTCGTTGCTGCGTCAGCGGCTTCCTTTCTCGCAAAATGTTCCCGCAATGTTTCCTTTATCTCGTTTATTGGACGGTCCCCATGCATTCGCACGCTATATGGGAGAAACTAGTAAACGTCACGGCGCGCATGCGCACTGTGAGTGGTGGGGAGGAGTCGCCCACGCTACGAACGTTGCAGCACGCAGGGTAATGTCCACTTTCGTACAGCTGTTCGGTCGGAGGGTGCTCAGAAACATTTGTCCCGTACACTCGGGTGGGCGACGTATTTACTGCGTAGATCATCTTCCTTTAACTCTTCCGAGGCATGGGAACCAAAGGAACTTGCGGTTCAGTTTACAAAAAAAGAAAAAAAATGTATGTGGCTTATCAACCACATTTCCAGTGATTAACGCAAAAAATTGCAGCAGGCAAATAAAATAGACCTACACCTGTTCTTCGCGCAATGTAAAATTTGGCCCGAAAAGCAACAATAAAAAAAGACATTGCATATCTTGTTCTGGTCGTCTCTCCGTGCGGAAACAAACTCTCTATTCACGAAAGCTGATCTATACTTGTGGAAGCTGAAGAAAATAAGTGCGGTATTCTGGAATACATACCATTATATCAATAGCAAAAAAATGGCATTCTTTTCTGAGCCCGTATTTCGTTTTTGCTTTCCTCACAAAAAGTTGCAATTTGAAGCAATCATTTTTGGAACAAAACAGCTTGCACTATATCAAGCGCTTTATTGAGTTTTCCTTTCTTTTTGAACAATCAGTTGCGCCAGAAGCGTGCATTGGTAAGCCGTCTATATTTTATTAACGCTTCCAAAGTTTACGGAAGTGCATAATACATTTTCCAGGCTGTTGTTGCTGCACCCCCGTATGACTTCAGTCGACCATAATCATTTAAGGAGAGAAAACGCACTCCGCTGTTCCCGGTTGTTTCGTATTCAGAGGGAGTTTTATTTCGCACGTAACGACCGCTGTTCACCTAGCGCCGTCACAATAACAAACGCTTCCTTACGACGAAAGACTTAACTAGATCGTCAGTTGACGCTAAAACGGTTCAGCAGTCACGGAAACTTGACCTCCTTGTGTGTCCTGAAACTCCTTTTCAGGCCCTAACCACAATTATGTCTATCCCGTGACAAAAAATACTTTCCGGCAACGAAGTTCACTCCAAACCGCTGACCGTTGGGAAAACGACTTCAAATTCTCATTTATCAATATTTATTTCTCTTTTTTTTTCTTTCTTTTAGAGACCGACTTCCTTACGCTTCTTTCGGTTGTATGACTGCCGTTCGACTCATCAGCGTGCCCTTGAGATTCGCTATTAGTGAAGCGACTCACGAAGACCGTTCCGCCCCGAAGTCTCAGCTGCGCGGAAGATACGTGCACTGCTTGCTACGCATGAAGCCTCCACCTGGCGCTGCTGGCGCCCAACGCGTGTGGTAGCTGCTAACGATCTGGAAGAGATTAGCATAACAATAGACGAGCAAAGCAGGATGCCACCGCAGTATAGGGCCCACACCACGCAACCTGCGAATGCCGTAGCCGCAGGGAAAGAATACAAAATAGCTTGTCCTGCACCGCATGCGGACGAGGTGAACTGCCGCCGCCGACACGCTCTGGCAAGCACGCTGAGAATCAAGCGCTCCGGTTTAGGTTACGTACGGTAACTTAGGCGAGCTTAGCGCGTAAACATAGCGAAATACCGGCACCAAAATCCGGCAAGGATAACTATAGGGGAGATTCGGCGTATCTGTGTTTGTATCTACGTTCACTAAGCCTGCGTAATAGTAAGATTTGTGGAAGTTTTCATCTTCACGTAACAGTACTGCCCTATCTACCTCGTCTATATGCAGTCTCCTATATCCCTGGGTATGCCAGTTTCGACTCATTCACTACAGACGATTTTCGAGCTTGTAGTTCCAGGCCACACGTACTACACGTTGTGATGAACAGGACAGTACAGCTGTTCATGGCGATCAAACATCTCTGTAGGATAGGATCCCCGAGTCTATGTTCTTTTGGAGTTTACAGCAATTCATTATGCATGGACACTCAGTGCTTTACGCTACGCTCCGGTGCTTGTACTAGTGTGTCTCGAAATTTCGCGGGCACCTTTGTTTATTACGACAGCCTCACTGTGAAAGTATTTCAGCAGTAGGCCTACTCTAATGTTCAAGCTATCCTTCTGTGCAGATTTCGGAGCGCTTTTGACGACAGCGGTCACTTGCACGAACAATTTTACTCACGTTAAAGTCTACATTTAAATAGAGTCGCGCGAAATGAGAAATGATTGACACAGAATAGCTTGTTGATGGCCATAGACAGAAAGTTTCTTCCAAGAGTTACTCCTTTGCCAGTGGACTGTTTATTGTGCAGATACTTGCTACCATTTGTGCGAAGCTTGCTAACAGTCGGTAAAAGCGAAATACTTAGAATGCCCTAAGCGGTCAAACCTACGCTGAATTCTTCGCTACTCTGAATTATTCATTATAAGGTCTACTGCAGCCCAGATAGATTTGGCATTTGAGGCAGATCGTTGTACAGCTGCTTCGCCTATTGCAATGGCGTCGGCACGCAGTTCATGCATCCCGTCGCCACAGTATCTTCAGGTAATGTACCGGGCATCGCTACCGGGCCGAAGTTCAGACAACTAAAGAAGCCAGCTACAAAGGTTCCGCTCGCCACCATCTAAAAAAATAAAAAGAAAAGAAGAAAAAGAACAGGAGCTTACTATGGAGGTGCACTAATACTCTTCGGTAATGAGAAAAAAAGAAATCTTGATCTGGCGTCGGAGTATCAAGGCAGGAATGCACAAACGCCGTCCGCACATACGCGCAACGCAAGAACGGTACGGGATTGCACGGCACGTCTCCTATAGCATCTGAGGCTATCGTGAGTGGCGACGCACGGGGGTCGGCCATTCTCGGACCCTTCTGATACTTGGGCACAGGTTCGCGCACGCGGAACGGCTGCCGATTAGCCAATCTGACTTTTAGCTTCCGCAATGCAGCGTAGATTTACAAAGCGCACAGGACCAGCTCTGCAGCCGCTTCAAGAAGTGAGTCCAAGGCCGAATGAATGCCTTTACTGGCAGGCGCAGGGGTAAAGAAGGGGGGGGGGGGGCACGAAGTGAAACGATCCTTCCAGCCACTACAGACACTGCTCTTTTGTAGCGGTACAAATCACGCGATAGAGTCCCTCGGCAATGACGAAAAAAAGAGGATAAAGAGTAACGAAGGAAAATGGAAACAGCAGTGGGGGGTGGGGGGCGGGGGCCGGAAAAGAGAGGAAGCTGGGAGAGGGGTAATGTTTAAGGGTGCTGGCGCATGCCTGCTGCTTCGTCGGCGGCAGCAGGGAGTCGGAGACCCATCCGTCGGTCGACAAACACAGCGAGAGGCTACACCAGCAAACCAGTCCTTCTCCTGGTCGTGCCCCGGCCGGACGACCTTCAACTTGACTTGGTTCATCTGCTAAACGTCCGGCAGCGGCATTATTCGTCCTTTCCTGCCTCCCGTTCTCCATTTTTTTTTCTTTTTCAAGAACGATCGACACTCCCTTTTCTCGTGGCTTCTCTTAGCTTGCGAGCTCCCTTGACATCAAGGATGTACGGTGTTTGCGTTTCTTTTTGCGCCTATATTTACTCGGGAATCTTGTAGCATAACGCGTTTGTACATTTCATCCATTCATGAGCGGCGACGTAATCTGCCCAGACGGCGTTATCGTCTTGGAACGAACAGTGTGTACAGGCCGACTGCGTTTGTCTCCATTAGCTTTCTGCTCTACCTGAGTCTGCGTGCAAGGCTATGTGCGTACCCGTACGCACACCTTATGGCTCTCCTTGTCAGCCGGAAGAGAGAACCTGGCGCCAGACATTCGTGTATGTTTTGAATGTCTCGGATATTTAGCGGCGCCAGATAATATTCGCAGCTTCCTATACGAAAGGCAGAACTGGTTTCCGCCGGCGAACTTTACGCCATTCGTCCGAAGAGGAAGTTGTACGCAGAGCATCATGCTATTGGATCTGTAAGAACAAGGCGGAAGGTGTTCAGTCAACGCCACAGGCAGCGATGCTGGTCCTCACGTTAAATTTCCTCTTTGCATTGTCAAGTTGCCTTGACATTTGGAGGCCTTGACATCATCTCACATCGATGTGAATATGTCTCGCGCGTAAGAATTGGGTAGTTTCGCTGGAAGCATGAAGAATTGAAAGCGATGGCAGGGTTTAGCGTTGCGCTGATGTTCTCCAGGTCGCAAATACACGGGCAATGATGTCGGCGTGGCACAACACATGGAACGTGTGCGTGCGTGCGTGCGTGCGTGCGTGCGTGCGTGTGTGTGTGTGTGTGTGTGTGTGTGTGTGTGTGTGTGTGTGTGCGTGCGTGCGTGTGTGTGTGTGTGTGCGTGTGTGTGTGTGTGTGTGTGTGTGTGTGCGTGCGCGCGCGCGCGTCATTGCTCACTCGAGCTCGAGTGATGCTCGAACTCGAGCATCATGGCATCTCGCAGTAGCGTTGAAGGTCCATCTCAACATTATACCATAGAAAATTATACTGATTGTAAAGTCCGGTTGAATACGTTAACCAATTACCAAACAGGTGCAACCACAAGGGTCGCGCAGAGAGCCCATGGAATTTATTTTAACCATTTACTCGACAGTTGGCGGATTCATATAGCGCAATAACAAGATTGTAGTATTTGAACGCAACCTATGGCTCTATATACATAACGCAGAAATACACGGGGCAGGTTCAAAGCACGGTTTAACGTGTTCGAGGATGTGGGGTGGTGCTAACCTGAGCGATTATGGAATCTCCACAGAATGCAACGACACGACGCCGCCAGAGTGCCACGGGCTGCTACTTGCCATAGGGGGTGAGGTAATGATTTATTTTGCTCCAGGTACGGAGCCTTGCCATAGGAAGTGTTCGTTCGCATACGCTTTAGCTCACGTAGGCGTGTGTATATAAGATTCCCCAACATGCTGACTTGCTCCAGTGGAGCAACGGATGCAAGCGAAAAAAAATATGATGAAGAACCAAGCCAAGTTGCTATCCAAGAGTGTGTTTAGCATGTTTTGGGAGGTGGTTATTTGTGGCAATGTGTGGCGCAATATGTTATGGGGAAGGGCCTTACGCGCACGCGGGAGCCAACCGCTACTTCGAGCGCCACTGCCTCAAGGAGTAGTTCGGAAGCCCGCGTGCAGCATCTGCGACGAGAGGCGCAGCGTCTCAAACGACAGAGTCGGCTTGTTCAGCCGGAGGCACGTCGTCTTAGCAATAGTGTTTCAAAACGCTATAGCTGTCAGGAGAGAACAGTACGAGAATGCTTCCCTTACTACCGGTGGTACCATCGCATGGCGGTACAGGAACAAACGGTACCACCATGCCGTTTTAGTGAGCAGCTCGTAGTCGCCGGTTCATGGGTTGAGTGCAGCGCCGTCCCTCGGTGTAACAGCGCTAACGCGCTCGTGCCACTGCATGTCTCGAGTTTGCTGGGCGGCGTGGTTAGCAGCATGGCGCCCGGCATTGCCGCTTGCGAGTATTCTAAATCATATTGCTTTAAAATTAAATCTGCCCGTCACGTAAGACAATAAATGGCTCAAACCCCCTCAAGCAATGGCTCATAGTCCCGTAAACGCGGCCTCCCCATTACGACGACAGAAGTGTAATTCTACGATTGAATGACGAGCGGCAACGCAGTGAGCTATGGACAAAGACGACGACGTGGACGAACGCAGAGCAGTGGCACGAGCGCGTTCGCGCGGTAGCGCCGAGGGCCGCCAAAGAGCCAGCGGTGGGAGAAGACGATGCTCGAGCCATTTCTGATGATGGCAGTTTTAGCGAAGTCCGACAACAAATGGCACAGGGTCCGCATAAACAGCTTCGCTGCAAAACGCCTTTATTATCTGAAGGGCCGTAAGACCTGCAAGGCGATGGGATAAGAATATCACCACGCCCGTCTACTCACACGAGGGAGTCGAAGCCGGCTTCCCATAGGTAAGAGGGGAGCGTTTGGTACGAGGTTCGCTTCAGTATATATATATATATATATATATATATATATATATATATATATATATATATATATATATATATATTACAACTGACAGGTCCGCTCCGGATTACCGTCAGTTGCAGTTCCCTCTTCGAAGAGGCAGGGACGTGTGTCGAGTGAGCCCCTGAACAACAGTTTCCAATGTGTTGAACGCAGTTTAAATCATGGATCGGGGATCTCAAAGAAATATGCGACGTAATGCTCACGCATTTCTCTCGCACTGGTCACTGAATCGCCTCTGAATCTTAACTTGTGTACATGCACCTTTCATCTCCATTCTTCTCTCGACAAGCATCATATATCACTTTCATGTTCGTGGCATCGATGCCTCGATGTCTCACACGACCAATCCGCCTGATTTTCGTGTTTGTCGTGTTTGCGTTGAAGTATAGCTTGCCAGTGGCATAATGCATAAACATAAACATTATATGCGGTTGTACGCTGCATAGGACGAAAGTAAACGCAATCGTGCGCGCACCATTGGTTACACACGGTTTAATGCACATCACTTGTCTAGAACTTCGCGTCACATATATACAACGTGTTCGTTGGTTGATCTACATATTTTTTATAACTATAGGTTCCTTCAAAGTACGCAGAAGTGCGCTGCAAGCTATTTAAGCTAACAGCAATAAGTACGATTAACGTCCCTAATATCAAGGATTCTAGAACGACAAAAGCAGCACTGTTAGAGATGATAGACTGACATGTACATGAACGGCAGCCTCATTCAACAAGAATGTTAAATTCGATCGCTGAAGTGAGGCTCACACTGCACGTAGTAACAGTCTTCCTCAACGCTAATTGTTGTTGGCTATAGTTCGTGCTGACGTTTTGTTTTCATGCGAGAAGAGAGTACCCGCTATCTCTTTATTCTTTTGTACTAATGATGACGTTGAAATGTGTCTGGGAGAACCCACGGAACTGGGGAGGATAGGGTGTGAGGGTGGAGGAAGGCTGGGCAGGTGGCATTCTGGTTCACAGAAATTTCGGGGAGGCCGCGCACGTGCTTATCGACGTCCCCCCCCCCCCCCCCCCCGCCCCCCACTCTCCGGCTACACTCCTGATATTCACAAGAACTCATCTTACGTAAGTCTAATCCGTGATTGACCATCGCCGCTGTTGTGATCGTCATCACGCCAATCAGCATCACGAGTGGCGTGCGCTCGACCGCCTGGCCATTCACGAAACGCTTTTAAGGAAGAGAAGCCTGCTGAATACCTGTCCATGTATTTCAGCTGTGGGTATATCTGAGGAACTTCGTACGTGTTTCTTGTGTCATCATGACAGCTTCACCTGTTAACTGATTAACAGCGTCATTGTGGACAAAGACAAGAAAGGTGACAGGACGTGCCGTTATTATGTCTTACTAACCAGCCCGAACCAGCGCGCTCCCTTAGCTTCACCTACTTTTCCCACTCCTAGCGACCGCCTGTTTTTGACTCATTGACCGATACTAAGAACCACGTAGATACCAAAGCTCGTTATTGCTTTTTGCCATGGGTACTGACACCATTACTACTAACAGAAGAGAATGCATTAAGGAGCTAGTTGGTGCGTACTCATATATATAATTCATGTTAGCGCAAGCAGGACGACGCTAGAAAGGAGGCAGCACAAGTGATTTGCCCCTGTGTCCTTTTCTGTGCCCTCTTGTTTGCGCTGAAATTTATTATGAACTAACACGACATAGGAAAAGCTTAAAACATCTCTGGACATGGCCACCCATCGCAAGGCGGACTTCTCAGCACAGTCGAAATGATTATAAACATTTAGCGATCCTCAAGTAAGTACGCCAGCACGCTATCGTGCTGTCACTCAGGCTTGCAGGCTTCCGAAGTAAGCCTTGGATTGTTCCTCGTTATCCACTGGCAAAAGAAACCCCGCATCGACTTTTGAGAGCGCAGTGCCCGCGCCTAGGCCGGAAATGGCACGCCAAATGTCAGGGCGGAGCCGAAAGCCAGACGGATGAGCCCAACGTGTGGGCTCGCTTAGAAGGCCCACATCACACGGCCTGGAACGCGAACCGAGAAATTGGAATGCGCCAACAGGGAAAAGACCGGAAGTCGAAGTTTGAATGAATTCATCAAGAAAGCTGGCATGAGAAGACCATCTTGCGCGTTCGTACAAAACTGACCACAGGCGGTTCACGACGGCGCGCTTTTTCCTTGCTGTATATATTCGAACATTGTAGAAGGAGACTGAGCAGGAGGCTGCAGTCACTGCAGTCCAATATTTGTTGCCAATATTTTCACTACGCTGAACAACAAATTTGCGTGCTTTCTAAGAGTCATGGCTCAACCAGCGTGGTACTGAAGAATGTTTCTTCAACTGCGAAGCTTTCTCTCCGAAAAAGCCATATGGATTTTCCTTTGCAGCTTCTTACTACATTCGGGTGTGTGACAATTTTCCCTTTCATGAACTTGCGGACACAGTGACTGACACTTTACAAAATTTATCCGCTGGACGCACCAACATGACGTGCACACTACTCACACATGAAACTGTCCATGGGAAGTGTAGGTGAACTTAATCGCTCTTCAACCAAAAATTACTGCGTGGTCGAAAGTTCAAACCCGACTTGCTCATACTTTTTAAGTAGTTTTCCCTACTGAGAAACTTACGCCGTTTTAATTTATTTAGTTCAAAGCTAATGGTAAGACAATGTACTTACTCAATTCAAAGCACCTCTTCCAAGTTATGTGAGCACCATCTGCGATTGCTGCTTTCCGAAAGGAAGCTTAGCACTATTGTCATCACTAGTTCGTGTTCATGCACACAGTTGCATTTGGGCACCAAAAGTCCGCACCATGAACGGCGTTGCATCATCTAGTTCATCAGATATAGTGCACGACGCGCTACTAAAATATTTCAAGGGATCTAGACACCAAGGGATAAAAACTCACCTGTTCACATGCCTACATCCACAAAAGAGAGAATCCGGGGCGCTGTAACGCGCCGTGGAGGAGGGAATAGAATCACGGAGTCGTCGCACAAAAGGCACAGTCGTCGGCTCTATTCACGGCGCGCGCCCAGTGCCACCGAATCAAAGGTAACGAGGACACAAACACAGAAGCACGCTGCGATTCTTTCCTCTCCGCAGGGTCGGCCTTGAAAATCCACGCGGCACCGCCACGAAGGAGTCGACACTCACGAAACGACCGCACACAACACTACCGCCAGATCCCGAAGATCGCGCACGAGCTTATACGAGATCTCGAACCTCGCGCACTCTTGAGCCCCCGGATTATCGCGCACCGCCTCGGGAAGAACACTGGACACACATTCCTGGTGGTTGGGTATCCGCAAGAACGCGCCGATGCTCCTCGTATCCGGCCGGGAGTCAAGAACAATTATAGCGTCGCCCGGAATGAAGGGGGCATATGACGAGCACGAGCCGAGCAGAAGGCACGCTGGAAGCAGGCATGGCCAGCCCGGACGGCGAAGCCTGCCGCGGACGAGCGAAGCACGTCGACCGCCTCGCGACTGGCAGCGTGTCTTCGGTACGCAGGTACCCCCGAACCAACGACGGCAAGGGAGGCTCGCCTCCCTCGCTCCTCCTTTCGTCTGGTTGTTTTTCGGTTTTCCTCTCCTCCTCGTTGCTCGGTGAAGAAGAAGAAGAAGCCGTCCGTCCGGCGGAGTGGAACCATGCTCGGACGGCTGCCGGAGAAGACGTGTCTCTTCCCCCTCGCCCCAACGCGCGCCGCCGCCGCGAAAAACCAGTTGGAGCCTTTGTTTCTTGCTGAAGCTCGGGTCGGCGCTGCTTCACAATGGATGGTCTTTCTCGAGCAACTGCTGCTGTTGCTGCAGGCACCGCTGCCGCCGCCACTCCATGCTGCTGCTGCTGTTATTGCTCTTCTTGCTCTTCTTGCTGTTCTTGCTGAGCAGACGGCAGAAAACGAGCACGCAGTGCTCGTTTTCTGCTGTCTGCTCTGCTTTTTTTTTTCTTCTTTTCTTTTTTGTGCTCCCAGCCAAAACGTCTGCGCGAGAAATCCTTTTGATTTCGTCGGGGGGTGGGAGGGAGTCTTGGCACCTCGATGCATACCTAGTCCTGAATCAGTTCAACTCGCTAAAGCAGCACCTATGCGAGCGCGAGGAGAAGTCTTGTTTGCGGAGTCGGCAAATGTGCAGAACTCCCACCGCCTCTCTCGAACGTGGGCCGCGAGTTTGACACTTGGCGAACTTTTTGCGAACAATGGGGACTATGCACGAGGCGCCAATGATTACGTTTCTGCCCAATTATTGACCCATCGTCTTGTCCAGTATATTAGTGAACTTTGGATGGTCGCGATAATGGACTGGCGAAACTTGGTAGACAAAAGAAAAGAAAACGAAAAGAAAAATCATCCTTTGCTTCGAAGACGTTTTTGCGTGCTGTCTATGTCCCAACTAAGTCTCACTTCATACGAAAGACCAAGCGACACGTCTGTCTTAATTGTTGCGTTAAAGCCCACTTGTGCACTTATATTCAGCTCTACGTTATTTGTAGTGTTACCTTACGTGGGATAGCAGGCGTTTTGCCATAGTCTTCGGATTTTGCTCGCTGGATTCCGGCAGAGCCATCACTGTTTTGCAAAAGCAAATATATTCTATAGGACGGGACTGCGAACTTCTTGATTTGTTACTTCGAATTTAGGAAGAAATAATCTTCAACGCAACGGCTTTCAACCAATTGACCACGATGGATGGATGGATGGATGTTATGAGCGTCCCCTTTGGAACGGGGCGGTGGCTTGCGCCACCAAGCTCTTGCTACTATGCTGCCTAATATCCTACCTAGGTTAACCAATGAGAAAAAAAAAACACACTATGAACTACCACGTACAAATTTTCTGCCACTTGCAGAAGTCAGAGCGCCACCTAGCACGAAAAACGGGAAGCTTGCGCCTCGCCGCTTGGTTGGAAAACATCCCGGCTCCAGCCTTGCTTTGGTACGGCGGCATCAAGTGGCGACGTTGTGTTTGCAGAGCTTCTTTCGCGTTTTGTGAAAGCGTCGACGTTCTTTGGTAGTCGCCATATATGACCTGCCTTAAATATGATTGAAGAGGACTTCATTCTCTTGCCGTTTTTGCAAATGGGACGGACAGCTGACTTCTCAGAGCGCTGGATAACGAGCGACAATGCGTGGGGTTATCTTCATGCCAACACTTCGTCCGTTTGTCAGGCACACCGCTGATGGGCTAAAAAAAAAGAGGGTTAAGTTAAGCACATAAAACTTAACGTAAACACCGTGGACCTTCCACTTGGCCTCATAGGAGCTACGTACACACCATCCATGAAGTCGGGCATCTACGTGGTTACAGCATGGTTCACAAAAGCCATTGGCGACATTGCCGGAGAGCACTGTGAATGTGTGGCCGGATGAGTGCTTTATGCCTGTCGCATTCCCCGAACTCTTAGTTGTAGCATGGAACAACAGATGTACACGTTCTAGCTTGCAAATTTGATATTCATCTCGTGCTGTTTCGCCAAACTGCTGTGTTGCATGCTTGTGGTTTACGAAGCCGTATCCCAAATTTCGCATGCGGTACATGTACGCGGTAGGTTATTCAGTTTGTTTTTGCGAGCGCTAAGGCCTCAAAGCTTACGCCAACCTATTTTATTATATGTTATATTAGCTTAAATATGGGCAGCGCGTGCGTCCGCAGGCCAGTACGCTCCCGCTTACTCGCGAGTACTCATCAAGGCAGATAGTTTGACGAATTGATTCGAAGTCATGGTGGAAGAGAGCGCAACACAACTGACATGTACGGAAAAAAAGAAGACGAGCGCAGACTCACAAATGACATGACGTACATAGACTGGCCGCATCTGTTTGTGCGCTGTTCTTCACAAATCGCTTAATCGTATTCGCATCTACTCAGGGTCACTCAGTGACGAGCGCGAAGGAAAACTGCATTCTTTATATTTTAAAGCCTCAGCGGGCCCTGCCAGCACGTCGCTGGCCTTCTGTTCAGCGTTGCAGAACTGGCAGGAGATGACAAGGGTATAGTGCCTTGAATATACTTCTAGAGTATAATTCTAGGCACTATAACAAGGGAATAGAAGTTGCCTGCATAAGCCACAGATCCTAGAATGCACTGTTAGCTGCAACGGCGTGCCGTCCGGGTTCGACCGCTTCACCGCTGCCGTCCGCAAACTTCTCCACATTAACCTTCGCGGGCGGAAATCTGAAGAAATTACTATTTCCATTTTCATAATAATAGCTCGTGCAGCCGAAAGCGACTCAGTTGGCCGGCATGTCACGCCCGAGCAGCGCAGTTTGCTTTCCAACCACGGAGACGGCGCTCACGAAGCGCCGCCCCGCGGCCGGTTTTTGCGCATGCGCAGTCGTACTTCTGCAAGTGGTCAATTTGTTATTTGCTGTCATGCCATGTCGTTTTCCACCTTACAGTTGTAAATCGTGCAAGTCATTGTTTCGTAGGTCCGCTGCGCTTCTTTGTGAAGTCGACGCCACGCAATCGTCTTATAGTTCTTGATAGAGAAGGGTTAACACTACGCGTGTATTTCGGAAGTGCGAAGCGGTTGTCGCTCCGGCCGCCGCCATGACGAAACGTTCGCGGCAGCGTTTTCACGTGTTCCTCTGCCCACTCCCAAGAGGTTCCGTCAGCAAAGCCTTTGAAATACCAACGGTTTCCCCAAAGGCGGCAGTGAACGAGTCGCTTCCCCCCCGAGAATTTCTCGGAAACGTGGTCTTGCTAACCGCCTCAGGATCCTCCTATGGGGTTAGTACCTGTTTGCCGCCGCTTGCATGGCTCTCATTCTTTCTCCCTTCTTTTTTCTTTCTCCTTCTCTAACTCCTCGCGCTTTCTGGAACAGCGTGGCAGGGACGGAGCACGTAAGGGGGTGGGATGGGAGGGGGTCGAGGGGAGGATAGTCCCTCGCCCCCCGCGGCTCAGTCCTAAGCTGTCCACGTTTCAGGAGGAGTGTCCGATACCACGTCCTCGGCGGAGACCCTCGCGCCACTGGTGACTACCCCCGCAACGAGCACAGGCGGCAGCTGCCACGCGGATGGGGCACATTTGAGGAGCAGCTCCCTCGCTGGTGCTTGTCGGCTCTCGCAGCCCCCCTCGCGTGCTCGTCGATAATTACCTTTCTTTCTTACTTTCTGGTTTGCTTGCCATCTCCACGTTTTTTTTCTTTCTTTCTCTTTTTCTTGTCCCATCTTGCTCCTCTTCCTCCTTCTCACCACTGGCATTCGCCCATGTGCGAACGTTTACACCTGAGCGCTTCTAGTTTACCTCTGCTTTCCTCGACGGCGAGGGTGTTGTGTAAAAGTGTGCAGCGTTTCGAAAGCGTTAGAGTCAGCGCCAACTAGTAAGAAATCGAATTCTCCACTGCATTCGCGCGTGTGAACAACTCGTGACCAACCAGTTCCTTTGCACAGGCCGATCAACAACAAAAAAACTGGCAATGCAATTCAGCTGCCAGCCGCAACACTCTGTAACGTGAATACAGCAGTGGCCTGAACTTGGACTATGCGTGGCGAGTTCACGCAGGCTCTAGCTCTTAAGGCGATGCACGGCATTTGCCGAGACGGAGCGTAGACCGAATGGGCGTCCCCCCTCCTCTTCCTTTACTCTTCCTTTCCTGCTTTCTGGATGGCTTCACTTAAGGTCGCCGTCTCCCGCTTGGCTCGCTTCACGCGTTAGCGCGCAGTCCGCTGTCCGGCGAACGTTCCAGGCGAAAGCGTATCACGGACGTTGTTTCTCGCGATATAAATTAATGATGCCGCTAAATGAATGCGAGGCAATCTGCACGCAGGTGTACGAGCTCTCGCGAGGTGTCCGAAGTGCCCTGTCACCACCGTCCGAGCATCGATCTCTATATAGCCGAGAGACACGGAGAGTTAGATTGGGCTAAGAACGTGGGAAGAGCCGCGCCGAATGACGCCGTCTGGACTCCGTAGGAAGGTGGTGGAAGGCGATGAACTTGGCCGTTAGCTGGTAGCTACAGACTGTCGTAGAAAATGCTCGCTGCGTAGGTGTATGCCACTGTATACGGTGAAATGCTGAAGAAACAGCATCTCTGAATGCTGCATAGTTCCGGTACTATACAAACAGTACAGCGTTAGAAACGAAAGTAAGTAAAAGTGATTTCAAAGAACTTGAGCACGACAACTCGAGCACCTTTTCTATGTAATTGAGCCATTTGGTCAATAACGCTTTATCAACACAATTGTGATGTCGAATTTTCTAAAGTTAGATTGCTTATGTCGAATCACCAGAGAAACAGTGCAGGTCGCCTCACCGTCTCTTACCTGAAGCAATTTAAGGAAACAAAGGAGGAATTCTTATTTGAAGGATGGATTACCTTACTGAAGTGATGTTGCTTGTGACTAGTATACATTATTTAGCACGCATATATGTGAAGTACAGAAAAATGCGTTGTCCGTCGTCATTTATAGTAAAGACGCGTTTACAAAGGGAAAGCATCACGGCCCATGACACTTGCGATTCGCTTGCCTATCAGTTTATTCTATAGGCGCAAAGTTCTCAAAATAATAGCGATAACGTTTTGCGCGTAAGGAGTTTGACAGCCGAGAGGGCAGCTCGGAGAGTGTTGGTTTTAGAACGGAAGAACCGTCGGCAAATTATGTTTGATCGAAACCATTAAGGACTTCGCATTTTATTTATCCAATCTATTCGCTAATTAGCGTCAGGTACCTGCACCGACGCCCGCTACCTCATGATAACCTCTCCGCAGCTACCGAAGCGGCCTGTACGGAACGCCGAGACCTTCGGCGAAGAAAGTTGCCAGTAACGGCATATTCAAGTATACAGCGCCTTCATCTCTCCCATGCGCTCGCTTTCCTGGTCAGTGTATTAGATCGACGCTAGCGGTGGATCAGTTGAGGCGTCAGAAAGCACTTTGTTGCAGAGCCCGTTATTTACCCTTGGGCGAAGCATGTTGCGAAGTCTCTAAACGCCATGAGAACGTTGCCAAACTGTCAGTTATACAATGCTGATACACTGATAGCTGGAACCTTCTCAATGTAACACAAACGTCGCTTGAGAGACAAAGCACAATTTTGTGAGAATGTTCCCAAGGTTACCGTCATGCTAGTCCAAGGTCATAGTCATCTCGCGCTGGTCTACGCACATCTCTTATAAGGTTTCCTTATGGAAATCTTTCTCTATGTATGTCTCGGATCACTCAGCCTGATTTATACGCAGTGCTTTCTCGTATACTAGTGTGTGCTTAGAAAATCCGAGCCTATAGAGAAAGAAAAGAAGAAAGAAATGATTGCTGAAAGCGTGGTCAAAAATGCCCCACTAGGTCGAGAGTGTACTCATGTTGACATATTCAGGGTGGTAACGGACGCTGTCATACGCGCATTAAAGTTTTCTTTAAATTTTAGTGCACGGGTAGGTGATGCAACGCGCTGCACCATTAAAGAGCAGCAACCAATAACGCCAGAGTGCCGAGGTGCAGGTAAGATGGCAGTAAAGTGTAGAATACTGCGGAGGCGAGCCGTCACACCAGCCGAGCTGCAACTGAATTGCAATGGAAAGGCTTCAACGTAATTCCAGGCCTTCAGCGCACTGATCCCGCCAGTTGCGACCGCTGTGCTCCAAGTTCATCCAACGCGCACATGCTGCTTCTGCGGCGCGTTGCCGCCCCAATCGCTTCGCGTTAGTACTCCGCTGAAGGTGCCCACACAAACATACTTGCAAACATTCAGTAGGATGCGAAAAGAACGACATCCGCATTCATCTGGCAGTTGGCAGGGGGACAACAGGTTCATACGCCTACGCCTGCAGCTCTGATTGCATGCAACGACTCGTGTTTTTTCCCGCACTGCGCAGAAGTTGCGAGCCGCTGTACGGGAAATAACGAATGGTTACAGCTAGTTTCCCGCTCGCGCGTGCATCGGGGATCCGCGTGCTGTGCTCCATCTTTGGCCCACCCGCCGGGCTCACCATGCATCACGCACGCTCTGCGGCCGTTTTGCCTCTCCCTGCCTATTTCTTACCACTCACTTTCTCTCTCCTTAAGATGGAGTGCCCTCCTTTCACCCGACGGTACAAATACTCCATTCAAACGAAGCAGCGTTATTGTTCTTGCATACGTATATGACGGGTTTGTCGGCTGAGCCATTTCTGACCGGAGGCTATTCACGTCAGAGAGGCGGAGGAGGAGTTGCGTCGTATGCGGCCAGGAACACCTGGCTTGACAAAGAGGAAAGGTTTTTGCAACGATCTAAAGAATACTACAAGTCTCAAAAATTTCATGTCGTAATGCGCTTGGTGCCTCACATCTTCAAGGAACTGTCCATCAAAAGTCACTGGTCGTTCTTCGAGCGCCGATATCGCTCGCTTGTTTCGTGCGTAGCAGTCTCGCTTGAGACCTTTAATCAAGCGCGTTCTTGAAAGTGCACGAGCGATATTTAACTGTACGAGATGGGCTGCACTGAATGCCCTGGAACGAAAATAGCGATGCCTACCGAAGACAATGCATACGTCGCAATAATGACATGTGTACCGCTGATCAATCTTATAGTCGGCGCCGAGCGATCAAGAGGGAATTTTTCGTGTCCTGTAGGTGAGTGGGGCAGAGTTTACTGAAGGCTGTGTTTGGTTATGGTGGAGTAGCGCGGCAAAGCACATTATCAACTGTTTGTGGCAGAGTTGTGAAAAAAAAACTTAAGCGTTAATCCTTGTTCTGCAGCTTCATATGGATAACATTTAATGACACTTCCTCTACCTTTCACGACATCAGTCGTAGGTGTAATTGTCATTTTTACGCTTCTCATGTTTCACCCTCAGTGGTGGCACAGTGGTGGCCACGTTGTGTTGTCGAGCATGAGGTCCAGGCTTCGACTCCCGACCTGAGCAAGTGGCGTAAGGCATAGTGTGGGCTTATTGAACAAACAAACAAACAAACAAACAAACAAACAAACAAACAGGTTCGCGTACTATGCTTCTGGTGCTAGTTAAAGAACTCCAGGTCAAAATTGATATGGAGTTCGTTACTACGCGTATCTGACACGCCCGTGTGTCTATACCCGGCTACCTTTCCCCCAGCGTAGGGTAGGTAGCCAACCAGACGCGTTTCTGGTTAACATCTTTGTTTTCCCCATTTCGTTTCTACTACTCTTCCTAAACGCAACAGTCAATTGTTCGATAGATAGGCGCATCCACCCATCGATTGCCGGTGCTTCCTCTTCCTTAGCTAAAATGTCGACCGAAACGAACACCTCTTTAGTACTTATCCGAGATTCTATCTAGTGTTCACCACCCGTGAACTCTTGCACCATCGTCAGCGTCACTGCCGTTGCCCTAACCGTTGCACCTGGCGCCTTCAAGCTACTGTCGTCGTCGTCGTTGTTTTTTCAACCTGTCGCTGTTGCTATCGGCACTCAAGATGTTGCACTGTGTGCTCCTTGTGCATTGTTTAAGCTCATATTTCGCTTGTCTGACTCCGTATGCGACCTCGACAAGCCAGCCTGCGCACAAATGCCATGATGGGTTGTCTTCGTGGCGAGCATACGAGGCATTCGTGCGTGCCGGTGCTCTCGTATACGTTCGCGTGTCAAGGGATTCTCATGCTGCACCGCACACGGGGCGAACTCGGTCAAGGGCGAATAAGGTGCATTATGCAGGGGAACTGAAGAGGCGTACTCGGTAATGTTGCGCGCGTTCCTGCCTCACAGGAAGGTGTGGCTGCATTGATTTTCACGTAGCTACGCCAACCATGCAGGTAACTGTTTTTGATGCCTTTTGCCAGTAACCGTATGACCTATAGGACACTCGTCAAGGCCATTCCCACGTGTCGAGGCCTGGGATGAAGCCATTATCGGTACACTTCACGCTGTGTGCCCGTCATCGTAGGTCGAAATGCGTGGGCGTGAAAAGACGCAAACTTTGGCTATATTGATGAAAGAGCGACGATAAGAAGAAAAGAGGAGGGGGATTTGGCTCAAGCGGTGTTTGCTCGAATCCTTGGCTTGAGAACGCAATGGTCGAAATGGGAAGGGCGGGGGGGGGGGGGGGAAGGGCTCGTGCATGTATATATGTAAACTTGCGCTTTCACTGTTGAATTACTTGAAGGCATACCTTGTCGCACGCTGAAGCGCTGGATGGATAACGTTTGCCAGCACTAATATACGCTTATGCATATTCCTACAGTAAAAAGAAAGAGGCGAACACGTCCGTTCGCTTCGCAGATGGTCAGCTTTATAAGAGTATAGGACACTGCGGGCCCCCTCCCCCACCCCCCCTCTTTCTTTTTCACACCCATTTGGTCGTACAAAACAGAGCATATTTTTACGACCACGCGATAAAAGCGTATTCAACCAACGCGTATCTACGCGCTCTGTAGAAAGTCAGTTCACGATATAATATATGCACTGGTGACAAAAACATGTTCTTCGGTAGGAGCCCATTCGGTAAACAACTCCTTATATCGAAAAAAATTCGCAGTTTCGTCCGAAAGACGAAGCCTCGATTGCGATAACAAATTATCAGACATATATACGAAGTAAGGCTAACAGTTTTATCGGCCGTATAAACTCATAAACATTCGCTTACTAACTAAATTAGCAAGCATGGTTTCACGAGCCCACAGGCAAACATAAACATATATCACTCGACGAGCACGGACAGTCGCTCTCAAAACGCTGGCGTGAGCAAGAGTGCCAGAAGCAGCGAGGGAATGGACCTTCGTACTGCCTCTCGCTTCAGCGCGAACTAAGCGGCGAGAGCATAGCGCACATGAATTAAGTTATCAGCCGTCGGCGTACCTTGACTCCGTACTCATCACAGATCACTTTCAACATAGGGATCGCGCGGCCGTGCTGGAACCTTCCAACCTTGCGCGCGCGAGATCAAACCATCATCCTCGGCACACCCTCGCACTCTTTCACTCGCACCCATAGCATAGGGCGCACGGCCCCATTGTTGTCGCACTTGGACTTTGTACAGAACATCTCGGCGACCCCAACGGCGGCAATGCGCCTGCATGGATTGTCCATATAAGTACTATCGGAATAAAATGAGCGAGGTTAGTCCATTCCCAGAAAATCTACTGAGATTGGTTACCGCCGAAATTCTCGCCGCGGTACATTCTTAAAAAAAAATTATGGCACAGCTCACCTCAAGGTGACTGTCGTTGGTAACGCGAATAGAATTCGAGCAATCTAGCGGCAGACCGTATTCCTGAAGTGACATTTACTTAACGTACGTAGTGGTGATTCTCAGACATTTGTTGACTCGGCTAGAGCACTGCACGGGCCTGATTTTATGGCCCGTGCCCGGCCCGCTCCCAGCCTAGCCCGGGCCCGTCATACCAAGGGACATAGTCATACATGGGCCCGGGCCCTGCCCAGGCCCGGGCGTTCATTACTAGGCTTGGCCAGGACCCGCGTGTGTATGACCAGGCCCTGTCTGTAAATAAAAAGAAATATTTTTTTTACTTACAAATTGTACCGTGTGCGTCAGCCTCACCTTCTCGGGGTCTAATCAGCTGCAGTGTATAATAAATAAATGACCGGAACCTTTGTTTCTCCCATGGGAACATCAGTGATCTGGTACATAGCATGTGCCGGTATTTTTCCGCTGGTGTGCATGCATTGATCGTATGATTCGGTACTATGAGGTGCTTTTACATGAAGGTGTATATGTGTGTATATACAAACAGCGAATGCATCAGCACACAGCTTAAAATAAACGCGCAAATAGAAAACGACACCCCTTGCGTTAGCGCTAAATATTATAATAGTTGAATTAGGAAGGAACAGTGCCAACTAAGACGATCACGAGAGGGAGGACGACACAGGACAAGCGAATGTTGTCCTGAACCATGTTTCGAAAACACAGGGCCCTTTTTTGTGCACTATGTGAGAGCACAAGCACTATGTGAGAGCATTGGCGCTTGTCCTGTGTCCTTCTCCCTCTCGTGATCGTCTTAGTTGGTGCTGTTCCTTCCCAATTCAAGTATGCACCACCTAACCCAAATGAATTTTCTCCGGAACCATAGTATAATAGCATCGGTGAAAGTTGCAGGTGCAATCGCAAAAGTGGTAGCAGGGAAGTGATTTGAAGAGTAGTTTTTTGTATAAGATATGGGGAAGCAATGTTCGTTTTGGAGGAAAAAAAAAACATTAGAGCTTCATCTGTTTTGCTATTTTCTTTCGTAAGGTATACTGAGAGCCAGCTGTTTGCTCGTGTTATTTCAGCTTGGTGCAGAATACCTTGAACCATGCAAAGCACAATGTTCGCGTGTGCTGTAACGCACTACTTAGGCCATTTAATCAGCGAGCGTGAGTTCGGCCAGTGCCCCTGGCTTCAAACCCGGCCGTGGCCCACGACTACAAGCTTCAGTCTGGCCCGGGCCCGCTGATAAACGCTTCGGGCGACCCGGGCCCGTGCATTGCTCTAGACTAGGCTATATTCCGCATACTACGATGTAGTCCAACATTGCAGGTCACCCATGAGCATGTGGTATGACTATACGGAGCCTCCCACTACGGCGTGCTTCATAATTACATCGTGGTTTTGGCACGTAATTAAAACCCTATAATGTAATTTTTATTTTAACCAAGAGCCCATTTCTCAAAGAATAAGAAATGGCGGCAGAAACCATCTCTCGCTCACTGTTCACGGAACTACATCCAATCAACGTGGCCACGCAACTAATCGTCGCCGTTAAAACAGGTTGTGGAAAAGAATTGAACTCACTTCAATAGAATACGAACTTATTACAATGAATCGAGAAAAAAAAGTGGCGATGTTCTGAAACTCAACTTACCGCGCGAACCATCTCGCCCCTTCAAGCGATATGTCAGCTCATGCCCTGATCTTAGGCTTTGGCGAACCTGTTCGAAGCCCAAGCCCTGACACGAATTCCTCGGTCAGCCTCGGCTGCACATGCCACCGGTGGCGAGCGCCATTCTCACTTTAGCGCCCACTGCCTACCGTGCCACAGGCTGCTGCTTCTTCATGTACGCGGCCACGGCTCCGGTGACTGAGCTTTGAGTTACTCTCAGTTATATGACTACAAATTCCCAATTGTTTCTCAAAGAATAAGAAATGGCGGCAGAAACCATCTGTCGCTCACTCTTCACGGAACTACAACCAATCAATGTGCCCACGTAACTTATTGCCGCCGCGAAAACGGGTTGTGGAAAAGAATCGAACTCACATGAAGAGAATACCAACTTATTACAATGAATCGAGAATAAAAAAGTGGCGAAGACCTGAAACTCAACGCGCGAACCATCTCGCCCCTTCAAGCGATATGTCAGCTCATGCCCTGATCTTAGGCTTTGGCGAACCTGTTCGAAGCCCAAGCCCTGACACGAATTCCTCGGTCAGCCTCGGCTACGCATGCCACCGGTCACGAATGGCACATGCCACATGACACGAATGGCCCTGACACGAACGGGTTGTGGTCAGCCTCGGCTGCACATGCCATCGGAGACGAGCGCCATTCCAACTTTAGCGCCCACTTCCTACCGTGCCACAGGCTGCTGCTTCTTCATGTGCGCGGCCACGGCTCCGGTGACTGAGGTTTGAGTTACTCTCAGTTATATGGCTACAAATTCCCAATTGTTTAACATAACATAACATATCACGTTGATGTGAAGGTGCGTCTTTTTGCGGATGACTGCGTGCTATACCAAAAAATAAACACTCATGCAGACCAAATAAGGTTAAACACAGCTTTGGGCAACGTCATAATGTGGTGCAATACATGGCAAATGGCAATCAATATGGAAAAAACTGCAGTGATGTCTGTCACAAATAAGAAAACAAAACTTAATTTCCCTTACGGTACTGGCAACGGCGCTCTCAGAACAGTAACTGAAAAGAAATACCTTGGTGTGATTATCTCTGATAATCTCAGCTTAAAACCCAAGTATAAAACATTACCAAAAAAGCAATGAACAGTTTATACTTCCTTAAGCGCACCTTGCGCTTTGCGACTTCAGATACCGAGTTACTCGCATATAAAGTCCTTATCCGTCCAATCTTAGAATATGCAAACGTCCTCTGGTTTCCATATATGCAAAAAGATGTACACATGCTCGAATCAGTTCAACGAAAAGCTGTTCGTTTTATCTACCATAGATATCGGTGCACTGATTCTCCCACAGAGCTGCTTTCCTACGCAAGCGTAGCCACCTTATCAAGCCGCGTCACGCTCCATAGACTCAAGTTTCATTACCAATTATTTCATAACGCATTTAACATGGATCCTGCTACTTACATTAGTTTTAATTGTTCCAGAGAAACACGTCACAAGCATGACTTTACGATTAATGAATACTCTTGTGCTAACAACACATATTACTTTTCCTTCTTCCCTCGAGCCATAAGAGAATGGAACGGCCTAGATAAATCTATAACTGCGCAGGATTCCTTGAAAAAGTTCGCTGAGCTCGCAGCCTCGTCAGTCTTGTCAACAATCCAGACCTGATGATCATGTTCAGACTGTATTGATTTTGTGTTGTTGCCCACTCGGTGTGTAACTGGCGTATTACTGTACTGTACTGTATACCGTATTCCTGTATCTTGCTGATAAATCCACTCCTGTAACAGTCCCAGTGGGACTAACGGTATGTTAAGTAAAAAATATATATATATCTAAAGACCCAAGCTATTATACAGTGTGATGAGGGATGATGATGACTTAGAAAGAGGGATTTTTTCTACTCTATAAAGCTTTTATTCGACCCACTCTGGAATATGCCGGAGTGGATCCAACAAATGCGTCATAGGTTAAACCATTGTGCCAGGTGGTGCTAACTGTATTTGTAATTGGTAGCTGCGACCCATTAGTAAGTGATTACCCTGTTTAGTTAAAGGTTCACCGACGATTACCATACTCCTTAATGCGAAATTTCAGCGCAACTCTATGCCTGTTTTTATTTCGCGATACATTGGCTGGCGTGGGCGATCTGTCTCGTGCGGCACGTCGCAAACGGAGCGAAGTGTGGCGCGACTGCCTCTCTAATCGGGAGATCGCGAGAGGCAGCGCGTGGGTGAGGCGTAAGGGCGATTCGCAGCAGCCACCCCAGACAGACCTCCGCTCATGTGACGCTTTGTTCCCATATATGGTATCGGTGGACGCGCTCGCCGCATGCCTTATCGAGGGCGTCATCGGTGAACAGACGACGGCGCGCTACTCTGGCGCCATCTCGTAGCGGTCGTCGCCGAAGAGCCCGTCTTGTGCGGCACTACGCTTTTATTCTCACGTTTTTGCCGTACCCTCCTCCTCCGCTTTTCGCCTCATGGTTCCGCTGCTTTGAGCGTCGGCGTCCTCGGCGTAACCCGAGCGAACGAGCACAGCGAAGGATGAAAGAGCGAACGCGGAGCACAGTGGGGGATGAAATACGGCGATAGCGAAGAGAGCGCGCGACGACCAAAGTGGAAGAGGAGAGTATGGCGAAAGGGTGAGGACGAAAGCAGAGTGCCGCACGGGACTACTAGATGGCGCCATAGTAGCGTGCGTCGTAGTGCATCGTAGTGAGCCGATGACGTCATTTCTAAGGCATGAGGCGAACCCGGGGCGAGCGCGTCCACTGATACCATATATGGAAACAAAGCGCTGGCACGTGCTTCGGACGCACATCGCATGTGCTGCTTCGGCCGTGCCACCGCCGCTAGGGGATGCGCACGAGACACGCGTTCCCGTTTTCGCGCTTTCTTTCCGTACAGTGAAAGACACAAAGGGTGGGTTCAAAACACCTGAAGAGCTGCGCTCAAATGTCGTATTAGGGAGCTTCTTAATTGTTGGTGAATTTTTTAACTTTACATTTACCGGGACAATTAAATCAAGGTTGTGAATGTTCTGACAACAGTTAACAATTGCAAAAACATTTTTTAAGAGTGTAGAATCTAATTTACTCTGACAATTTTTACTATCCGAGTACTGAATTATGGATAACGCTGAGGACAACGTTGCATGTTTTTAATCATGCTAGCGGAGTCAAACGAATACTACTTCTTTAATTATAATAATTTAAGAAGCAGCCGCACTCTTTAGGCGGTTGTCCGCACTTCCTCACAGGGCAAACAAAAAGATTGAACGAAAGAAAAAAGAACTCTTAACAACAATGAAGTCAATGAGCACAAACACACGCAAAGTATTGCTCACCGGTCAAGGAGTCCAGAGAAGGGACTATTATTGATTTATTATATGGTTCGAAAATAAATAATGCATAATTGAAATAGAGGACAAGAAAGCAAGGGGCAGGCATTTGAAGGGGCACAACGCCTGCCTACCCTTCAGGAAGGAAGTGACAGAAACATAAAAATTATATATAGGAAGAAAGGAAGCAAATAATAAAGAAAGAACAAGATGACAGACGCCCCAAGGCTGTGCTCACAAATATGCACAGTTCCACAGATAAGTGAAAGTAAACCGAGGGGAAGAGAGAGAGAGAATTAATTTCAATAATTTGGGTGACTCAGTTGCCCAAGCAAGCGCGAGGGTCATTGACAGCGATCATAAAATA
Source organism: Dermacentor albipictus (assembly GCF_038994185.2). NCBI lineage: Eukaryota > Metazoa > Arthropoda > Arachnida > Ixodida > Ixodidae > Dermacentor > Dermacentor albipictus. The sequence continues at coordinate 97,468,825 of NC_091825.1, read as the reverse complement.
AATAAAGAAACAAAAAAATACTTAAGAACGAACACGATCGTAACCCGATGGTCAAGCAGGCATCGCGCACGAACCGCCGCAAACGAGTTTAAAAGGTCTCGAAGTTCTCGTTAAAAGTTCTCGTTTTTGCAGACGGTACCTAATCACATACAATTTTTTTTTGTATTTAGACGCTCGAATAAGTGGGCTCAGCCACCGAGATTAATTAATGAACTTAAGCTGTCGCTCTTTTCCAAGAAGATTTCTGGAGCGACAAACGCTCGTCAATCATCTTGATTGCATTTGCCTCCTTTTGAAGAGTGAATGCTGCTGACCGACTTTCGACTTTGCAGACGTTGTTTCAGCAGGCTTTTCGGAGAGAGAACTAAGAGCAACGTTCCGGTTCTTATGCAGCGAAAGCGCGCGCTTGCAGCGTTTACGCGCCGCAAGGCCATTCGTCAACCCTTGACGCCGACATCTCGACCCGTTCTCGGAAGAGCAAGCAAACGCGGCCTCTGCGGCGTCCTTTCTTTTCCTTCCTCTTGGACCACCCCTGCAGAAGTTTACGTCACCTCGATCCCAACTCATGTCGACCTACAAAGACAGACGTACGGCGAAGCCGCACCAATGTTGGCTTTGGCCCAAGCTATCTTCACCTGCGTCTTAGAGCTCTGCGACTATTGGAATTCGCTTCCGCTTTGGGAATGAACAATGGTGTACTTGTTGCACATACAATGTAGCGACGTGACAGGCGACGTAGTCGCGTTCGTGGGTGTCACCAGGGCAATGGCGAAATTGCAAGAACACGCCCCATGCCCACGCTTAATTCTTGCCGCCTGTGGGGAAGACGCCTGCCTACGTACGCGAGCTCTCCGTGCTCGCTCGGAAATGAATACACAAAGACCAGACAGTCAGACAGGGCACTCGTCAGCGCCCTATCTCATCATCATCATCATCATCATCATCATCATCATGGTTACGCCCACTGCAGGGCAAAGGCCTCTCCCATACTTCTCCAACTACCCCGGTCATGTACTAATTGTGGTCATGTCGTTCCTGCAAGCTTCTCAATCTCATCCGCCCACCTAACCTTCTGCCGCCCCCTGCTACGCTTCCCTTCCCTTGGAATCCAGCCCGTCACCCTGAAAGACCATCGGGTATCTTCCCTCCTCATTACATGTCCTGCCCATGCCCATTTCTTTTTCTTGATTGCAACTAACATGTCATTAACTTGCGTTTGTTCCCTCACCCAATCGGCTCTTTTCTTATCCCTTAACGTTACACCCATAATTCTTCTTTCCATAGCCCGTTGCGTTGTCCTCAATTTAAGTAGAACCCTTTTCGTAAGCCTCCAGGTTTCTGCCCCGTAGGTGAGTACTGGTAAGACACAGGTATTATATACTTTTCTCTTGAGGGATAATGGCAACCTGCTGTTCATGATCTGAGAATGCCTGCTAAACGCACCCCAGCTCATTCTTATTCTTCTGATTATTTCAGTCTCGTGATCCGGATACGCGGTCACTACCTGCCCTAAGTAGATGTATTCCCTTACCACTTCCAGTGCCTCGCTACCTATCGTAAACTGCTGTTCTCTACGGAGTCTGTTGAACATTACTTTACTTTTCTGCAGATTAATTTTTAGACGCACCCTTCTGCTTTGCCTCTCTAGATCAGTGAGCATGCGTTGCAATTGTTACCCTGAGTTACTAAGAAAGGCAATATCATCAGCGAATCGCAAGTGACTGAGGTATTCTCCATTAACTCTTATCCCCAATTCTTCCCAGTCCAAGTCTCTGAATACCTCCTGCAAACACGCTGTGAATAGCATTGGAGAGATCGTATCTCCCTGCCTGACTCCTTTCTTTATTGATATTTTGTTGCTTTCTTTATGGAGGACTACGGCGGCTGTGGAGCCGCTACAGATATCTTTCAGTATTTTTACATACGGCTTGTCTACACCCTGATTCCGTAATGCCTCCATGACTGCTGAGGTTTCGACTGAATCAAACGCTTTCTCGTAATCAATGAAAGCTATATATAACGGTTGGTTGTATTCCGCACATTTCTCCATCACCTGATTGATAATGTGAATATGGTCTATTGTTGAGTAGCCTTTACAGAATCCTGCCTGGTCCTTTGGTTGACAGAAGTCTAAGGTGTTCCTGATTCTATTTGTGATTACCTTAGTAAATACTTTGTAGCCAACGGACAATAAGCTGATCGGTCCATAATTTTTCAAGTCTTTGGCGTCCCCTTTCTTTTGAATTAGGATTTTGTTAGCGTTCTGCAAAGATTCCGGTACGGTCGAGGTCATGAGGCATTGCGTGTACAGGGTGGCCAGTTTTTCTAAAACAATCTGCCCGCCATCCTTTAACAAATCTGCTGTTACCTGATCCTCCCCAGCTGCCTTCCCCATTTCCCCAACGCCCTATATGGCTGTGCTCAAACAGTTAAATTCGGGTATGCGTACGTGCTCGAGTATGTGTTTGTGTGTGTTCGTGTCTATACGTATTTGTGTACGTGTGTGTATATGTACTTGAATCAGTGTGTTTGTGTGTATTGGCGTTTGCGTGCATCAGTGTGTGTGCCTACGTGAGTGCGAGTTCTATCATTTTCTCACGTCACTTTTGTCAGTTGAGATGACAATCAAATGTTGCATAAAGGCAGGAGACAAAATTTGCCAATATGTTTAACGACAACGAATATATAAATCACTCAGTTAACCGATGTACAGTGTTTTCTGGCCACTGCCGCTGTGCACATTAATCGAGAAGAGCCTCGCGGACAAAATATTGGAGCGAATGAAGTGTGCACGGCCCCCGCTGAAGCAACTGGGGAAGTCGGAACACATTAGTTGTGTGAAAGGCGAAAATAAATGAAGATACCTGGTAGTAGAATCTTGTTTTATCCCTGCTTAGTGTACACGTTTTTTTTTCTTATTTTTTCATTGACACGCTTGTTGATATAAATTTCGTTTAACTCGATTACACTTTTCACAATACAAATTTCCTTTAAATCTATTTTCCTTCCACGCAAAGGCCCCATCTGTATCAAACGTGCTGCATACGTTTCTTTCTTTCTGTCTATCTCTTGCTTCTTTTTGTTAATTTACGAGAATAAGGCGTGACGTCCAACGTTTGGCTGATCTCGCGCACAACGGTACTGCGTTCGCGAAGCATCTTCTGCATAAAATTTGCCGCCACTGACAGTTCGCTAACCAATTCTGGCCAAGCGGATGATGATTTTTTGCCTTCTAATGGAACAGGGGCCTCCAAAGTATCGCCCACGACCGTTAACGCTCCTTCAGATGACTGCCTGCAAGCAGGCAGAGCGTTTTTCATCACAAAACCTGCGGCGCCTCATCCACCTGATGGAGGCTCCTACGTGAAGTTTTTGCCCTGTTATACCTTTCCTAGGAGCTGGCTTCACTGCAGTAAGGAGATCACACCCCGTCCTAGGCAGCACCGACGAATCAGGAGCCTCATGTAGTCATCGTCTGAGGAATGTGTGACGCTCCTGTTGGTCGGTCCATGTCACTACGTCAGAAAACGTGCTGAGCACTTCACTCCACCAAGCGTGCTGGGGCCTGAGAGTGTTCACCAGCTTTTGGCACGCGAATACAGAGCATGCAAATGGCTCAATAGTATAAAGCCCGTTTCTTCGCTCCTCGGCGCCTCGTTCCTGCAGCCTGTATTCTCGGTACGACAGCCGACTTGGACAGCCCCAGTCACGCAACCCGTAGTCTCAACGCTAGCTGAAGCAGCTCATCAGAGCAGAAACCGTGCGCAGTAATAACAGATGGTGGTGGTGAAAAGCCTTTATTACAGTAACGAGAGGTGTGAGCCCCATAGTGCGGCTTTACATACTAGGTGAAGTTCCTAGTCCGGGACACCATTGGTCGAAGCCGCCAGCCTGGCTCTCTGGACCAACGCCTTCAGGAAGGACTGAACAACCAAGTAGGGCCGCCTTCCAGTCCTCTCGGGTAGAGGGAGAGAGAGAGAAAGATAAACGGGATGGGAAAGGCAGGGATATTAACGGGATAAGGTGCTGGTTTGCTACACTGCACTGGGGGAAGGGGAAATGAAAGTCGGAAAGAACAGCGGAGATGAAAAAAGCGAAGAAACGAAAAAGAAGGTAGGAAAGTTGGTGAACGTTCATGAGAAGTACAGTACCTCCAACAGGCCACTCGAACGTAAAGATTTCAAGAGTGTCTACACTGTCTTGTGGTGCGACGACTGCATAGGTCGGCGTTCAATGACTTTGCTCCGAAAATGGCTGGTCGTCAAGACGCACAAGCGTGGTCGCGAGTGCCTGCCTGTATGCGCTATATCGAGAACAATGTCAAAGAACATCTTCGATATTGTCCTCGCCGCCACAGTGGTCACACGCAGCACTATCCTCCCATCTGATGAGGAAAGCAAACGACTTCGTATATGCGAAGCCAAGCCACAATGCGTAAAGCACCGTTGTCTCGGGTCGGGATAGTCCACGTGGAGGATAAAGTTGCAGACATAGGTCCAGCCGATGTAGACGTGTGTGCTGGAAACTAGGTGTGTTCATCAGCGTTTGTGTGACATCATTCGCTACCAATCGAAGTTGAGCTGCTGTATCTGTTCTTGACAGTGGGATTGGCTCCTGCACGCAGTCTTCATGAGCAGATCGAGCAGGTTCATCGGCTTGTTCATTACCCGTTATGCCACAGTGGCTAGGGACTCACTAAAATGTAACGCCATGTCATTGCTCAACGAGGCGATGAAAGAGCTCTCGGATTTGTAGCGCTAGTTTTTCGTAAGGTCCACGGCGTAAGGCGGCAAGCAAGCAGTGTATAGCTGCCTTAGAGTCGCTGAATTTGCTCCACTTTTGAGGTGGTTATTCTCGAATTATGCATAGTGTGCTACGAAGAGCAACTAGCTCCGCGGCTGTCGATGTAGATGATGCGATGTCTTGAACTTCAAGGTGGTGGCTTTCGCTGGAAAAATCACTGATCCTGCAAAACCGAGCACGTGCCTCTTTTTGTCAGATGATACTGCCTTATCGTGCATGAAACCTGCCATCAGATCCCACAGATGCGGTGAGAGTTTTCTTTCCCCTTTGGTGCTTGGCTCAGCCACAAGTTCGACTGACAGTAAAAGGGATTACAACGAAGGTACAACTCCACTCAGGTAGAGAGAAAGAGAGAGAGAGAGAAAAGAAGATAGGAAAGGCAGGGAGGTTAACCAGACGCACGTCCCGTTTGCTACCCTGCACCGGGGAAGGGGTATGGGGATGAAGAGAGAGAGAGAAAGAGAGGAGAGACAGAGAGAGCACAGTTGAAGGTTCACACCGAGTCTACACACGGTTCCCAAGACCTCTCAGGTAATGCTTGGGTTCAGGGTTAGGGCTGGATTGTATTGACAGGCCCGGACCATGTGGTACGTATCGGCCACTACCCCCCCCCCTCCCCCCTCCCCCCTCCCCACTACAGAGCTAGCACCTGTCATTGACCATAAGGTCTAAATGTATCACGATAGCGGGGCAGAGCATCGTGTTAGTACACTAATAACAGGCGGCGACATCACGGGGAAGCGTGAGCCCGAGGAACGTCTCCTATCTTGTTTTCAATGTGAATACGTTTCTTTGGCTCTTTCGGTCCGTTTTCGAGGTCAGAGGGCCGGCAATTAGCGGACTTCCGTTAAAATCGCGTGCCCTCACGCAACTGCAGTTACCGGGCGCGTTAACTTCTTAGATGGCAGTGACGGTCGAAGGTCGACTGCGGCGACAAATGCGTGACTAGCCCGCGGTGCAATTTCGTCACCGAACGTCGACTAAGCTGATTATAGTTTACGCACGTGCTGTTGTGCGATTTGTGGCGTTTGAGAGTTTGGGTGTTGTAGTCGGTGGTGGCACTGTGTCGCGTTTCTGCGCCACTTTAATAAAAAGAAATAAATGAATAGTGAAATTTTACGAAAGGACAAGGGCGGCGAACTTTGCAACACCAATTCGATCGTCCTAAAAATCTTCGTACTTCCTAGAAACAGCACGCTGGCCATCATGTGAAAAAGAAAATGGCAAGCCTGATTACTCGGCAATATTTTATATTTACGCGGTCCAACAGCTCGAACATAAAAACAGCACGCACACCATGTATACGGGCCATGGGCTAAGCTGACTTTATGCATTTTACGCAACCGGCGTTCATGTGAATCTGTCTAACCCCTTTATATTCACTCCTACGTCTTATTACAAGGCCTTCTTGCTCGTTTGTGAAGTTATTATTGTAACTGTGTTCTTATTCTGTTGAGTGAATCTTTTGTACTGTTTTCTACTGCATATTTATACATCTTTCTCACATTCTGTATTCATTGTTTGTGGATATAAGTAGCTAGCGGCCCACTAGCAGGCGTTAAGAATTTCTGACAATTACCGACCAAGAAAAGAACCGTACATCAACAGTTCATAGCCAACAGTAGACAGTGCATTATTACTGCTTGCCTCAGCACGGCGAAGTTACTTTTGAGGAAGGCTCTAGGATAAGCTGAGTGATGAAAAGTGAGAATAGCGATTGAAATGAGTACTAGCGGTCACGTAAGTTTGCATCTTTTCCCACTTCGACATGATTTCGACCCGCACGCACACGCACGCGCGCGCACTTACCCACACACAACACAACACACACACACACACACACACACACAAACACACAAGAACACACACACACACGCACACACACATGCACACACACACGCGCACACACACACGCACACACAAACGCACACACACACTCACACACGCACGCACAAACACCCACGCACTCACACACACACACAAACACACACACACACACGCACACACACACATAAACACAAACACACACACACACACACGCACTCACGCACACAAAACACACACACACACGCGCACACACAAGCGCGCACACACACGCACACACACACAGAAAAACACACACACGCACACACACACAGAAAAACACACACACGCGCACGCGCACACACACACAAACACACAAAAAACACACACACACAAACAAACACACACGCACACACACACACACACGCACTCACACACACAAAAAAACACACACACGCGTGCACACACAAGCGCACACACACACGCGCACACACACAGAAAAACACACACACGCGCACGCGCACACACACACAAACACACACACACACAAAAACACACACACACACAAACACACACACACACACAAACACGCACACACAAACACGCACACACACACGCACACACACACGCACACACACACACAAACACACACACGAACACACACACAAAAACACACACGCACACACAAACAGACACACACACAAACACACACTGGCACACACACAAAAACACAAACACACACACAAACACACACACACACGCACACACACACAAACACACACATACACACGCACACGCTCACGCCCACACACAGAAACACACACACTCGCACACACACACACACACACAAACGCGTGCGCGCGCGCATGCACACGCAGCGACTTCAAGTTCAAGCGGCTGAGAAAGGCATGAGCTAAAGTAAAAAAGAATAGAAGCACATCGAACCTTGATATAAATTGGGTTAATTCTACTTTGTTAAAATTCTACAGAAATTCTATTCTTATCCTACTTATTGTATTCTACCTAAATTCTATTTCTTAAAATTCTACTTACCACTTGTAAATATTTCAGACATCTTAAACGGTAATGGCACAGGCCGTGTAATAATTCATTTCATTCGGAAACGCGAGGAACTCCAACTCAGGGTCAGAAGGAGCAAACAGCATGACACATGTGCTTAATATTTTATGGCCACGGCCGTTGCAAAAATAGCCCCAATAAAGAGTATTTCAATATATTAATCTCCACTCTATACATCCTTCGTCCTATGCATGGCCAGCAGTAACGGCCATGGTCTCATATTTCATTTAGTTGCACCACCTGTCTTGTTTCCAAATGCAGAACACTTAAAGTCAGAACGTGAATGCGGTTTTCATACGTAGACAAAAACGCTGAGCGCTTGTAAGCGGAGGCGTTGTTTCTTGAACCGAACACCGGACAATCGATGTTGAAAGAAACGAATGAGAACAAGTGAGGAGAAAAATAGTAAGCGAGCTGGTGCTAGTTCTTTCAGCAGACGTGGCTGAAGATGGATGACTTCGTGCAAGCATATATCTCTGAAATCGTGTCCGAGAGAAACGCGCTGTAACCATTCGTTAGCTGTAGCCTCTGCGTGCATGCGCTTGATATATGATAGTGTTCAAGTTCACCGGCACACAATGTCCATTATTACGTGGCATCGATCCTAGCTGGGGGTAAGAAACTGCGTGACTTCAGTGATATTTTGTTGCCGGCCCGGTTCGCCACAATTTTTCTATACTTATGTTTTGCGCTCGTTTCGCAATAGATAATGAAAGAAGTTCTGCGTGCAGTGAGAAATACAATGCCCAATGAAAAATTTGGAGGACGCATAAGCTTCGCCTTTAAGAGTGGAACGCCGATAGCATTTAAAGATCCCTGACTGTTTCTCACGCTTCCCGGCAACTGGAGCGTATGTAACCGTAACGTTTAGCGAGAAACGGTGGCCTCGAACACTTTGCACGATGGCGGGCTTTGTGGTAGGAGCACGGCCTCTTGCACGGGCCGCGATGCGGCGGAGGCGAGCGCCAGCTGGAGGTATTGCAAGGAACCGGGCGCGCCGCGCTCCGTGGCCCCCGAGACACCTATGCGCCGGGGTGCGCAAATGGCAGGCGCCGCGGTCGGTCTGTGAATTGTGGCAACGCTGGAAAAGGGGTTTCTTTGAGTTCTCGCGTAACAGAATTACGTTTTCTCTCGTATAGTCAAATGACAATCCGAGAGCTATAATGTCTGTATGTTGTGTGTATGTCGCAGTTTACGATTTTTCCGCGTATTTTAGATTGAGAAGTTCGATTAGTTCAGTAAATTCCTTGCCCCACATGGATGGCCTGGGTATGGACAATTCACAAATAATTTTGCCTATACGGTGACTGTCGCTGAACGCTAGGCGCCGACGCGGGCACGTTAGCGCTGTCGCGTTAAAAAGCGACAAAAGAAAGATAAAGAAAAAGGAAAGTTGGAGCCTGCGAGGGCGCTAACCACATTAGGAAAACAAGGCAAGAGTGGCACATACGAGCAAGATGGGTTCTTACGTCTACAGCTGCCTTGTGTTTATACTAGTCGTACGTGCATGTGTAGAGAGAGAGAGAGAGAGAGAGGAAGGAAAGGCAAGGAGATTAACCAGAAGCACGTCCGATTTGCTATCCTTTACTGGGGGAAGGTATGATGGGTTGAAAAGAGAGAATGGTAATAAGAGAGAGAGAGAGGACCAGTCGCACGTGCACTGGAAGGAGCACACCATGCTTGCCGCTGAAGGCCGTCTAGAAATAAGGGCCCTGCAGAAACATTTGGTGGCGAGGTTTACTTCTAACTCTCCGTAATGTCAGACAGCTGTGGATCCTAGGAGGAATACGCTACGTTGTCTCGAGTCTTCGTTTCACAAAGTTGTGTTTCCGGGCTTCGAGTGCTCGACTATTGCAACCTCGTGCTGCTATATCACGTACTGCCTTCGTTGTCTGTTTATTTCAGTTGATAGAGTGAGTGCCATGGAGATATATATATGAGAGAGAAGTCATAAGGTGAAAAGCAGGGAGCTTAATCAGGCTGAGCCTGGTTGGCTACCCTGCACTGGGGAAAGAGGATTGAAGGAGGAGAAGGAAGAAACAAGGTCTCAGTTTGCACTGTTGTACATACGTACAAGCGTTTGTCGCTGAGGAAATCACAGGCGGTCATACAGGCTGGTGCATTTCAAGAAACGCCCCAGCACCTTTGTGGCCTTGCACAGACTCACGAGGCATAGGCCCAAGATCTTCTTCTCTGTGAAAGGACGGTCGTCTAAGTGCTCCGAAGCTGTATGAAGGGCACTCTTCGCGTTTTCGTAATTGGGGCAGTCACACAGGAGATGTTTCGCCGTTTCTTCGACACCATATCTGCTGGAATTGGGACTGTCCGACATTCCAATTAAGAACGAGTAAGCGGCTGTGAAACTCCTGCTGGCAAGCGGCACAGTAGCGCTTCTTCCCGTCCGTTATAACCAGGTAAAAGTTACAATGTCCTATGCGAGTCCATAGCATATAGGCGCTGGTTGGTGAACTCAGGTGTGTTCCATTTCCTTACAGTAATAATATGGGCAAGACTGCTAAGGTGCCGCGCTGCATCCATTCTCAACAATGGTATCTTTTCGCATTCATCTTGTGCCTCAGGGACAGATTTGTCGGCAATTTCAGTGCCAGTAATGTTGCAGTGCCCAATTATCCACTGAAGTACAATGTCGTGGCCTCCGTCCACCGCTTGATATTAGCATGATCGTATCTCCCCCAATAATTGTTCATGTGGGCTGCGGCGCAGAGCTGATAAGATCGATTGCATGGCTGCATTTGAATCACAGAACATACCCCAGTGATTTTATGATTGTTGCTGCACATATAGCACTGCACTATGAAGGGCGGAAAGTTCGGATCCTTTGATGAGCTACATACGCTCTAAATGCGCCTTTGAAACCATGGAACGTAACTTAATATATTTTGTCCATTCGCGGCGAAAGTGGCGGCCCCTGTACAACACAGCTCTCAAAATGAACTCTATCTGAACAAATCAGTTGTGATTTTTTTTTTTTCGCTTGGGTTGCCATGTGGCATAACGTCACAGTAGAGCTAAATATGAGCTCGTATAAGCATGCAGGCCAGATTCATAGATATACTGCAATAATAACTTATAAAATGTGTTGTCCATAGTACATCTTTCATTGTCTTCAGTTTGATCACTCAATTTTACGCTTTTGAGCACGCTTCCGCGAATTGTCCTTGTCGAGTTGCTCAAGCTATTCACTTCATAAACTAGAATACACCGAAATCAAGCTCATCATTAACGGCTACAGCTTCGTTCTTACTGAAAAATGAAATGTGCAGGTTCAGCACGCGTGTTTAAATCTATGTAACGCGAACCTTTAATGCAGCGGTTAACTAAATCATGTTCAACTAATGGTGGTACGTACAGTTGTATTTACTTTTATCCTGTGCAACGTTCAACCTCATGCAATGTTTATGTTTATCCACCATAAAGGTAACAACTTTAATCTCGGGCAGCGTTTATGTTCATGCACTACACCACTCTCAAGCCGTGCCGTGATGCTATAACACCAAATCAGGTGGATGCATAGTGTGGGACGTCGACGCACTGATGTCACAAGGACGACGGCGATGTATGATGCTCGTCGATGGAAAAATGTTGATGGAAAGTGTATGCACAGAGAAGCGCGACACATATGTAGCCACATTCAGGGGCTCTGTACCTTTTTTGTCACAGTGGCACATCCTCGTTCTGGAGGATTGGCCAAGAGCGGCCATGTACCTAGTGGCAGATACCGAATCTATGAACGACTCAATATCACAAAAAATCCACTGAATACAATTTGCCATTCTAGTCATCGTGCTTTAGAGATACCTGTGAGCCGAAGTTATTTGATAGGTTTTTATGTGCGCTTTTGTTTTGCTGCGCCAAACACAGGCGTTCTTACTCGGACTTCCTTGTCTGTCAGCGTAAAAGGGATATGTAAGCCTGTTCGCTGGTACTAGCATTCGGTACACACACAACCTTCGTATATGTATCCAGAATCATATTCGCCGAGATACTGACTGGCCACGTCAAATGCAAGAAAGTAGGCAAAGAAGATGTCGCGAGAAAAGAAATTGTTTAATAACTGCATTGTCCTAGGCACGAAGCTTTGCGTTTCGTATAACACTGCGTCCGCTGATACGTGTAGAAGTGGTCAAAATTTACAGCACCGTCGACCTACTTCCACAACGTTGTCGCCTGGGCAAGGATATATAATGGTGAGGTCTTAAAACCCAGTAGCCCCTACAAAGTAGCAGGCACTAAATTCGGCATAATCAATGGCTTCGAGCTGGTAGGTGCCAATGACGACACCGGAAGCTAGATAAAGACTCGTCCGGGGGATACTTCTCAGACTCTTAAGCAGTTCCCCTGTCGTGATCAACACGACAGCCAGCTATAGTGTGGTCTCCAGCCACAAGACGCAGGCACCCCTACAGTGAATCGCTCGAAGACGGTAAATGCCAAGACGGATTCTGGGACCACCATGATGGGTGGATACTGAGACGTCAAGATGGATTCTTCCGCAACAGTTCCCTACGCACAGCTTTGGAAAACGTAGATACGAACATAGATACCGCGAGTCTTCTCCCTACGCGCCCTCCCACAGCGTTTTCATCTTTATCGTGCCTGTGTCTCACATCGTTTCAATGCTTGGCTCGCCGAAGTTGCTTTACATAACCTAAACCGAAAACACCTAATCTGCTGCGTGCTCTTCGGAGCGTGTCGGTGGCAGCGTTTTTGCCTCGTCTGTATGCAGCGCAGGACGAGTCATTTGCATTCTTTAAGCACGCCACTAGCACCGCTGCGGTTCTGTCCTGCGTGCTCCCCTATTGTTATGCTAAACCCTTCGACATCGTTAGCAGCTGTCGCAAACGTTGCGCCCCGACTGTGGTCGGCGAGGGTGGTGTGTGGAGAGAAGGAAGCAAGTAGTGCACGTATCTTCCGTGCAGCCGGTACTGCGGGGCGAAACTTTCCACGTGAATAGCGTCAATAATATCGCATCCAAGGGCGCACCGACGGGCCGAACAACGGCGTCGATTCCCACCGCTAAGAAAAAGTAAAAAAAAAGGCAAACGTTCAAAGAATCATTGTGGTGGGAATATTTAAGCTGAATTCACACGGGTCAGCTGTGTGCAACTTACTAGCGCGTAAGTAAATAGCCTTTTACACGTGATGGACAAAGTCACGAATACCCACTGAAGGACGGCAAAAGAACCCACAGTTGAGCTTCTATAGACAGCGCACAGTCGCAACGCGCACAAGAACGCACGCACGCCTCCCCACCTTGAGAATAACTTCTCTGTAACCATATTGTGAGTTTTTCTTAAAGCACTTAAGGCAAAAATTTGCCTGCATATAGTTTGCGAGTGTCCCGCATAGCAGAAAAGCTTTAAACGCGCCGCAGCAAAGCTTTGCACTGTCGTGTGTGCCACCATGGCATGCAGCGAAGCCGCCTTGTGCTTTCGTTTGCGTTTGTGCGGTTCGCAGTTCCATTTAGACCCGCGGGCTATATGCCACTGCTACTGCACCAAGCAAGCGGGCCTGTCGAACCAGCTGTGGTGGTCCTCGCGTGTGCGTATACCTGTGTTTCCGTGCTCCACACACACTGCTGCACGCGATTTATGGACCGCACGCGTTAAGCGAACGCTCGCAGGCATTTGTAAAGTCGAGAAATAAAGGAGAGAGAAGGATCGCGCTTGCGAACGAGGAAGCATGGCACTGGGAGAGCGTCCCGCCGAATTCATGCCACGAATGCCAGATAGCTCGCAGACGCCCGGCGCGATAGAGGCTTTCTCACGTACGTTCCTTCATATGCGGAGGCGCTGGCAGAGCCGATTAAGGAAACACTTTCAAACTCGAAGCATACGGCACGCGGCTCTGCTACTTACATGTCCGCATGTAGTGCGGTTGGTCTATAGAAAAAAAGAAACACAGCTGTGACAGCTTTTCTAGTACTCCCATCTTCAAGTATGTTGAAATCGGTTTAATTAATTTTTGTTTGGTTGATTTAAGAACATTTTACAAGCGTTTAGTCCCGTTAGGGAATAATGGAGACAAGGTTAATTAAGGGCCTTCACTTCCACTAGAGATTGCTTTGTGTGGAACTTGTGCACGTGTTACAGATCAAACAGCTTTGGCTAACCAAATTTTAAAGATGCGCTATAGAGACTGATGAGTAGTTGCATTTTGCCGTTCGGAGTTCACATAAAAGCTAAAAACCTTTTTTGTGTCACTCTGTGAAGTCTTTTTCCCGTGCTCTTTAGCATCACTGTTGGTCCTTTTGGCATCGCGAACCGCACTGATCCCTAATCTAACTGGAACCCTTCACTTAGAAACGCATTTAGGAGTGCACACCATTTTTACTTAGAGAGAGAGAGAGCAAGGAGAGGAAAGGCAGGGAGGTCAACCAGACGAGCGTCCGGTTTGCTACCCTACACTGGGGGTGAGGGAAAGCGGAATAAGAAGAGGAAAAGGGGGATAGTGAGCACTGAGTGCGCGTGGGAGGATGCACAGGGACCCTATAAACGGTCTCTTAAACCGGCGCACTTCAAGTAGTGTACTAGTGCACGAATCGCATATCATGCCGGTAACGGGTGTGGTCACGGTCCGAGGGTCTTTGACTTAGAGAACGCTCCCGAGTCCAGTCGGCTTCAAGTTGTCCTGAGAAAGAAGCTTTGTATGTCGTAGCGAGGACAGATACACAATAATTGCTCGATAGTTTCCTCGCGCCTACAGGAGTCGCACATTGCGCTTCCGACCATTTCAATACGATACGAGCAAGCGTTCGGGAACCCCACTGGAAACCTCGTGTTGACGTGGACGGGGAACCATACGATTAGGCTCCGTTGGTGCGTGGGGTTGCGACTTCTCTTAAGGATGTTGGCTTTGAGCGAAATACGTCATTCGGCAAAGTTTCTTACCGCCGCCTGGAAGCCGCTCAGGACGGTGTTGCAGTCCGGATTCGAGAGGGCCAGGGTGATAGCTAGCTTTTCGGCTTCCGCTGGATGTTGGGCTTCAACGCTACACGCGTTGTCGGTTTTGTAATTGGCGTCTATTACTGCTACAGTGAAGCGTCGGCCATCGGGGTGTTCCGCGGCGTCGACGAAGCGCGCGTCGGTTACTGGTGTAGGATGGGAGGAGGGCTTTGGCTCTTACTAGTCGGCGACCTTCGTTGAAGTCCGGGTGGACATTCCGGGGGATGGCTTCAACGTGTATGGTTTCTCGAATTTCCTTGGGTGTTTGCGCTTTGTGTCCGTGGTGGTTGTGGTACGTGATGCCCAGTCGGTCGAGGATGTATCGGCCTGTATTAATCTTGGTGAGTCTTTCGAGCTGAGATATGCATTTTGCTTCGGCGATCTCCTCGAGCGTGTTGTGCAGTCATAGCTCTAGGAAGAGCTCAGTACTGGCGGAATCCAGGAAACCGAGGGCATTCTTGAACGTTCTTTGGATCAGGACGTTAAAGTTGTTTCTTTCGCTAGTTGGCCGGTTGTAGAAGGCCGTCACGTAGGCGATATAGCTGAGAGGATTAGGATTAGTCTGCTGGCGCTTTGCGCTCTCATGCCTTTTCTTTTGTTTGTGTAGATAATATTCTTCTTGCTCGCTTACGGGGGTATAAGCCATTCATTGTCTTTCGTGACGGACAAATTTTTCGTTGGGTAGGCGTGAAAATGCTCACACATTTAATAACAGAGATGATACTAGAATGTGTATGCGTACATATCGTCCCGATGACCACAGATGAGGACAATAAATGTGTTCGCACCTTTGTTAAAAATTCAGTGTC
Source organism: Dermacentor albipictus (assembly GCF_038994185.2). Taxonomy (NCBI): domain Eukaryota; kingdom Metazoa; phylum Arthropoda; class Arachnida; order Ixodida; family Ixodidae; genus Dermacentor; species Dermacentor albipictus. The sequence continues at coordinate 97,453,365 of NC_091825.1, read as the reverse complement.
ACCTCTGTGTTGTATGTTAACAGCTTCGCGGATCATCCACTTTCATAGAGTGGAATGGTTCATGATTTACTTTTTTCTTATGTACCCCGAAATTCAGATGACAAATGCGTGTGCACTATGCAATGACTTAGCGAACTTACCTCACATGCTCTGGCGATGCCCCGCGTTACGCGGCAATGAAAGTAACACTTCTTCACGCTGGGATGCTGTCTTACACAGCCCCAACCTCGAAGAACAGTTATGGGCTGTCCAACGGGCCCGCGACGCAGCGGAGAGGCTCGGCCTCTCTGTCCCGATGTGGGAGCGGCCCGCTGCACGCTAGGGCGCGCCCTAAAGGACCCTAATAAAGTTTTTCATCCATCCTTCTGTTGATTTATTTCATTTTTAATGGTGCCCTCCGAAAACAAAAATGGGCTGACTTTATATTGTTTAGTAATTGGTATTCCATCTAAGCTCTTGTTTTGGTTATCGGTCGTTATTAGCTGTGATTCATGAACTTGGCTCTAACGTCCGTCTAGGCATGCACACATTCAAAACTGCATTCAATTATGCATGCTTCAATAAAAGAAAGAGGAAATGTGTCCCTTCTAAATCCATTCCACGAACTTCCACAGTCATCTGCATTGTTGCACTTGAACGCTCGGGCGGGGCAATTAACGGCGACTGCTAGGCTAGCCTCGCCTGTGGCAGCACTACCACCCCCATTGCGAAGGGGCACAGAAGTCTGCTTATTTTTACAGAGAATGAGTTTGGAGTTGTTCGTGAACTCGTTTCAGCAAATCACCTTTCCTCAAAAAAAAGAGAAGAAAAAACTTCACGTGCAATGCGAGCACTCAACTGTGCTCATGCGTCGTGCCCACACCCTTTGAAACCGTTCACTCAAAAGTGGCTATTTCGGAGCTACTCACGGAAGCGACAATATGCAGCGCTTCCTATAGTTCTCACACTACTCTGTAACGGGCCATTGGACGGCCACCGGACCTTTGAAAAGCACGCAGTCAAAGAAAAAAAATAACAAAGAGAGAAGCAGAGGGGGACAGAGCTGCACTCAAGAACGCGGTGCTTCGGTGCTTCGTTGCCCTTCGATGAAAGAGCCCGCGCCTCCACTGCCGTCCTCTTCGTAATGGGCATTCCAAATGACCTCTCGGAAGACCAAGAGCACACACACTGGCCGGCGTCGCTGAGAACAAGTTCCGCGGAAACGGTCACGGCATCAATCAAGCATGCGGGGTCAAGGATAGTAAATTGCCGGCTGGGACCTCCGTCCACTTCTGAGGGCCCGTGTACAAACTGCTGCCGACTTTTGTGTGTGCGTGTTTGTGCACTCTGTCCTTAACGATGGTCTCACTAAAGAGCGCGGAGACCAGTGGAATGTGTCAGCGTTCAAGGTTACGACGTGAGGCGCTTATGTTTTTAGCACACATATGTGGTCGGCGTAAACTCCTTTGTGACACCAAGCTGTGACAACAAAATCTTTGTGAGTAGCTTTACTTGTGTATGTGCGTCTTTAGGTGCATGTGCTGTTCGTGCGTTTGTGTCGTCGCCGTGTATGCGATAGTTATCACCCAGCATCCGAAGTATAGCCTGTCAGGCAATCCGCCAAGCTAACATCTCCAACATCCCGTTAAAGCCGGCAACACTCCCTCTGCCATCTGTACAGGAAAACGCAAGATATGCCCACTTGTAAGCTTCCACGAATGATGGAGCAAATGTGAAGCTGAAATTAAAGGCAACCTTTACCAACAACGTGGCGATATGTTACGCACATTCCCGGTCCCCAAGAAATCTCCACATGTCGAAGACTTAAAATCGCAGCTTTTTCCACGTCGCGCCCAGTTCTACTATTTTTTCTTTCATATTTTTTAAATTTGCTTCTGCCCGCATTGGCATGCACCCTTTCATCTTACGCAGTCACTTTTGCACAGTCGCTGCCGTCACTGTGAAGAGGAGTATTTGCCCGCGCTTGATCGCTCAACTTGCTCGGCTCAGAATGCACCGCTTAAAAAGGCGCGTGGTGCAGGCCTTGGCATCATGCTGCGTGGAGGGCCACCACCTTCCCTTCATCCCTATTTGCTCGTCATTGTTAAGAAATGGAGCACTACTGACTCGTACTCGCGCACCACCTATATAGACGGAGAAGCCTAATACACTTGAAGAGCTCTCAAGGATGTGATCTTTGAGAAGAGGGCCTCAACTATGGCCGGCGCTGCGCAAACATGGTGCCAAAACCAGTGCCGTCGCGATTGCGGAAGGCAAACAGTGCTCCGATGTGGAGACGGTTGCGCTGATTGACTTGACTGACGCAACCATTATTTCGCTTTCAGCGGCTGACACGGGCTAACAGACGTAGAGCGATGTACTTCCGCTTTGGTCCTCACGGCTGAACGAGTAATAAGCATGTATACTGCGGCGCCAGACAGCCCTGCGCAGACGTTAGGGGACAGTGGGGCTTTCGCAGTCGGTCTGCTTTATTTCTTCATGTTCCTATCAGCTGTGTGTGGTGGTTGCATTACGCGTGTTTTTTTTTTTTTATTCCTTCACACGCGTGCACTATCCTGCGTGCTGCATGTTGTGTAGAACAGCTCGTTCTTTAGGGCTCATACTTGGAAATGCAAAGAAAAGAAAGGACAGGTGAAGCCTTACCTTCCTTGGGGGTTTTGCTCTGTTATGGCGTTGCGCTGCTAAGCGCAAGGTCGCGGGGCAAAATCCTGGTCACAACGGCCGCATTTAGATGGGGCCGTTGTGCTGATGGATGTACAGTCAACCACAAAATTTTGCGGAACATGAGGTCAGAAAAAAGTGAATATCTGCGCAGCGCCACAACACAACCTATTATTCGCATTTACGACTTCTACCAGTGTATGTGAACAACAGTATGATGTTCTGTTTTACTGACTACTGTTACAAGGCTGCTCGGAAATTGAACGTTTTCCTAGATTCCGTGGTGCGTAAACGTTTGTGGTTGACTGTACTTGGCAGCAGCACGTAGTGCGACAAGCTATGTGACGTTAAATGTCGTTACCTGGCACACCTATGATGGATGTACTTTACAGCAACATTAAGGGATGCAAGCTATTTTATTTATTTATTTATTTATTTATTTATTTATTTATTTATTTATTTATTTACACCCTAAGAACCCGTAGGGGCATCACACAAGCGGGGAGGGGGGGGGGAGTTTACACAATCCAAATTTCCATCACGTACAACAGAAGAGAAAAGCACGCACAGAAAACCCGCACATCGTACACTTGCAAAAGAAAAGGAGAAAACCATTACGAGCAATGCAACATTCGGCTTTGCATAACACAATTCGATAATTATCTACTCTGCTAACATGAAAATCTTACATGAATCAAGTCACAGTCATTACATTCAAATTACTGCACTGTTCTTGGTTCAAGATGGGCAAGAAGGGCTTTCTGGAAAGAAGGAGTTTCCCTTATTGTCACAACGCTTTCCGGTAACGCGTTACATTCTTCGATTGATAACAAAAGGGGGGAAGTTTAGCACTTTACTGTTTTTGCGAAAATAGGTGATACCTTGTGTATGTGATCGATACGTGTGGAGATATGATGCTACGTATAGCCGCGAATCCAGAGTCATGAAAATATAGAGAGTGGCAAAAAGACAAACGTAAAAACTTGCGTCTAGCGCCAAGGTTTAAAGGATTAAGTGTGCGCTTTAAACTCTAAATGTCGTTACATGACACTCTTGTAACTTAATTGTGACAGGTACGGCCGGTATGACAACGACACCTTTAGAACATGGTGAAGAAGACCATAAGCTCGACGAACACATGAACAATTGATCGGTTATAGTTCTCCTGTGCATCCTCCCACGTGCACTCAGTGCTCTTTCTATTCCCCATTTGCCTTACCCCAGTGTAGGGTAGGAAACTGCACACTCGTGTGATTGATCTCCCTGCCTCTCTTCTTCTTGCTTTCTCTCTCTACCAGGTATTCAAGGTTAGGCAAATTCTCTATAAGGTTTTGTGTAATGAAGATGACATCATGTTCCGATGGCTGTCGGGTCACTGTATACTGCCTTGGTCACTGTAACGACCTTGCTGATAATGTAGCCCGGTAAGCCCCCAAAGTAATTCGGATAGTTCCGATGCTTTGTTTGCTCGCTGAGATCAAGGCGCAAACTTCTTCCAACAAACCTATTGCCTCGAATTCTCGCCTATTCAGATTTGACCTTTCGTTGAATTACTGTGCCGCCTCCGGCTAGGGGTGACGTTTACTAAAGCCTGCTCATTCCTTATCCCAACAGCAGGTGCATACATTGCGCTTCCCGTGTAGTGAAAAGACAATCAAACACGTGCTGTGTTTTCGTACTCGTTATGGCATCGAGCGCAGCATTCACCAGCCTCTGTTAAACCAGTTGTACTCGAGACTATATTCGGAGACAAACATTGTTGGACAAAGGTCTCATGCGCCCATGGCTCACAAAGGAAAGCGACCATTGCTACCATTTCTGACATTGACGGGCCTCAGTGACTGATTGTACAGGCGTGGTGGGCCGCCCCATGTGCAAACACGGGTAGTGTCTTCCTTCATCACTCCTTTTCACTCTCTCTCTCTCTCTCTCTTATTTATCTCTTGAACTCCTTTCCCAGTGTAGGGTAGCAAGCTGGATCAGCGCCTAGCTTACCTTCTTTTATTTTCTTGTTTCTCAGTCTAAGTCGCCATGTTTTCCCGTTCACTTCTAGTTCCAACGAAGACGAAGATCGGAAGAGGAAAGCTGTATATAAGAGTTACTGCAAATATCGAGCGCAGTTTATAGCATGTGCAAGCTCTGCTCGGGGCTGCACACGTTAATTATTTTTCTGCCCCGTCAAGCGCGTTTCTTGTCTTCCTTAACGATGGCGGCGTCACGGTCCGACTAAGTTCCCCCAGCTGCCGCTTGCTCATTTTTTTTTTCTTTTCGCCTTCGCGTTAGCACCGCGATTTGAGAGATTAGTAATGACAGCGAGTGTATAAGTTATCGCAGCTGGCAGTCACCAGAAAAAATCGCTCCCCCTTTATTTCATCTTCGATCGTTCCTCGCACGCTTTCCATGCCAGTTCTGGAGCACTTTAACTTTCCCTTCCTTTGGAAAAAAAAAAAAAACATGAGTCTTTTCCTACGCCTGCGTCACGCAACCTACGCATGCTAGACTTACTTCCCAGGCCAGAACACTCTCCACACCTTTCGTTCTGGATGAACGGCTTATTACCAATAGCTCCGCTTCGGTCTTGGGTTCGGGACTCATGGAAAACGCAAGAAGTAAAGGCGCAACGGATAGGTTGAGGAAGTTCGCCGCTCGTCTATAAGAAAAATATGGAGCAACATTAGGCGCCCGTTATGAAGAAGAAACAAAGAAAGGCAGCAAGTGGAAAGGAAGGCAAAAGGAAAGATGCCACGCACTCAAAAGCGCGCGCGCAGCCAGTCAGTTCGATGTTAGTGTTACACGATGAGGAACTTCCTGCTACGTTGTCACTGTCCTGCGTGCTCACGGGGTGCAGGTCGTCGATGATCGACACCGCTGGCGCTACCGCGCACGCGACGTTATAAACGAGAACGGGCAGAAACTCGTCCGCGAAGCGCCTTAAGCTGTTTCCTAATCTACGGATAATCTGTCACGGCCGCCTTTCGGGTGAGTCATTAACCTCCATTCGAGCTGGCGCCGCGCTTCCATTGAATTGAGCTTATTCTTTGCTGGTGCTAGGAGGTAGCATGGGGGTCGAGATAAGCAAGCAAGCAAGCAAGACAGCAAGCAAGCAAGCAAGCAAGCAAGCAAGCAAGCAAGCAAGCAAGCAAGCAACCAAACTATAAAACGGATCATTGTTGTGGCAGCAATATTGATAGAGCAAAGAGAGAGAACGATTACAAAGCGTGCGCGATACTTCGCGTGGTGATTCTAACCATGCGAACCGTTAGTCAACGTCGAATCGATGTGTGTATCAATTGCGCCAACCCTATGCGCTCTTCACTCGGGATTCGGAGCTCGCGCCGCCGTTGCGGCCTCGAGACAGACATGACCGGCACCCATCATTATTCTCTACGCGTATCGACGTGAGGGATCGACAGAAGTCACTGTTGCACACGATCGCCGACAGCCCAGACGAGTGGCACCCTGTGTGTATTCTTGGAGTCACGGCTGCGCCAGAAGGTGTAGCGATCTGGGCTTTACCAAACTTGGTCGTGCTTCGAGCGACCATGCATAAAACCGGAACGAATAGGCTGCCGTTTCCCCTGATTTTCCTGGTGCATTTTCCTCGGCGATAAATAATTGAGACACAATACAGAGAACTAAGTAACCAAGGACAAACTAGCAAAATGAACCAGGTTACAGGGGTCAACCGAAAACGCGGTTAAGCTGAACGTCAATTTCGGCCTACCGTAGCAATTCGTAGTTGCAAGGAGAGCTACAGTTTATTCAAATATGCAAATGCACTGTATATAGCTAACGAACGATCTGCTGGTAGTTTTATTTATTTAGCGCAACATTGGCTAACTAGGGTACGCTGCATACCAAATTCAGTACGCGGTTTGTTTGTGCTCGTTTCTCTTTGTCTCTCTCTCTACCTCTATCTCCCCCTTCCACTCTTTTTCTCTTTTTATCCCCCTACTTCTTTCCCCGTGCAGGGTAGCCAGCTGGAACTACCTCTGGTTAACCCCCCTGCCTTTCTATGCATCCTTTCCTCTCTCGCTTTGGTTGAATTACTACTCGCGCGAAAAATGTATTTTGATACTTACGCTGTCTATGGGCAATGTGACGGCGATTGTGGAGGCATTCTTGAGCTGAGCACGAGCTTCAAATTTCGCCTGCTGTTCTATAAAACGGCTGGAAGTTTCACCAAATGTCTCCCCATCACAAATTAATATCGCACTGAAGTCTATGGGTAGGCTAGAATATAGTAATATGTGAAAAGATCAAAAACAATACTAAATAGTCTATAAAGGGAACAAGTCTTTGTGATTAGCCGCCGCTTGTTGAAGCTGATCATGGGTCATGGGTCAACTTGCAGTGGAATAAATATATCAGCTGCTCAGCGCATATGGCGCTCACTCCTACAACATCAGAGGTCGCTTATCGACATCTTCACCCTGCGATGCCCAATGTGATGCCGAGTTTCTCACCTCAAAATTACGATTTAGGCACGGGTCGACACTTAATGCATGGCCTGCAATTACATTTTTGATACTCTAGAGCGAGGCACGACAGACTAAGAATGCCGCCCCCTACCGCTATGTAGTGTACGCGCTTTACTCGTGCTTGTCTCCCTTTCTTTCTATCTCCCCCTTCCACACGGTTTCTCTTTTATGCGAAGCATATTACGAGAGCTCAACCCAGCTCCTCAGGCGCGGCGGTGTCGCCTTCAATACCACGTGACACCGTGACGTCACGACAGAGGAGAAACGGGGCTCCAACTCGCGCCGTCGCTCGCGGCGTCGCGGCGGTATATAAGCAGCTGCGCTTGCCTCTGCTAGACACTCACGAGGTGAGATGCCTCCTGGAGGCAGAGTTGCTCGTTGGAATGAGAAGCGAAGGTTGCGGCGTGCTACAGAGACTGATTTTCTACGTGGCTTTGGCTCAACTCTTGCAAGATGGGCTGGGTGGGAATCGAACCAGGGTCTCCGGAGTGTGAGACGGAGACGCTATCACTGAGCCACGAGTACGATGCTTCAAAGCGGTACAAAAGCGCCTCTAGTGAATGCGGTGTTGCCTTAGAAACGAGCTGTTTCTAAGACTCAGGCGTGCGTCGCTTGCTCAGGCGCACATTTCGTTGCCGCGCCGAACGCTGCGTTGCTCGACGCTCACCGCGTCCAATGCGGGGCGCGTAGTCGCTGCGCCGTAGCCGATTGTCTTACACCCCTTGGTGGGTCGACGGGAACGCTGTCGCGTTCCACTCTTGAAGGCGAAGCAGAGTAACGCATGAGTTGTTTCTTCGTCTAGCCGAACCAAATATAGCCAAGCAACAGTAGTTCACCAGGCTAAACAGTGGTTCAACAACTAAAATAAAGGCTAGTATGCTTCGCATCCTGGGCTTAACCTTAGCTAATCCACAGCCATTTTTTATCCCTCTTAACCTTTCCCCCTTCGCAGGGTAGCCAACCGGAACTACCTCTGGTTATTTCCCTGCCTTTCTCTGCATTATTCTCTCTCCCTCTCTCTAGAGCGAGTTTTCAGTTGTGGATAGTTCAGCAAACCAATTACTAATTAGTTCTTTACTATGCTAAGTAGGTATTTACTAAAACAACATCACATCCTTTCATTTTGTACAAATGTACACTTAAGAAATAAAGGTGAACAAGTTGTTCTACTTCTCCTTAATGTGTAACTGTGTTAGGTCTTTAAAGTCTTAGAGAGAGAGAGAGAGAGAGATAGATATACAGAGATAGATAGATAGATAGATAGATAGAGAGAGAAAGAGAGAGAGAGAGAGAGATTTACAGAAAGGCAGAGAGGTTGGCCTGAGCTATAACTTGCTCTGGCCTGCTTCTCTACACTGGGGAAAAGCGAGGGGGAGGGAAAGGGCTGATAAATAATAATAATAATAATAATAATAATAATAATAATAATAATAATAATAATAATAATAATAATAATAATAATAATAATAATAATAATAATAATAATAATAATCATGATGATGATGATGGTGGTGGTGGTGGTGGTGGTGGTGGTGGTGGTGGTATGAGGTTAAAGAATAAATTGCGTCCACTCTGTACAACCTACGAGTACGAGCCTATGGGGACTGCAGTTTGGAGGGCAGCAAGCAAGCTTGAGAAGAAGCTAAAGAACAGGCAACGAGCGACTAACAGAAGGCGATAGGCGTAAGCGTACCGTCAAGAGCGAGGAAAATGGCGGTACGCATTAGGGAGTAAAGCGGTAGTGGCAAAGTTTGTATATTCAAAATTAGGAGAAAAAATTTCAACTTTGGCAGGTTTTGCAAAGCGTAGTGCCGGTAACCGGTGGTCGACTAAAGTAATAGAATAAGAGCGTTAAGAAGTGAAACGCAGTATAGGACGGGGGAGAGATAAGTGGTCTGATAGAACTGCATTTATTGCAGGCGTATGATGGTATGAGCTGACACAAGGGATCTAGAAGTGGATATTTCTGGGCCTTAGTCACGCGGTGGGCAAATAAAGATAATGCTCTAGCATAATAATGAGAATGATGAATGTTCTAGACCGAGAAGTTCCTCCAATTAATGAGGACGCTCGTTCAGTATCTGCTGCCACACTCACGAACATTGAGTTGTTCGTGAAAAAAAATAAACACTTCAAGTACACAAAACTGAACAATGCAAGACGCAGTATTACAGGAATTGAACTGCCTGCTTAAGAGCGCTGTTTATGTTGTTTTGGGCTTATAATGCCACGCCTACGTATGACCCTAATCAGTAAATCGCCATTTAGTAGCTAGTGACGACATCAGGGTGTTACAGGAGCACCAGTCTGTACCAACTTGTGCAAGCTGCAGGGCTACAGAGACAATGACGTCCTTACTCTTTACGTTTGGTTAATGCGCAAATAATATTGCTAGTAATACGCGCCTTACAAAGGAATTCGTTCTTCTTAAGGAAGGGCAGGTGAAAGCAAATGACTGGAACAGAAATCAGCCACTTCTGTGGATAGCACGGGTTTCACGTTGATGTCGTCGTATATTTCTTATCCTTCGGGGTTACGACCTGGCTATTTTTGGCTCGTTTATGCGGGGTGGCCTCTGAAAATGATAGCTAACGCTGCGCACCAGACGACAGCACTCTCCAGCATTTCGTAACCTCTATCACGAGAAAGAAATTACGCTCATCTCGCGCGCAAACATAACGTTCCCAAATCGTCCCCGAGGAGTCTCACGGAGAAAAACGATCAGGGAAATGCCGAGATGCGGCGAACAGCGGGTGCAGGTCCGCATGGGTAGCGTGCAACCAGCGCCCACCCGAGGAGCGCAAAGTTCACAGCCGGTAAATTGACTGCACTCGCTGGCTGTCCGTTGCGATGATCTTCGCCAAGACAGATGCCGTCGGCGCGCGCGGAAGGACGCGAACCGCTGTACTGCGCCGCCTCGGCCGTTTTGTAATCATCGATCACACTCGAGTACAATTTGGCGGCATTATAACGATAATGCTTCACGTCGCCGCGAATGCGATGGAGAAACGCTCGGTGCGTCGCGTTCACCCGTGGTCTGCGCGATACGTGTACGCGCCTCTGCGCCTGCGCGGGGTCTGTTCGACACCGCCGAAAGGACCACCCCTGCGGGAACCGGGTTCCATGTCAGCTTCTGGAGTGGAAGCAAGCCGATTCTTGTGCGCTCGGCAGCCGCGATCCGGTCAGAGAGAATCGGTACTTCCGAAAGACTTAACGTTGTTGATACAATGAACCTTAGCGCTGCACGATGCAGTCGAGCCTGCAAAAAATGCTGAATGTATTTAGCCATATGAAATAATGTGAACGAAGAGCAGCTACAGTGAACAAAAGCGAGCAAGATTGGGTCTCTTCATTTAAAGGCACAGACGAGCGACAATTAAAACAATAAATATATAGAGAGCGAACGGCATAAAGTGTATTGGGATTTGTTATCAACTAAGCACTAATGACCACTCATAAAAACGCAATGACTTCGAAGAATTCCCGTAGAATGTCGCGTTATCTTTATTTTCATATCCACCAGCAACAGCCATGCGTATATAGACAACAATTTTCTTAACTACTTCGTTGCACGTGCAGGGTAGGCTCTTCGTCCACAACCTGTGAGTCCGTACATAAGCGACAATTTTTTTTTTCAGGTGGTCAGTTACATGCACGCGCACAAGGGTGCCGAAAGCGCTTGAGTTACGCAGCGGCCGTATATCTGCCACTCTGCACCACGAGTGCATCCTATTGGGACCACCCCTACTACGTGCGCTTACCAAAATTACCGTACACTGATTAATACGCTTTTAATCGCCGCTGGGAGCCGATCTCCTTTCCTTTCTTCCTGCGTGGAGGCGTTCCTAACGGTCGAGGAAGAGGAACATGAAAAAAAAAAAAGAACGAAGCACGGAGGTCTCACGGCCCCATACAAGCAGCAGTCGTTAATATCCGCGCTTACCGAAGGCGTCTCCGGCCGACGCAAAGCGTTCATGCGTACCACTCTAATGTGCGCTACGCCCCGCAATACAAAACGGGCCTGCAGTGCAACCCCGAGCGGTTCCAGCAGCTACAGCGTTGTCCGGGCGGCTCTTCAGATGCAACGGAGGTGGCCAGGGCCAGGATTCGAGGCTAAGGCATACGCGATTGATTCGACCCGGCCTACCACACCCGAGTCAGCGGAGGATAGCTCCGATGTAGCTAGCAGGAGTGCATCACGATGTATCATGTGCAGTGTGTAGCCGTGCAGCGGGCTTCGGCAGCGATGAAAAGAGCAACAAAAAATTCAGGTTGCGCCTCAGGCACCGACTGGCGACCTCGACGTGGCATCCGCGTATGGGGGGTTCCTGAGATAGCTGACGTCAATGAAGTTGGATAAATTGGTGGGATGCCGCTGCTTCGGGAGCAATGTGTCGGGAGTTGCCGTCGGCTTCGTTGTGTCTGTAGTAGTTGCTGCGTAACTGTAAAGTCTGTTTCAAAATTGGTTCTAATGGGCACGTAGCTTAGCGACGGAGACGACCTGCACGTGGCGCTTTCGACGCCACCATATGCATCATCCCAACTTCAATGACTTTCGTCACAACTTCAACCCCGCATGCTGATGGTTATTGGAATGTATGACAGTTTACTGGAGTGCTCAGCGAGGTCTATGCTTCTCAAAGCAAAGAAAAAAAATCACAGCAAATTCCACGTGCTCTTTTATTATATTTTTCTAAGCATTTTTGTGGTTTGTATAATTCTATGGGCGCTGCCAGATTCGCATGAACATTGGTTTCGGCGACAGTTACACGCCCACTTGCTTTCCGCTGGCAAGATTTCTTATAGGAGCAGTCTCCGTTTCGTCCAGCGGCAGCGCGTCGCCCGTTTACACATATGACTACGACCTTGAAATTGGTCCTCATGTTTTGTGAATCTATTTTAGCCGTGATATCTAAGCCATCATCACTCACTCCCTTGTGTGTGAAATACTTCAGGTGGATGAGTGTCCCTCCTGTTCACCTTGCTTTTAGAAAAAACAGAATTACTATACGCCCCTTTTTTATGTTACCGTGAACTGTACTTTTCGTTCCTTTCCTGACAACTCGTTGTATTGCTTTAGCGTTTTTGTTTGTAACGTTGTTTTGCGAGCACGTTATCATTGTAAACATTTCTAGTTCTCACATTTTAGCTCTCGTGTATCGGTCTTCTCTTATCATTTGTTCAACGACGCCCCCCCCCCCCCCCTACTCAATGCTCCCCTTGGGGCCTGTAAGGTACTTTGAAATAAATAAATAGAAATAAAGAATGCCCACTGCATACGACATCCAAAAGAACTCTCGTCGAGAGGCTCCTAAATAGCTCGAACGTTTAGTACAATTAATCTTTTCAGTATTGCTATGAAAACGTTAACTATAGACAGGCTCTGGCGCATGCATTAGCTGCTTCGGCGAATGTCCCAAACTAGACTGGTGTTGGATGACGCTGCCATCAAAGAAACAGCAAAAAGTATGAAACCTTTTGAGAACGACTCGGAGTAATAAATTCTGTCACGGTGCGCACCATGACACGTTGGTTAGTGTTTTCATCTTGCGCCTCTAGCACAAGCCGCAAGTACAAGACGTCAGCGTGCGGCCATGCCAGATGTGAAATAAATGGTTCTGTGCCCGAAACGTGTTGCTGCTGGGGCAGGAAATGGATCGTGTTTTGCCTGCACAATCTTTTCTTTTTTTCGCATATTTTGTTCGCAATCACTCGGCGCGTCAAGCAGTCCTCGCGCGATACATAACGGGGCCGACATTTGTCCAGCGAAATCAATATAAGAGGGTAATACAATAAAGTAAATGTGAATACAATAATGCTCATGTATGTTGCTTTTCTTTAAATATGCTCTCGAAAGCATGGGCAAAGAGCGAAGGAAAATGGGCTAGCATCATACGTTCCGTGAACCTATGCATGTTGAGAGCAGAGGCGTGCTGCAAATACGCATCTGCTCTTTCTTGCCCTTTTTTCATCCTTTAAGAAGGTCTGCTGAACTGCTGAATAGACAAACTTATTATCTAAATAATATATTAGGGTAACGGAATGTAAAGGCTGGTGCAGGCCGTTTTTGTTGCCGCTTGTTGCATCTTCCGTTTACGATGGTACCTTTCTCATTCCATGATGTCAGTTGAACTGTTCAAGAAACAAACGCTTTAATCATATAATAATTATGTGATGTAAATATATTTAATATGTAATTCAATAGTAATTCTGTACTCCTGCTTTTTGATAACTGCCAACAAACCCACGCTGTACGTATACAACTCAGCCATCAACAATGAAATTCAAGCATATCTAGCCCAATGTTACGAACTCGAACAGAGCATGGGCCGGGCCGCTCAGGCTACCGTCATGGTATACTGTAAGCCTCTTGCATTCGTTTCTTCTGTGGCTCTGCATACCGTCTGCGCAACGTAGAGGCCACATGAAAGTAATACTGAATACTATTATCATGACTACTGCGCATTTCCAAAAGTTCCGACTTGAGATAAAAGGGCTTGCACTGTGGTGCAGGAACGCTACATACATACATACATACATACATACATACATACATACATACATACATACATACATACATACATACATACATACATACATACATACATACATACATACATACATACATACATACATACATACATACATACATACATACATACATACATACATACATACATACATACATACATACATACATACATACATACATACATACATACATACATACATACATACATACATACATACTTAAAGAAGGGAATTGCGCTAAAAAAGACACGGACGAGTAAGGACATGGACGGGCATACATACATACATACATACATACATACATACATACATACAAAATATGCACGTACTATACGTACGCATACGTACAACGTCCACACCATAGAGCTTCTCACTATACCGCCTAGAGGGAAATTTGGCGTCACCGTCTATAGGAGTTTCTTAAGGGGCGCTGTGCTGTCATGGGAATGATGGTATATATGTGTCTATGAGGCTTGTGTTGGCTGGTGTTGTAAAAGGCTTCGTCTAAAACGTGGATACGGCTACACAAATAACGCGTTCTTAAAGTGAAAACTTCATAAAAGGTGTTCATTCACGCATATTACATTTTCCAGCGAAGTTTACGCACCTACAGTACATAACCAAGCGAAGAAAAGCAAGAACAGACGACAAACTGTTCCAAAGCGAGCGCGAATCTCGTTGTCTGTACTGTACTGTCTGTACTTTAGCAGCCCACTAATACTTTTTACGTTTCATATACTTGTACATGCAATAACAAGTTATCATAATTAAACAAAACATATTGTTGTCTAATATTAAGGCTAAAACAGCTTTTCACGTGCTGTTTTAGTGCAAAATGAATCATTGTGACAGACGGAACGGTGCTTGCCAGGCGCGTCTTCAAGGTGTCCTGGCTCTCCGAGGACGAGGCCATTCCGAAGTCACAATATACTGGCATTCCCATGCATACCACAACGCAGCAGCGCCAGATTTCCCTCTAGGTTTAGTATAGTGAGAAACTCTGGCCCACACGCCTTTCCTTACTATACGTAGAAAAAAAAATAAAAAGCGCATCCGAACGCCGCAACAAAAGGTCACGGAATGGTAAACGCTCAAGCAGGCAAGCGAAAATACTACATTGTTGCCTTCGTCGCGTCACGCAAATTATATATATATATATATATATATATATATATTGCTATTTCCCCCGGTGTCGTCGTTTCGGGCCCGCATGCAGTTCGGTTCATTCCTGCTAGCACGTGACCGTTCACGCACAGATCACCACGATTTACCTATGATATACGGTTTTCTTTCGCCAACAGCCGTCACGCGCGCCCTGTGCGAACGAGACCTTAGCGCTTGCACTTGATCGAGCCCACATTGCGCCAGAGCGACCCTGCCTGTTGCACGCGAAGACGCATTTCAGCGCGGGGATCAGCGATTTTCATGCCCAGCACCCACGCACAGCGATTAGCTGCCGCCTGCAAAACGGCTCGAACGAGGTAAGCGGCGCCCGTAGCTTAACTGCATGTGCAGTAAGTGCGCGAAATAATACACGACAGGTTCTCTGCGCGCTGTACGCCAGGAAAAAAAAAGAAAAGAAAAGGAAAGAGAACAGCACGTTTTGGGGACAAGAGCCGTCCTTTCCACTTATCCGCGCGGGAAATAATTGACCGCAAGCTTGGCCGCCGTGCGGTGCGGTGCTGTCAGTCGGCCTGCCCTTTTTGCGCAATGCATTTTGCAGTGCGTGTCGCCCATTTCGCTTAAGAAGGAACACTGATTTAGCGGTGGTTTACGCGCAGCCTATTTCTTAAGGGGCCAAATGTTACGGCCTCCTTCGATACGCGGACTATACGCTAACCACGCGTAGCTTCTTATAGCCCGAAAATATTAACATTTAGTTATGCAAACTTTCCCTCCGTCACCCCTTTCTCGATTCGAAAAACGCGCAGATTGAGCAATAGTATACTGCAGTAAATACGCTAAAACGGCGGTCCAGTAAAAATATCATGCACGCGCCCCCACAGTGTGCGATTAGATTAGTGAATCAGATTTATGAGCAATGAGAACGTTAGTTTCTGTAGTTCCATAATGATTTCATATTGTAAGAGTTGCAATACCACTGTCATATTCCGGAGAGTAACGGCGAACTTTTCCGCATTAGATGCCTGCTTCTGTGAGGAGCACGTTACGGAGCTTAAAAATACTCGAGTCGAATCCACAAAGTTTTCCGTTCGTAAGCGTTGGGATATATCAATTGGCCGGCTGCCATCGCTAATGATGTGTCCGCCATTTCTGGCATATGCTCTTAATAACATTTATACCGTAAGAACGTTTCTGTGAATACAGGTACCGGTGATGAAAAGAAAGCATTCGCTAGTGATTTGTCAGCTATCACGGATGGCGTGCGCGCACCCGAACGCAGAAGAGTTGAACACCGTTCCCGCCAAGCGCGCTTTTACGACGCGGCACTCAGGTGCGTCGCTCACGAAAAGCTCCGGCTCCCACAAGGTTTCCTGGGAGGCGCCATTCGTACACCGCTCGCTCACGTGACTTGTATTTCACTCCGCGCGAGTGGAGCGTGTTTCACGGTGTCTGCTTTTTCGCGCTACCGCGGTCCACTGCACGCCTCTCGGCTAATGGTCCCGCGTTGATGCGAGATCGAAGTCAAATCGAGCCTCCGCGAAGCGTTCCGCCACAGTCGTCTCGCTTGCCGCCGCCGCCGCCGGCGTCCCGCATACACAATGTACCAATACGCACGCAGCAGTGGGAGCGACGAAGACCTCGAATGCGTGGCTCGCATCGCCGTCAGCGCGAATCGGATTAAAGGCGGGAAGAGTTCTCGCGCTGATCCTTGCGCTGCTTTCTTTTTTGTTGTTTCTCTATCGCGTTTTTCGTCCGTCAGTTTGTTGTTGCATTTCAGCACGTGTGCTGTGCACTGTGCTAGACGATCGCACGGTCCGGCTCAGGGACGTTGGCATCTACAGGCGGCGTTCACGAAGCACTTCAGCCTGGTCACGGCACATAATACAATTTGCCCTACTCTTCGGCAGACATAACTTTAAGCGGAAGTACCAACGGATCACTTCAGACTAGTAAAGTATTGTTTCATAACTCTGTTTGCTCTGATTGGGGGTGAAAATGCGCAAGAGAGAAAGAAATGCATAAAACGAAAGGAATGAAAGAGAGGTTATAATCAGGTTTCACCTGGATCGGTGCCCAATATTGAGCTATAGGGACGGGAGCGGGAAGAAAATGACAAATGAAAGGACAAGTGACGCTCTCGCACACCCTACAGCGTGCACCACGCAATCAAAGGGGGTCACAGAGCGTATTCGTATTGCAAAATTACAGCAGTGGTCTCATGGCCCCGTGCGCGGAAGACGGTTGAGTCAATGTTCCTAGTATGTATGTTTCTTCTGTGAGCGCTCTGTCGTCCAGTCTGCTTAAAGCGGCAAACAGGTTCTGTATTTCATTGTCAAAATAAGGTTAGTAGAGGCGTATCGGCTGTATGGTCTCGTCGCAATCACGAAATTCCGATGCAGAAACAGAATTTAATTTGAATTTCACACTGAAACCTCGGGGCCCGTACAGGTCAGTGCGCGCGCCTATACTGGGCTAGCGTTCTCGAATGTGGGTTGTTGTGGCACAGGGAAAAGCTGAACAACTGGAAATTGCTTCCTTAGCAATTAGGTACCATCCTTCTTAACCAAGAATCAATTAACTAAATACTGATTACGCTGAGCGAGCTATTACGTGGGAAATTCATAGCGGCGTAGACACCCGTATATTGTGCTTACGCTGTTCTTTTATTTTTTCTTCTTTAGCTTATGGAACGCCTCATGTTAAAATAAGATTAGACGTTTTATATCGCCGAGGGGTATATTAGCAATACAGCTTGACTTAATATTTGTCTCATTTGTCCCTTTAAAGGCTCAGACAGCATACGAGAGGGGTGACTCTACGACGAGACGCAGCTCTGTCCTTGGCGAGGTCAGCGATGACCTTCGGAATGAACAAAGTGCGAAGGAAGCCTGAGCAGGGCCACGCAGCGAGGTAGCTTATGCTTGCACGAGTATGCATAAATACAAACACGACGCGCTGGCCGACGCCGTCAGGAGAGGTCACTCGAAGCCAACGAACCGGGGTGGCCGAGCCACCAACGCTCGCTGATCTCTGCGCCGCGGAAGAAGAGACGCTGCCAGGTGGCTGAGGGTGACCGCTGCCTCTCCCCTCCGCCCTTCGAGGACGCCGTCGCTGGAGCTGCTTCTAATTACGCGGCCAGGACAATTGCGTCGCCGTCGCGAAGTCACCGCCAGCGGACGATGAAGGAGCAGCTCCGCACGCCTCCATCTCGGGTCGCGTGCCGGCGACAGGAAGTGGGCAGCCCGTCCCTTGTAGTCGCTCCGCCTCACGCGTCCCCTCTGCTTTTCATTTTATGGCTGCTTCTTGCTTTTGTTGCCTCCTGACAACGCTACTTTTTTTCGTCATGGCACAGCGACGCCAAAATGTTACACATTTCGAAAGTCGCGCCTGTTGTATCTATGCCGCCTAATATTACCGTGTGATTTCGCAATGTACGATCGACGCACTCGAAGCAGGTTCAGTTCCTGAATAGCGCGAAGGAGGTTTTGGCTAGAAGATGTTAGGTTGAAGTTAAGCATTGATGGCGAGATGAGGACAGAGTAATGGATTTGCACAGGGTCGGTGAGGCCACGGTCCCATGTAGTGGAGAGGTGCAAATTAATTAAGAACTAAATTCTGCAGTTTTACCTGTCAGAACCACGCTATGATTATGAGACACGCTGTAGGAGGGGGGTAGGGGGATACCGGATTAATTTTTACTGCCTAAAGTGCTGTAACCTGCATCCAATGCACGGTACACAGAAGATTCTGCCTTTCACCCCCGTCGAAACGCGGCTGCCGTAGTCGGGATTCGATTCCGCGCCCTCGCACTTAACAGCGCAATGCCATAGCCACCACGGCGGTTGATGGAGGCGTATTGCAGCTACAGGTGGGTTTAGCAACGCAATCGAGGGCACGCCGATTGTTCCGCCTGATCGTATTTTGCACTGTCACTTCGGCATCTACCAAAGCATCAAGAAAATCAGTTAAGAGTCAGCGACGGGTTGTATCCCCTACTTTTTCTTCTTCATTAGTCACGCTGTTGCAGCCAAGAAATTCGTTTGTTTTTTTAGGAAACACAAAGAGAAAATGCGCAACTTCATTGCGGGCAATAGCAGATTCTTCTGGAAACATAAGGTCTTGCAGCCGCGCATGTGGAAGGTCTTTCTTTTGTAGGTTCTGAGGCAAAGGGTCTTGAAAGAGACACTTTTCTTCAGAACCACGGTATCTTGGGGACGAGCGCAGGAGGCGTTCGATGCCTCCTGTTAAGTGCTCAGCGGAGAATCAAATCGAGTACGGAGCGAAGGCAGGTACATTTCCCAGAATGTGTTCGGCCCTTCGCATTCCCACATCAGGTGGCGAACATCTCGAGTTACCTCCTTTGAACATGCGTAGCTTTTCACTTGTAAAGGGAATTGCGAGTTGTAGGGGTCATTGCGTTGCCGTCTTCACTGCCATAAGGTGATAATGTCATCTCTCATGGCGTACCTTGCTCTTGCCTTGCTTATGAGAAGGTCATGCTCATTCTCGATAGAAATGACTGTTAGCGTCGGCTACAGTACCCGTCCCCGCGAAGAAACTGCAGGACACCTTTAACGCCATACTGTCCGTACCTCGATATGCAGGGGTTGCCCTGCGAACTGCCTCCACAATACCTAACCTGAATACATTTCTTGTTGTACGAGATATTGAGACAACGGTCTCGCATATCACAGCTGCACAAAACAACAATAGTGCTGCTGGAATTCGTGAAGGCAACTGACCTGAGCAGCCGTCTCGCACGCACAGCTACCGCTGAGAATTTCCATTACGTCAGCGACGCCAGCGCGCTGCAGCTGCGCCCCTTTCCTCGGTGCAAGATAATCAACCGGGCTCACTTCGCGGCTAACCTTCCTGGTATTCATTTATCCTTTTCTCACTATCTCTCCTGACGTAATGCGTTTTCATGATCATTATGTCGCACCAGGTAAGTCCTAACTTCTGGTCAATCTCTTTCTCGACCTTGCTAAAACGCTTCCTGACGCAAGGACGCACCATCGAAGCCTTGGCTATGGAACTTACTGGCCACTTAAGCAGTCCCGTGCGAGGCGCGCATATATCCAGTCTACCACCCTCTTCGTGGTCTTTATTTATGGCCTCCAGATAGCTCGCGCCAGTTCCCGTCCCACAGACACCTTTGCCTACTGGGGAATGGCGGTGCGCGCCGTGCTACCGTTGAATTGATGCCGCCGATAAGAAAGCTAACGAACCGACGGGCTGCATTAATCCTCGACCATCCGGGCGGATGTTGCAAGCAAACAAAAAACCGCCAAATTCGCAAAGAACGTACCCGCCTATGCTCATTAGTTGGCTGAGCGGGGATGGCCAGTCCTCTTCATGTTTTCGTGCATCGTACATGCGATGCAAGGTGCCTATATTCTTCAGCAACGTTGACAGGACCTCACTGCTTAAACGCAATTACAAAATCCCAAGTTTCTTGCTCTAATAAAACCCCAAAGTCTAGATTAGAACGAATAGCTTCCGAGCAAAGGACAGAGACGCGCGCACCGCAATCACGCAATATCCGTGTCTATATGCACTTCTTATTTCGTGTCGGCTTTGGATCTACACGAGAGCTGCGTGACTTTGAAATGACGCCGCCGCCTGTGCAGGAGCGCTCAGGGATTACCGTAGTCAACTGCACGCGCATAAAGCATATACGTGCAGCGTTATATCGTGCTAGCAAATTTTATTACACCATGCTACAGCGCCGCCATGGTAATTATGGATCGTTCAGGAATTTGTTTAATCTTCTTGCCTGCGGGCTTCAGATATTTTCGTCGCCTTCTTACTGCGCTTTCTTTCTGTTGCTAAATTTCCAAGAAATCATATATTCCTATACCCTGGAAGGCAATGAGCCTCTGCACACGCAAATAATCATTGCAAACCGTTGCACTTGTGACGTAATATTTTGTCGAAAATTGACACTTTTCAAAGTCCAACAATGTCCTATTGTGTCGTGCGCGTGCACGTGAAATCGCCGATGTCACTCTCCCTCTGTGGTGACGTCGATCCTTCTTTTTGATAACTTTGTTGGGATGCGTTCGGATGGAGCGCGAAGGAAGGCGTTGTGGCGCAATTATACCCCGCGCACCGAGCATCGCGGGCAAACGGGCGAGCCCGCAAATTGGTCACTGTACGCCGCAGGCCGCGTTAAACCTCGCACGTCTTCGCGCGTCGCAAGAAGGCGTCGACGTGTACTGCTGTGTGTAAGCGATTGAACGAACGAGTGCGCGGTAATTTCAGGGCCTCCATGGCCGTTTCACCATACCGTGCATCTCTCAGGGTGTATGTTCGGAATGGGACATCCGAACGCTAGTGGTCGCAGTGAATAGAAATAGCCCGAGGAGTAGGTCGTGATTTGAATGCGTAAAGTCTGTAGTGGTTACCCATTTTTGAATTGCATACGTGTCCCCGTGATTACACCGCGAGACTCCGCACGTCTACGACACAATTAACCGTCCCGTTATTACTGCTTCTTGCGGAGGACTGGTCTTAGAGACTGACTTTAGGCAGTGCCGTGTTCTACATTCCTCTTTCTATTTTATTTTTGCACTTCCTTCCTTATTTCCTTCTTTTTTTGTAGCATCTCTTTTCTGTTATTTTTATACACCCTACGCCCTTTCCCCAGCAGGGTAGCCAGCCGGTCTGAGAATTCGCTAACTTCCCTCTTTTCCCGTCTACTTCTTCTCCTCCTCCTCCTCCCGTTATTACTTGGGCAGGAGTGCACCAGTATGGACAACCGTTTGATAATCTGTGTTCCTTTCACAGCACCTACTTGAATTGTTGTGTTGCTGTTTTCGAGCATGACCATGCTCTACATAAACACGAAAATTGAAAGAGCTGTGCAACCCCTTATGCGAGGCACGCCACTGCATAGCCATTGTTAGATTCAAAACGCGAGCGTACTACTTACAATATATCTCCTGTAGATAAAGGAAGCTAAAACGTTCCAGTAATACTGCTTTGCAAGCATTGGCTTTTGGTAGGCGTCTTCACAGAGCTGGAAAAGGCTTGCTGTTTACAGCTTACACCCGTTAAATAAGACCGATAAATTTGTGTCTACCGCACCCGCGTTGAATACAACACTACGTACATCTTGGCTAGACGCTGATCCGTCGTATATAAATCTTGCTAAAATATAATGACAGATGGAGTTGCCGTGTGTGCAAAGCAACTTTGTAGATGCCGTTGCCGTAAGGCTGTCGTTGCGTTGAGCGTTGCAGAAAACTCACTTGACCAGAACGACGCCGCCACCGCACGAAACAGGAATCCACGGGTCAGTGGTCACACAAAGGCTGCGACCCGCCCTTTCGACAGCAATCGCCAAAGACATCCTGAATACGGCTTGTCAGATCGTTCTGCTGTGGCCTCTCAAAGAATGAATCTACTCACGGAAGAGCGATCATGACCGTTTGATGGACATCGCAGCATCTCCAGTGTAAGAACCCGTCACAGGGTGACGAACGAGGCGGAGCCAAACAGGAGATTGGACATTCTATACATGGCCATCATCACCGCCTCTGCGTTGAAGACAGGCTTGCCTCTGTGGCTGATATCTTCCGGTCTGCCAGCACGCATATATATACGTATATCTGCGTCTCATGCTGCGGCACCCACGGGGCAGAAACGAACAAGCCACACCTTTGACTTCGCCGCGGGCGAAATATTGGGCGAGGAGTGAGGAACGAGAACCGCATAAGCATTAGCCGTAAATGGCAACGCCGTGCACCGCCGACATCAATCTGGCCTCTAGTGCTTCGCATCCTGGTACAACGGGCCACGGTGGATCCTCGCTGCTGTTATAAAGCCGCTTCTTTCACTCAGACGCCTGGGCCACCTATACAAGCTTCCTCACCTCACCCTTACCCTATTTTCCCCGCCCTGTTTATTATATCTAGCCGGGATGAAAGGCTTATTGAATTTCGAGTACCCACGCGCTCTCTTGCTACACTGCATGGAAACTTGCCTCAGGCGATGGGCATAAAACAGCGCCGCATCATCCGTCAGAGGCGGCGCTGCGCCGCACTTGCGTTGATGCAGTTACGTGCAGTGGCTGCGAATGTTTAGCTGTCTACTGCGTTCTCATAGATGTGATGTTCGAGAGCAGGAAACGAGTTCCGCGATCAAGCCTTGCCCGTTACGAACTCGCATTCTCGACGAGAGCCCTATAATTTTGTGGATACGTTGGCCGCATAAGGGCCACGCTGGCATTCGTTCCTGCAAGCATATTGCCCGTCTCGCGTCTTGCGGTCAGTTCGTGTTAGGTACTGTCCCGGTTTGCCCTGGCCGCACTGCTGCATAACTGTAAAACCAAGACAGGGGGGAGCGCTAGCGCGAGAAACAGAGGCTTGCAATGGGCCTGATCAGTGCAGTGCGAAGTCATTAGAGGAGCCTGCCGAATGCCCTGTGCTATATAGTTGAACTAGCGCACGCGATTACGAACACTGACATTAGTGACGATTTGTAACGCGAAGAAGCTGTGTCACGGACAGGTGGTACTGATCTGGAGTGCAAAAGCCAACAGGCACGTTCGCTGCGTCTGATAAACTTAATGCGCCGCATGTACCTTCATCGAAGCACATGTCATTGTGTTACAATTTGTGTTACAAGTTTGCCAATGAGTTACATTTGCGTAACACTTGTGTAGACCTGAAAGGAAGGTTTCCTGATGGTTGCTGAACAACGAATCCCACATGCCAGGCCTAACGATATCAGAATCTGGTGTTATTAATCTGCTTCTACAACTTGCCGTTAAACAGTCACGTGGCTCGGACGAAATTTCAAACACTTTTCTTAGACGCTATGCTGCTGAGTTATCCCCATTTCGTACAGACGAAATTCGCCTTATGATTGGAAACAGTGGTGCTGCCTGCTCACTGGTTGTTTGCGAAAGCTATACCTATCCATTGAAGTGGTAGCAAACAATCGATAGACAACTACAGATCCATATCTTTAACAAGCACATGTTTTAAGTTAATGAAGCATATGATAAATAAAGCGCTCATGAATCATTTGAAGGATAACAACTTGTTTTACCCCAACCAACACGGTTTTCGAAGGGGGCTTTCGACCACTGTGCAGCTTCTAGGAATTCCTAATGACTTTGCTCCAGCTATTAGTTCTCGACAGCAAACAGATGCAATATTCATTGATTTTTCTAAAGCATTCGACCATGTTCTATTCTCGTTACTGACAAAAAATCCAGAATCATTTGGCGTTAATTCAAAAATTGTCTCTTGGATTGCGGCTCATCTCGCCAGCTACATGCAGTTAGTATTAATAATGCTGAATCTGACAGTGTTAAGGTGTTTTGTGGCGTAGCACAGGTATGTGTGCAAGGAACAACACTGTTCCTCATTTATGTTAGCGACATTTATACATGCATGGAACCAGGTGTTACAATGAGACTCCTTGCAGACGACTGTACAATGTACACTCCGGCTAATAAAGCGGAAGACGAAGTAAAGCTTAACCAATCCTTGGAGAATATTGGCAACTGGCGTATGGTATGCAAATGTGGCATGTAACTTAACACCGATAAAACAATGTGCATCACGATTACTCATAGAAAGGCATCTCTCCATTTTGATTATACGCTTTTCGCTATAGACATCAAACGGGTGAGTACCGTAAAGTACTTGGGTGGCACGTTAACGCAGTCTTTAAAGTGGGATGTCCGTATCGATCATATTCCTAGACGAGCACTTAAGCAATTAGGTTTAAGGCGAAAAATAGTTGGTACGTATCCCAGGGTGAAACTAACTGTGTACAAAACACTAATTAGACCCATCTTAGAATATGCAGTAGTAGTTTGGAACCCGTACCAAAACCATTTGACCGACATGTTAGAAAAATCCAGCACAGGGCAGTTAGATTTGTTTATTCGGAGTAATGCAGGCAAGAGAGCGTTACTGCACTCCATATGCAAGTCCGTGTCGCAATTCTGGCTAGCCGGCGTAAGCTGGCTTGCCTAAAGCTTCCTTTAATTCTTTCCCACAATTTGGTAAATATAAATAAGGTCGAATACTTGAAATCTTCGAATCGTCACCCGAGTAGAAATAATAAAGAGAAATATATGCGCCCTTTTCCCCCACGCTATAACACATTTAAGCATTCATTTCCTTTAGCTATCGAAATGTGGAATGACCTGCCGAATGATGTCAATGCCGAATCAGCTTGACACATTATTTGCCACTTAAAGAATCTTATGTTGAGTTACTGCACTAAGCCGCTAGTGTTTCGCGCGCAAAGAAAAGTGAAAACAATGCATCGAGCATGTATTTACAGGCTCTTCTGTTCGAATGGATCTTCCTTCGCTCTTCTTTTTTTGTGTTGTCTCTCTTCATATTACCGCTTTCACACAATGCTTAACATTTTACTACTGGGCGCTATAACGTAAAACTATTCCAAACTTTTCTATTCCAATTCTGCTATCAGCCCTCCGTGATTGGTCAAAAACTTTTTTCGACCACCCCCCATTTCACCTGTCTGTCAGGCGACGTTACAAAAACCGCAATACCTCCCCATCTGATATGATGTGTGCACACTGATTATGCATGATTTGACAGAAAAAAGAAAAACAGTTATTTCTGATTCGACCCCTTTTCGCCATTAGCCCTCCGCTATTGGTAAAAAGTTTTCGGGCTGCACCCACTTCACCTGCCTGTCACGCGACGTCACAAAACCGCACGAACTCACCGCGTCAAAGTGACGTGTACGCGATAAAGATGCATTAATATGCCGAACAAAACTGAATTTTTTTTCGGAATAGCCGCAGGCTGCCCCGTTCCGAAAGGAATAAAAGATAGCTGCCGCCGATCGCTGAGACGCTGGCTACTCGCACCTGCCGGAGAGCATGGGTGTATTTGCGTATAATAAAACTTTTTGCGTGACCGTGTAACGTTTTTAAGCACTTTCGACACGTTTACTACCTCATTCTGCCAACTCTTCTTTGCTGAGGGTCAATTTTAGCGTCATGCTTAAGCTTCCGTTGCATGCCGCCGCGATTTTCGACCAGCCACCACAAGCTATGTAAGGGAAAGCCGACCAATCGCAGACGCCGGCACCACCCTCTTCATCCGGTTATCGGTTTTCAGTGCACTGGCTCTGCCCTAGTGAATCCCTCTCCACTTGAGCGTTCTCCTCGCCTCTTGTCAGCCAATTAGATACAACAAGCCGCTCAATGTAGGCAATGTTATTCGTTTTTCAAGCAAACAAAAGGGACCTCCTATGAACGAGGAGAGCGTTTGATTGGTCTGTTCAGACAACCCTATGGGTGACCGCCCGGTGCTTGCGTCGGTGGTTACGCAAATTTGACGTCAGGAAATTGGAATAGAAACATATTGGAATAGTTTTACGTTATAGGGCCCCTGCATTATTATTTTATTCTAAACATATTTACACATTCTTATATGCCCACTGAAATATTCAAATGTATAGCCAATTTATTGCTTTATTGTTGTTACCCGCCGTGGTTGCTTAGAGGCTATGGTGTTGGGCTGCTAAGCACAAGGTCACGGGATCGAATCCCGGCCACGGCGGCCGCACTTCGATGGGGGCGAAAACACCCGTATACTTAGATTTAGGTGCACGTAGAAGAGCCCTAGGTGGTAGAAATTTCCGGAGTCCCCCCCTACGGCGTGCCTCATAATCAGAAAGTGGTTTTGGCACGTAAAACCCCATAATGTTTTTAATTTATTGTTGTCGTCGTCTATGCTTACAATTAACTATAGTTTTTTCTTTGCTTTTCATTAACATGCGTAGTTTCCTCTGTACCTCGTATGCGCTCTCCTGTATAGGCCTGAATAGGCCTACAGTACTGAATAAGTAAATAAAATTTGACAGGCAGCGTGTGTTATGTGGTCGCTTTCTGCGTGATCCTTCACGCAGGGAATTACATAACGGTATAAATGTATCAGGGCAGTGGCTGACATCGAATTTAACTTTGGCAAATGGTGCCAGTCGCGAACGCTACCTCGGAAAGGCCGACAAGTTCTCAGCGCTCAGCGTCTTCGTCCTGCTGCGCTTAAACATCCGCGCTTTCTTTCTTTCTTTTTAAGGCCCCACCCATAGGCGACCCTAAAACGTTCAAGAGTATAGCGGACGGCCTTTTGCAAAGCACGCTGTGCAAACCCTTTCCGAGCCGGATTTCACCTCCGTGCACCGCCTATATATACTCTGTTTCGAAATCTCCGGCTTCCCTTCCTGCCTTCCTATATTCCTATCTCTCTCTCTCTCTCCGGCTTTCCACTTTCCAGCTGCAAGTACTTTTCTCAGACAGCGCGCAATTTCTTCACGCGCACCAGACGCAGCATTGTGCTCATTACTTCTACGCTGTCTTTTGGTCTAGCCTACAGCCTGTGCAACCCGCGTGACCTAGTGTGGCGACCGTGCCAGAACTCTTCTTTTTTTTTTTTGTACGTCTAAAGAAGCATATGTACGCACTTTATGAACGTTTATGGCCTCTCGACCTCAACTCTCTTTCAGTTGCTTTCTGTTTACCGCTTGAACAACTTATTATTTCAACTCTATATTATTATTTTTCAGCTTTAGGTCGGGGGTCTCTGCTAGCCGGCGCCCCCTATAGCGCAGCTCAATAGAGAATGTGTGCAGAACGCGCGCTGTGCGAGTCCGTTTAAGCAAGGCTTTGTTCGTGTTTTCGAGGAACACTGTTTGTTTTTGGCGACCATTTGCAAACTGGACACGTTTTCTCTCGGAAGCGCCTCGCTACACGTGAACCTGCGGCACTCCAACGTCGCAAACGCATGCGGTAGTAACCGGCGTCTATCGCACTCATTATACAGACCGAACAGAGCTCATTAAGACTCAAGAAAGTTTATTATTATCGGCAAGAAAGTAATACAAATAATTATTTACATGCAAATCACCGTAACTCATCTAAGAGTAGCGGCAGGGGATCTTGTATTATACATGAGACATAAATATGGAATGAGCAGATGCGTGGTTTGCACGAAGTTGTTCCGAACTACATTTTTTTTACGCCCGTAATAGGAACGATCCAGTTCCGCTGCTGCCTCATCACTGCGTATCGACGACGCCCGGCTTTCCGTTTACGAGCAAGTGTGCACACGTTTTCCAAGACATACCTCGTCGCGTATCGACGCTCCACCTGGCGCTTGTGGGCGAAACGTAGGGGTGCGCGAACATTCGAGACTTTCAAATATTACTGCAATTATATGGACACTCCATGTGCATTTTCACCATCGTTATCGGCAGCGTATAATGAAGTGCAAGTGCGATAACATCGTAGCCGCGCACCATATGCTGTATGTGCGAGTGAAAGCGTGCGAGGCTCAGGCGACGGTGGTGGCTTAATCTCGCGCGCGCATGGAAGGAAAGCGGAGAAGTAGCACGCCGTCTTCCTCCATCGCGTGCAAGTCTCCGGGGGGAGAAGGGAAGGGGTGGGGGGAGGGTTCTATTCCGGCGGCAGCTGCCTGTGACCGCGCACGCCCGCGCGGGCCCTATCTTGAAAGCGATCTGCGCTGGGGTGAGAGAGTGCGCCGAGTTCTGATAGCTTCGTGTGCGCTGTGTTCTCGCGACTTAATTCGCGTTAACGCCAGAGGCAGCACGAACGTCAATTCTCTCGCTGCTGCTGTCGCGCTTCCTAGCTCACTCCAGCGTTTTGGCAGCGACTGTGCGCGGTACGTCATCGAGTTAGATGTGTTCATGATTGCACGTGCGCGCGCGACACCATGCTTCTTAATTTAGTCAGTGAGCGAATGTTTACAGCTTCAAACGGCCGATAAAGCTGCTATACTTACTTCGTATAGCAGTCTATTAACTTGCTATTGCAACCGATGCTTCGCCTTTCGAGCGAAACTGCGACTTTTTGTCCTATTCGATTCGGTCTTTGAATCAAACAATTACGGGTAGTATGTGCAAATAATTTTTGGATGGTCCTCGAACGTTTCAATTTGTCAACTATGCGCTATCGAACATAAAATTGCACGAAAAATACGTTAAATTTCAGCTCCGCAGTCACAGCCGGCACAAAACATGAAAAGGTGCGCACTGGAGCAGGCTACATCGCTCAGAGAGCCAGCATTTACCGGCAAAGTACTGCGAACAATCGCCTTTTCCGAATAAACCTCTGTGTGAACAAAGAACATATTTATTCCTAACGGTTCATTTGTGCTGTTAACAAACAACGCTTCATGACAAGCAGTGCAGGGACATAAACTTGCTAACGTTATGAATCCTAAGATGTGTACATCGCTTTATATTGATTGTGAAAAAGGGTGACTCATTATTCCAAAACAATTCAAAAGTAGTATTTCATGTTCGGTTCGTATTCGATTCCCTTCTGGCACTTTACAATTCGCATTCGATTCAGTCTGAAAGATTGCTATTCACACAAACCCCTAGTGAAATGTTTACCGCACTCTTCGGGGCTCATCGTCGTCACTCGACGCCTGCTCTGCTTCGCGTCTGTGAGCCAGTATACCTTCGCGTCCCTAAAGCACGCTTCGCTGCGTATCGCTGACCTTCCTGACTCGACGCTTCTTCCAAGTGTACGTCTCATCCACACTTATGGAATGCGTCGGCCCCGTTTTGCGTTGAAGCTTGAGGGCGCGCACTTTGTGTAAGTGGCGCTGGTTAACCCGGGCCGCCTTGTTTTGCGCGATCTCTGGGACCAGCTCGTCATGCCAAACAGGAACCATCAGCCGCAAAGTAAACAGAAAACAAGAAGAAAGCTTCGCTTCGAGAGTAGTACTGCGCTGAACCGAGTGCGTCAGCCGGCCACCACTGCCATATGACCAGAGGGGGTAAGCCTTGACCTTCGTGATCCGTGTTGCAAGCCATCAGCAGCCAACAGGCTCAATGCTTTGAACAGTATTACTATTCGGTTCTCTGGGAGAAGGGGGGGGGGGGGGGGGATGGCTCTGGAAATGTTAGGGTCTTTCATCGCTGGCTTATCCTCTAAAATTCACTCTCTTAAGAGGCAATAAAAATGATATTACATGCAGAAAAAAGCACAAAATGAGTATCTTAGGACTTGCAGGCTTGAATCGATTAGGACTACTCAATGAGGACAGAAATGTACTATCGCGGATAATCTAAACGCGAGCAAAAGAACGTAAAGTAGAAAGTGTAATAACAGGACGGGGGGGGGGGGGGGGTGCATACTCTCATGTTGCTACCTACTCGGTTGCCTGCCAGAAATTGGGAAAGCCCCACACGCTAAACATAGAAGCAGAAATCATGCCAACATCACACATTATGGAGAAGGCGGAAGTAAGATAACGCGTCGTGTAGAAAAGCCTAACTTCTTCACGTTTCTTTTGTCTGCCACACAGTGAGCTGAAGAGCACAAGCCAGCTGATGTATACACTGTTATATATCCTGTTAAAGGAAGTTGTGAGTTCGGAAACAAGCGAGCCACTCCGTTTCTGCTACGTCAATAAATGTCAAAAAGAAGCACGGCTCTACACGGGCACCAGTATACGTCGGCCGACAGCGGAAACCCTCAGACTTGCACAGGCAGCAGCGTATACCATCTCAAACCAATGCTTGGAGTGGCTTCCCCCTGGACGATGCGCTGTCGCGCACATTCTTGGGCATTCTGTAGCCCGGTGCTGATAGGCAAGCACCACGTTTTATGAGCAGGTAAACAAACACTCCTTTCCTTACGAAGATGTGTGACAAACGATGAAACGATAAAACATAACTTCACTATATACGTAGCCTGCGCAGCTGCTACAGCGTCGCTATATACGCAAGAAACTAGCTAACACATGCAAGGAAAGGCCCTCAGTGGTTGGATTTTTACAAGTCGTTCTGTCAGGCATGGCTTAAAAGGATGAGACAAGTGAGCTGGAAATGTCTATTAATTACACTTCAGCAATAGTAAACAAGGAAAAAGACAACAACAAAGAAAACGCGCACCGTGATAAAAAGCTCAGTAAGCTGGAAAATCGTAAAATGAAAGACCGGTGGCGACGCTGCTTTCAAGTTTCCGCATCAGCTCACTATGACGTAATCAATTTGAACAGCATCTGCTCCAAGCTAGTTATTTGTTTCGTAAAGGAGTCAAACACTGAACTTAAAAAGTTCAGATCCACATACAAAATTAAACATATACTTTGATATCGGTGACATCACACGGACGTAATAGCGCTGTGGATTAGGCGCGAAAATTGAAAAGTGGAAGTTTGGCAGCATTTCGGTTATGTAGGAGGTTCGGTTGTTCGTCATTACAGGGGAACAGCGCAGGAATAAGACCAACACGAAGATAGGCACAAAAAATTCCGGCAGAACCCGCCTCATGATGAATGTCAACATTAATACAATTTGCATTGAAGCAATGTAGCGACACAACATACTGCCACCGCTGGGACATGCCATGTATTAAGCGTATATGCACCAGAGTTCCTCCAACATGTTTTCCTCTGGACACACTACTCCATCTAGCGGCGCCACCGCGAATTCCACGGCTCAAGTTGGCCTCATAGATGTTCACTGAAGAGCGAAACGTACCCAGTGTGACATATCCAGTGACTAAACTAGGTTCAGCGGTTGGTTTCGAACCGGGTTTATCCACAGCAGCCGAATACGCCATTGCACCATGAACTACCCAATGACCCGAACTGGCGAGAAAGCGCTTAGACACCCAGCCCGACCGAAACATACTCCCCTAAACGTGCGTGAAGTTCCAAAAGAATGCTAATCACATTAAACAAACTCACACAGTGATGTGTGCATCTGCTTCGTTTCTCGCCGTCTTCATGAAATCCCTATGCTGTTCCTCTGTAAGAAACTTGGACCTTCATGTTCTTTTCTAGTGATCAGCTTAATTTGTTATTCTGAAACTAGCGAAAACATCTGTTCCAAAGAGTGAGTGATTAGTCCGCACTGATATAGCGTTTCGCTTTAGTATTCCTTTAATGCGCGGCACTTACGCTAATTTATACCGACAACGAGAACACCGGTTCCCCTCTGTGAACATATGTGCTTTACCAACCGGCTCCCTACTCCCCTCTCCCTCTAACTCTTTGTTTTGTTTTGTTTTACTTTCTCAACCGGCTTGCCTTACCTCAACAGCCCATTGACCTTGGGCCTCGTTCCTTTGTTTGCGTTGGCAGAACTTGATACACCAAAACGAACAAACGATAACAAGATAATATAGAACAGAATAACTAAAGGATGGGGCCATCCGTGCGAGTTAATCTTTTATTCATTTTCTTTCTCTTTTTATTAATCAAATGCGTTCCTGTCATGGAGTCGAGTTAATTGGGTGGCCTGACACAGCCCGCTGAACAAGAGTATGTTTTTCCCGCCGGAAACGGAGATGAGCTGTGTGGTGTAGCATGCCACTCAATCATACTGCTTAGTGCACGCCGTTACATTTCTCACAGGCTTCGCTGCCATGGCACATGCACTACACGCGTGACTTCTTGATGCAGTGGAGCGCGCACCACCCGAGAATGACAATCGTTGCTGAGGGTGGGAAAAACATGCTGCCGGTAGAGATAGAACAAACAACGAGTCCTTGTTACAAGCGAGGGATATCACTTTATAAACAGAGAGAGAGAGCCGAATAAGTAGCAATGACAGAGATACCGTATTTATTCGATTCTAAGTCTGATAGTTTTTTACAGCAGTAGCTTTCTTTGGCTCTTCTCCCACTTCGCGGTTTGTCTGTTTCTAGCCGTTGATGGCCAACTTGGCACAGTATATGCCACTAGTAGCCATTAGAAATATATATTTCAATAAATAAAAACAAAATTTGGCAGAACCCTTTTCACGATTACTCTCGACGGTAATGCGCTTAGCATTGAAGCAATATAGCAATCACACGACGTGTTCCCACCGTACAAACTCGTTATGTATGAGGCGTCTACTGATGCGGGACTCCTCTGTAGAAATTTAATTTAATTTCGTGGTATAAGATGCTAAAATCGCTAACAGTTGTTCCCTCTCTGGCCATATACACCCAGCGGCACATGCTTAGTGTCCCAAGTTGGTGAGTTGTTCATTGAAGAGCTGCTCAGTTCATTCATGGCGCAGCTCGCTGAAGTGTTCGCGTTATAGACGTGCACGGAAAAGTGGGCACATACCCTCTGTATTTGCGTCGCAGCCACAGCTGAAGCGTCTGGCTGTTGTCCTTGTGGAACTAGTGTGATGCGGGTCGGATTCTGCCCAGCACTGGAGAAATTTCAAAGGCTTTTTATAATGGTACATTCGGCTGGCCGAAATCGCGCATGGCGAAATTGGCTGGTGAAACGACAGCCGGGCTCCTCTGTTGCTGCTCTGTTGCTACATACTGCACCCCGGTTGCCACTGCACACGCAGCACCCTTCATCCGCGCCGCCATAAATAAAGTCCGCTCTCGGCGAAGGGTCGATTCGGTCGAGCATAGGACACATTAAAAAAGGATCTTTTTTGTCATTGTAAAGCGGCGCATTCTCTGTGGAAATTACCTAGTTACCGAAGTTGGCGCCAAATGCGTTAATCAAAGAGCAGCACCCACCTTCTGGAACATATCCAGGGACCCAAGTTAGTATCGAAGAGGTTTATTAAAGAGCAGAGCAGACTCAGTGGCACATACGCACATCAATCAGTCGAGCGTCAACCAATCATCAGTCTTATCGAGCGTGATGCTGAGGACTTTTCTTTGTGCATTGAAACGACGACAATCACACAGAAGGAGCGCGACGTCTCTTTGCACCCGCAAACTTCACAATCTGGACTTGTGGCCATTCCGACGACGTAAGAGTACGCATTGGTAAAAGCTACACCAAGCCATAGGCACCAGATGAACGTTACCTCCCGTCGTGGTAAGCCACGTGGAAAGCGGATCTTCAGGTCAGGGTCCAGGCAACAAACGTGCTGGTTTTTAAGGTCTGCCAGTTCCATTGGGTCAACGTAAGCTCGCGAGCAAACGCAAGGTCTTTTCTTGACAGCATCATAACGACGCAATCGGCACTGGTATGTGAAGATCGAGCAGCTGCATCTGCTTGCTCGTTTCTAAGGATACCATAATCACTTGGAAACCATTGGAATATGATGTCATGTCCTTTCTCAACTGCCTGATGGTAAATTTAACGTCTGTCCGAGACAATTCGTTCCTTGGGTCCATGGCGTAATGCAGAGAGCAAACTCTGGAAGGCGGCCTTGGAATCGCAGAAGATGGACCATTTCTGGGGCGTTTCCTGATCGGTCAATTGAACTGCTGCACGTCGAGCTGCAAGTTCGACAGCCGTCGTTGACGACAAGTGCGATATACTGAATTTTGTCACTGTAGATACTGCTCGGACAAATACTGCAGCTGCTGAACTGGAGTGCATGACCAACCCATCGGTGTAAACACGTAAGCAGTCACTATGGACCTCATGCAATAGCAATAATGCTGCCTGTTTCAATGCTGCTGACGGCATTTGTGCTTTCTTCTTGATGCCTGGAATGGCAAGGCATACGAATGCACAGACCACAGTGGCAAGGAAGGCCATGCTGCTGTACCTGAATTCGACGGCAGCGATGCTCGGTGAGTAGTCACGATACTGCTGAGGCTCGTATGCTTGTTGGCAGCCAAGCAAAATAGTGAAAGGGTCCTTGCTACTTGTCGAACGTGCACTCTTAGAGCGTCGACTGCAATGTATGTTGAAGTAGGGTGGTCGCGTGCTATGGCGATTGTGGCTGCTGTGGATGCACACTTAGGGATGCCGAGGCACGTCCGTAGAACTTGGGCTTATACTCTCTGGAGAGTGCGAATGTTCGTTTTACTGGTGCTTCCCAACACGGGCAACTGTATCTTAGGATGCCCAAAAATAACGGTACAGCTGCAGCATCGATTGCACAAATGCGCCCTAAAGCTTTCAGCCGACAAATCGGAATACACATATATTGAATACATATATGACTTGTGTGGCGTCCAAGACAAATCACGATCGATGATGACTCTGAAGGACCGGTGCTTTGCTTTTCAAGCAATTACTTGTCCATTTATGCGTATAACATGAGGGACGACGACGAAGTGTTTCTACCATAGAACGCTTGTACCTTTGTCTCGCTTTGTTTATTTTCAAACTCTTGGAGCTGCCGCTCCCTTGTTGCGGCAATGGATGAAGAAGCCCTCGAAGACCTTCCTGGAGTCAAGCCATCACGTGGTGTGGCGTCCAGGAAACGTGGCAATGCGTCAAGTGACACGGACAGTGAGGCAACCGAGTTGTACTCGGACAGCGTCGACTCGTCGGACGACGATTTCACACTTGTCATGAGCCGAACCACAAAAAGAAGACTGCTACGGAGGTCATCGTCGCCAAGTGTCTCCACCGTGAAGACAACACCACAGCGCTGGCCGTACACCATGCTCTTCATGCCTGTGGACCCAGTGTCCAATCTGCGACTCCTAAACAGGCAGGTCCTTTCTGCTTTTCTTGAGGGAATCGCACCAAACGAGATAAAGGACGTGAGAATAAACTCACGGAAGAATGTCCTAGCAGTGGATGTTCTACACCGTAGTGCACTGCAAAGCCTACGGCACGTAACGGAGATCGACAAAGTACAAGTTCGATCCATGATACCTACAGGCTACAATGGCACTGTCGGCGTCATTTATGATGTCGATATTTCTATACCAACCGACGACTTCCCTATATTAATAAAGCCAACTACCGAAGGCACTCTTATCACGCACATCACAAGACTTGGCAACACACGATGCCTGAAGCTGTGGTTTGAGGGAGACAGCCTTCCCTCACACGTCAAAGTTGGCCACGTCCGCCATCCAGTCCGCCCATACGTACCGAAGCCCCTGCAGTGCTACAAAGGCTGCAAGATGGGACACGTAAAAGGTGTCTGCAGGAATAACCTCGTGTGCCCACGGTGCGCTGAATCTCATTCAGCAGATGCCTGCCGCGCAACTGTGTTGAAGTGCCCTAACTGTCATGGTACTCATGAGGCCTCATCCAATGATTGCCCGCGGGTGAGGAACGAGCGAGCAGTGCTCAAACGTATGGTACGGGACCATTCAACACAGAGAGGCTGCCGCTACTATCAGGCGACGACGACATCGCCATCGAAGAGCATCACGAAGAGTAACATCGACTGAAAGATATACACCATCATCTTCCGGCAAAGCGGCTACCGTACCAACGCCGACTTCCACAAAGACAGACACTGCGAAAACGAAGAAAGGGGCAAGACTCGCACCTCCTGAAGAGTGGCCAACACTTCCACGAGCACAACCTGCATCCGAGTCACATCAAATTGCGCCGTCCTCAATGACCTCACGAACCGAGGATGCGACGACGACTGAGGATCGCCAAGTCATAGTGATGCTGAAGTCACTTATGGACGCCATGCGCATTCTACTGAGCAGCATGAAAACCCCGTCGGCACAGAGCGCACTGCAGGTGCTGGACACCTTGAGTCCGGTGCTTGCGACTCTAGGGTAAAACCACGGCCCGAAAATTGCCGTCGTTTCAAGAGGAGGTCAAGAATGCATCTGTCTTTCAGTGGAACGCCAGAGGGCTTAAGTCACGCATGTCCGACTTCAGGCAGTTTGTATTTACGCACCAATTCCCCATTATCGTGATTTGCGAGCCCAACCTGTCAGCTCCCATCAGGCTGCCCGGGTATGAGTGCTTTATGTCCTCTGCCCACGGAGAATGCAGCAAGGTCGTTGTGTTTATACGCCGTCACTTGACTTATGTACATCACACAGTGCCTCCTGACGAAGCAAATCAATACGTTTGCTTAACAGTGAAGAAGGAAAAGCTAACGTTCACAATTCTTGGAGCTTATTTATCTCCAACAAGCCGTCTAGATTGTGAGCGCTTACGGGGAATATTGACATCGACTCCACAGCCGTGGGTGCTCACTGGTGACTTTAACGCCCACCATTACCTATGGGGAAGCTCCAAAGTGAACTCTAGAGGCAGAACGTTGGTGTCCTTTGCCAATGAACTCGAATTTTGCCTGTCAAACGATGGAAGCCCTACTTATCTGCGTGGATCAGCGTATAGTAGCTGCTTGGACCTTACCTTCGTTTCACGTTCGCTTACGAGAAGAGTGCACTGGTTTTCGGATTTAGAAACGCGGGGTAGCGACCACATCCCAACCTATTTGAAGATCGAAGGTTTGACTAGCTCCAAGTCCTCCAGAACCATCCAGTGCACCGATTGGCCTAAATACAAAATAATAATGGAAGACTGTTGTCGTGACGGCACATCGTATAACCTACAGTGCGCGATAAAGCATGCCATACAAACAACCGCGCATTTGCTTTCGAAGTGTTCTTCCCGCACCGATTTCGACGTCGAACTAGCGAAACTTCGAGCAATTCGCCGTCGCCCGGAGCGCAGATATAGACGCACGAAGTCCAATTATGATTTGAGATTGGCTAGACGAACACAAAAGAAAATACAGCGTCGCATG
The DNA here is from genome assembly GCF_038994185.2 of Dermacentor albipictus. Taxonomy (NCBI): domain Eukaryota; kingdom Metazoa; phylum Arthropoda; class Arachnida; order Ixodida; family Ixodidae; genus Dermacentor; species Dermacentor albipictus. The sequence continues at coordinate 97,416,148 of NC_091825.1, read as the reverse complement.
AACAAGCTGGCTTCACGGCAATGAGTATCCTTTTGCGAGTCCCTGGATCCGCGAAAACCTTTGTCGCTTATATGGAGGACTGTTCGTGTCCTTCGCACAACCTTTGGTCAGCGCCACCCGTTTAAATCTCTAGCACTCCATCTACAATGTAGAGATATTGACGTCGCTGAATCTTTCTGCAGAAAGATTGCTGGCGAAGCAAATTCCGATGGAACGGGTACGGGAACGCTCGACCACCCACCGTTTTCACGCGATCCCCGCATGGAATGCCCTTTTTCTATGGAAGAACTAGAAGCTGCGCTGGCTTTGTGCAGGCGTTCTTCAGCGCCAGGACCTGACGGCATTACATACCGTGCCCTGTGTAATCTAGGAGGCCAAGCTCGGAAGGCGCTCTTGCTCCTGTACAACGACTCCTGGCAGACGGGTACGGTTCCGCAAGAGTGGAAGTCAACTCGCCTCATTCCACTTCTGAAAGCTGGCAAGTCGCCCCTGGACATTTCCTCATACCGTCCGATAGCACTTGCCAGCTGTGTCGGAAAAACAATGGAAAGAATGATTTTAACACGTCTGGAATGGTACTTAGAGTACTATGAAATCTACCCAGATGCTATGTCCGGCTTCAGACGTGGCCGTTCGTCAACAGACAACGTTGTTGACTTGATAACATTTGTGCAACACCAAAAGGCCCGTAAGCGACTATCTGCTGCTCTGTTTCTAGACGTTAAAGGGGCTTATGATAATGTCACCCATGAAGCCATCCTTAGCACGTTAGAAGCCGTCGGACTTGGTGGCAAGATGTATATGTGGGTGTGCAGCTACTTACAGAGGAGACCATTCTATGTAGACACAGAAAATGGCCCGACATCCGAGCATTACGGCAGCCGAGGAGTCCCTCAAGGCGGAGTGCTTAGCCCGACTCTTTTCAATCTCACCCTCTGTGGATTAGTTGACAACCTGCCAAGCACCGTACGCCTTTCCATCTATGCGGACGACATCTGCATTTGGACATCAAGCGTGACACGACTACAGCTTCGCGCTCGGCTTCAGCAGGCTGCCACAATAACATCTTGCTACCTTCGTGAACAAGGACTCGAAATTTCATGCGGAAAGTGCGCAATGGTGGCATTCACGAGGAAGCCAATGTCTGGTTACGGCGTATCTATTAACGGACGACTTATACCATACAGCAGAAGTCACAGATTCTTGGGAGTCGTAATTGACAGAGACCTGTCTTGGACTCCGCACGTCAATTACGTAAAAAAGCGGCTGACTGCTATCTGTCACCTGTTCAGCTTCCTTGCAGGAAAAAGTTGGGGAGTATCTGTAAAGCCAACGATAAAGCCAACGACAGAAGGCAATTCCATTACAAGAATTTCCAGATTGGGAAACACACGCTGTGTGAAGATTATGTTTGAAGGAGACAGCCTTCCTTCCCACGTCAAAGTAGGACATGTCCGCCATCCAGTACGACCATTCGTACCGAAGCCCCTCCAGTGTTTCAAATGTTGCAAGATTGGCCACGTGAAGGGTGTCTGCGTGAACAGTGTAGTGTGCCCGCGGTGCTCAGAGTCCCATTCAGAAGACGCCTGCAGCACACATGTTCTAAAGTGCCCGAACTGCAGTGGTCCTCACAAGGCCTCATCAAAGGATTGCCCGCGGATGCGGAAGGAATTCACGATTCTAAAACGCATGGTGCGCGACAATTCGACGCATCGAGAGGCTGCTACCGCTGTTCGGCGACGTCGGCATCGACACCGAAAACGTTCAAGAAATTCCGCAACTGAAGATAGGTACACGCCAGCTACAGTCAGAAGGGCTGCCGCATCTCCGCACTGCGCCACCAAGACAGATACAAGGAAAGCGAACAAAGAGGAGAGCCTCGCCCGTCCTGAAGAATGGCCTGAGCTACCGAGGGCACAACTCCCTGCTAGGATACCTCAAAACGCACCGGCTTCAACGGCTTCTGCCACTGTTGAAGCGACGCTGGCTGATGATCTCCAGGTCATCAACATTCTGCGGTCGCTCATGAGTGCCATTCGCGGTATACTTACCAACATGAAGTCTTCGTCTGCGCAAAGCGCACTACAGGTGCTGGACACTTTGAGTCCAGTACTTGCAGCTCTTGGTTAAATTCATGGCTCTCCAGAAGCCGTCGTTTCGTGACGAAGTCCGAAACGCGTCGATATTTCAGTGGAACGCCAGAGGACTGAAGTCACGCATGTCGGACTTTCGACAGTTTGTGTTCACGAATAAGTTCCCAGTCATCGTCATCTGCGAGCCCCTATCAGATAACATCAGACTGTCCGGGTATGAATGTTTCATGTCCGCCACCCACGGAGAATGCAGCAAGATCATCGTATTCATGCGACGTGATCTTACGTATGTCCATCACCCAGTGTCGCCTGACCAAGAAAACCAATACGTCTGTCTGACAGTGAGGAAAGGCAAGCTCACTTTCACATTAATTGGAGCCTACATATCGCCCTCAAGTCGGTTGGACTGCGAGAGATTACGGCGAATCACCACAGCGACTCCGCAGCCTTTGGTGATTACTGGAGATTTTAATGCCCACCACCACCTCTGGGGAAGTTCTAAGATAAACTCGAGAGGCAGAAGATTAGTGTCATTTGCCTCCGAACAAGAACTATGCTTGTTAAATGATGGAAGCCCCACCTTTCTACGTGGAACTGCCTACTGTAGCTGCCTGGACCTGACCTTTGTTTCACGCTCCTTCACTAGAAAGGTCAGGTGGTTTCCGGATATTGAAACGCGGGGCAGTGACCACCTACCCACTTATCTTAGGGTTGAAGGGTTGACGGACTCCAGGTTAGCCGCCGTCACACAATGCATCGACTGGCCAATGTTCAAGTCAATTGTCGAAGACGGCTGTCGTGATGACTTGGCCACTAGCCTAGAGGACATCATAAAATGTGCCCTAGAGGCTGCGAAACATTCACTTCCGAGAACGTCCACACGCACCGAATACGACATTGAGCTAGAGAAGCTTCGTGCAATTCGTCGTCGTGCAGAGCGAAAATACAGGCGCACGAAGTCTGTAAATGACTTGAGGTTGGCCAGAAGAACTCAAAAGAAAATTCAGCGTCGCATGGACAAACTTGCATCACAAAGATGGAAATCATTCTGCGAATCTTTGGATCCACGAAAACCATTGTCTCACATATGGAGAACTGTTCGTGGTCTCCGTGGAACCCCTCAGCAGCGCCACCCTTTTAAGTCTTTGGCCCTTCACCAACAATGCAGCGAGATTGACGTAGCGGAAGCTTTCTGCAGGAGGATTGCTGGCGAAACTAGTTGCGCTGGAACATCGACGCTCCGCCACTCACCGATTTCACGCGACTCCCGCATGGATAGTCCTTTCTCCATGGACGAGCTCGAAGCTGCACTGGCCTTGTGCAAGCGTTCATCTTCACCAGGCCCCGACGGTATAACCTACCGTGCCCTGTGTAATCTGGGTGATGAGGCTCGAAAAGTGCTCCTGCTCCTATTCAACAGCTCCTGGCGGACAGGTACGGTTCCCCAAGAATGGAAGACCAGTCGCATAATTCCACTGCTCAAGCCTGGCAAGTCGCCTGTAGACATTGCATCATACCGACCAATTGCGCTTGCCAGTTGCATCGGAAAACTAATGGAGAGGATGGTTCTAGCACGGCTAGAATGGTACCTCGAACATTACCAGGTATACCCAGATGCAGTGGCCGGTTTCAGGCGGGGCCCTTCTTCCATAGACAACGTTATCGACTTGGTGACGTACGTCGAGCACCAGAAGTCCTGCAAAAGATTATCTGCTGCCCTGTTTCTGGATGTTAAAGGAGCGTACGATAACGTAACGCACGAAGCGATTTTGAACGCGTTAGAGGCAGTAGGACTTGGCGGCAAAGTATATATTTGGATACGTAGCTATCTACATACGAGATCCTTTTTCGTACTTACCGAGGATGGCCCGACCTCCCAGCATTACAGTAACCGTGGGGTGCCTCAGGGCGGAGTACTCAGCCCAACGCTCTTCAGTCTAACACTCATTGGACTCACCGACATCCTGCCAGGCATTGTTAGGCTCTCCATCTATGCCGATGACATTTGCATTTGGACGTCGGCTGTGACGCGACTGCAGCTTCGCGCGCGGCTTCAAAAGTCAGCTACTTTGACATCATCCTACCTTCGAGAACAAGGACTTCATATATCATACGAGAAGTGCGCAGCGGTGGCATTTACCAGGAAATCAATGTCGCCATACGTGATATCCGTCGACAGACACATGATCTCGTACAGCACGAGTCACAGATTTTTAGGGGTGGTCCTTGACAAAAATCTCTCCTGGACCCCTCATGTGAATTATGTGAAAAAACGCCTGACAGGAATTTGCTATATGTTTAAGTTCCTTGCAGGAAAGACCTGGGGAGTGCCAATACACTCTATGCTGCAACTGTACAGGGTCCTCTTTATTGGATTCCTGCGATACAGCCTACCTGTCATGTCCAACACCTGCAGAACTTACCTGAACATAATCCAAAGCATCCAAGCCCAAGCACTCAAGATATGTCTCGGTCTACCGCGGAGTGCGTCAACGACTGAAGTTATTGCAGTGGCTCAAGATTTCACTATTAGAACGCACATTAGCATTGAAACAATGCGTGTGCACCTAAGACACTTCGCCCGGAACCCTACCCACCACCTAGCAAGTCTCCCAGTAGATAGGCCCCACACGACCTTCAGTGCGACTGTCTTCGCGCACCGTGCCTCTTTCAGGTCAGGTTACACACCTGCGGCAAGGCCTTCTATTCCTCCATGGTGTATGCGCCGTACTCAAGTGAACCTTACAGTCCCAGGACTTCAGAAAAAGTCGGACTTGCCATCATCAGCGCTCAAGCAACTAACTTTATTTCTCTTGTACGAGAAATACAGCGACTGCACACACGTCTACACTGATGGATCAACTACATCAACCTGTTCCGGCGGCGCTGTAGTTATACCAGCAATGAGAATAACCAAGCGGTTCAAGACTTCCCATGTCACTACGTCTACAGCTGCGAAGCTCGCGGCTCTCCGCGACGCGCTTCAAGTGATAAATACTGAAAGTCCTAGAAAATGGGCAGTCTTCTGCGATTCCAGGCCGGCCTTGCAATGTGTGCATTCATTTCTCCGACATGGAACTCACGATCAGCTCACGTGCGAAATCGCAGAACTTGTCCATCACTTAGGAGAAAAAGGCCATGATATCTCTTTTCAGTGGATACCAGGTCATTGCGGTATCATTGGTAATGAAGACGCCGATAAAGCAGCTCGGACGTCAAACCAAGAAGACCGCTGCGTCCCCATTCCGCTCTCAAGGACCGACGCCGCGAGACAACTTGGCATTCTGGCACGCATGATCTCCTTAGCAGAGTGGAATAATGTACATACAAGACGCACAAGACTGCACCGACTAAACCCATCACTTCAACTCAGACCTCCAGCCGGTGTGCACCGGCGTGAAGCGTCTCTTCTGTGTCGGTTATGGCTTGGAGTGGCCTTCACGAATGCCTACTCAGCACTAATTGGAATGGCTGATAGTCCTGCATGTGATGTTTGCGCATGCGAGGAGAACATTGACCACATATTGTGCCATTGTCCTCAATTTCAAGCCCAAAGACAGTATTTGTCCGACACATTGAGGAAACTAGACGATCGTCCTCTGAGTGAACAGACAATATTAGAGCACCGTCCCGACCGATCATCGGCTCAGAAGGCAGTGAAGGCACTTTTGTGTTTTCTCAGAACTTCTGGTTTGCTCGAGCGACTTTAACTGAAGTGCTGTCCGTACGCGTACCTACACCTTCTCTCTCCCTTCTTTCTCTTCCCCTTCTCCCTTCCCCCAGTGTAGGGTAGCCAACCAGACTATTGACTGGTTAACATCCCTGCCTTCCTGTATTCTTCTCTCTCTCTGGGGAGTATCTGTACACGCTATGTTACAGCTGTACATGGCGTTGTTCGTTGGATTCCTGCGATACAGCCTGCCTGCAATATCCAACACCTGCAAGTCTAACCTGCGTGCGATACAGTGTATTCAAGCCCAAGCCCTTAAGATATGTCTTGGGTTACCACGCAGTGCGTCAACTGCTGAAACCATTGCCCTTGCGCAGGACTACCCAATCACTACGCACATTACCGTTGAGACAATGCGCATGCATCTCAGGCATAATGCCAGGACCCCTTCGCACCACTTGGCGAGCCTCACAGCTGCAAGGCCGTGCTCGACATTTAGCGGCATTGTCAGTGCACATCGTGCGTCGTTTACGTCAGGGTACGCACCTGCGGCCAAGCCAGCGTTTCCTCCGTGGTGTTTGAGCCGTCCACAAGTACATCTAATGATTCCAGGACTACAGAAGAAGACAGATCTACCGGCCTCTGCTCTAAAACAGTTGACCTTACTTCTTTTGCATGAAAAGTACAGCAACCACGTGCACATCTATACCGATGGATCAACTACGTCGTGCAGTTCCGGTGGTGCCGTGGTGGTACCAACGCGAGGAATGACACTGCGCTTCAAGACATCGCATGTCTCGACCTCAACGGCGGCAGAACTAACGGCCCTGCGTCGAGCACTGGAATTCATTGAATCTGAAAGAGCTAGAAAATGGGCTGTGTTCTGTGATTCAAAACCGGCATTACAGTGCACGCAGTCAGTTCTCCGACACGGATGCCATGACCAACTGACATACGAAATCGCGAAACTTTACCATCATGTCCAACAAAAAGGTCACGAGGTCGTTTTTCAATGGGTACCTGGTCATTGTGGAATCAGTGGCAATGATTCCGCCGATAACGCTGCTCGTACGGCACATCATGAAGAGCAGAGCGTTCGAATTCCGCATTCGAGGACAGACGCCGCTAGGCAGCTTCGACACCTGGCACGCAACCTCACACTGACCGAGTGGAACTCGCCAAATTTACGACTTACACGACTGCATCGACTCAACCCCTCCCTGCAACTACGGCCTCCATTCGGACTTCCTCGACGTGAAACTACGCTTCTCTGTCGCCTTTGGTTAGGAGTTGCCTTCACAAAGGCATACTCTACATTAATTGGAGTGACTGACAGTGGAGCATGCGAGGTCTGTGGCACGGAAGAAAACATCGACCATCTGCTGTGTCACTGTCCACGATACACCCCTGAGAGACAAGAACTTGCCAAAGCTTTTCAAAAACTGGACAATCGGCCGCTTTCTGTGCAGGTGCTGCTGGAACACCGCCCCCATCGCCCGTCGGCCCATAAAGCGGTGAAGGCACTTTTGTGCTTCTTAAGGACGACGGGCTTGTGCGACCATTTGTGACTATCAATGCAATTTCTGTAAGGCCACACACGTCATCGAACTCACTGCAATTTCCTTCCCTCCTCTCTCTCCCTGTTATCTTTGTTTCCCCCTTTCCCATTCCCCCTGTGTAGGGTAGCCAACCGGACGTGATTCTGGTTAACCTCCCTGCCTTCTTCTTATCTCTTTCCCTCCTCCTTTCCCTATGCGTATAACATATGGAGTCATTGTCTGGCGTGTAAATGCGACTAATCGGCACTTTTCTTAGGTGACTTCTAGGCCTTTCGCATGCAAGTAAGAAGACGGTTGTGTCATTTGTGTGACCACCTTCTGCAGCCTAATTCATATCTGCGGACGTGTCACGCCGGACACCCAGATGCAGATATCATCTGCATAGGTGGATATCTGGACCGTTCTTGGCAATGATCCAACTAGGCCCGACAGTGCTACGTTGAAGAGCACGGAGCTTCACACTCCGCCTTGCGACACACCTTGACTGGCTAGATGGTGGAGTGTCATTCCATCCTCGGTAAGCACGAAGAAGGATCTATCCTCCAAATAGCTTTGAATCCAGCACACTGCCCGGCCACCAATGCCCACATCAGTCAAGGCATCTAGGGTTGCTTGATATGCTGCATTACCATATGCGCCTTTGACACCAAGAAACATCGCCACCGTTAATTGTTTCAAGCTCTTTTGATGTTGAATAGATGTTACCAAATCAAGCACGTTATCGATGGATGGCAGACCTCGCCGGAAGCCCGCCATTGCATTGGGGTATACCTCCTTATGCTCTAAGTACCATTCAAGGCGCGTCAACACCGTCCTTTTAGAGCGCAGCTCTTTGGCGTCCGTTCCTGGGTTTCGCGTCGTCGTCGGCGTTGTCGTCGGCCTCGTAACCAGCTCCGCCCCCCTTTCATCCCCCCAGCGCTAGCAGCGACCGACTGATACCGCTGGATGCCGCTGACGCCGCTAGAGAGTCAAGATAACGTGACTGCATAGAACACCGTCGCCGCCATGCAGAAAGAGGAGGAAAGGGTCCCCCCCCCCTGTTCTTGTGTGGCGGATAGGGTGCTCTTCAGTTGCCGACGCGCTGGTTATTTCACGTAGGCCCCGGCACGTTGACGAATACGTGACCACCTTCCCACGGCTAGACCTGGTTCTTAGCGCTGCGGAAGCGAGGGTATCATATTGTTTGTGTCGGCATCGGCGGCGTTGTCCCTGAAACCAACTCCGCAGCTGGGGTTGACTCACTATCGGCGTCAGCGGCATCAGTCAGTCGCTGCTATCTCTTCCCTCCTCCCTTTATCGTGTTGTCCGCTTGCTGCGCGCGCTTCTGCCCCCATCGTTTGCCGCTGGGTGTACACGCCGCCCCCCTCCCCCCTCTTCCTGCGAGTCTCCGGTTGTCAAAGCGCCGGCTCGAACTTAATTCCTTTCTTCGCTCCTCCTCCAATGCAACCCCTGTGCGGTGGCAATCAGAGAGCCAGATCGGTGGCGGCGGATCTGTATATGTGCACCGCCCGAGCCGAAATTGCCGCTGCCGTTCGCCCTGTGCGGTGGCAATCAGAGAGCCAGATCGGTGGCGGCGGATCTGTATATGTGCACCGCCCGAGCCGAAATTGCCGCTGCCGTTCGCCACTGCGAAATTATCTGCCAGTTCTTTCTGAGCCATGAGCGAGACGACCGATGGAAGTCCTCCGTTTGCTGCTGCTGCTGCTGCTGCTAAACGAGCTGCCAGAGCAGAGGCCCAGCGCCGTCGCCGTCAGAATCCAGAGGTGCGTGCCGCCGAAGCAGAAGCTTACCGTCGCCGCCGTCGAGATGATCCAGGAGTACGCGTCGCCGAAGCAGAGACTAAGCGCCGCCGCCGAGAAGACCCTGCCGTTCGCGCCGCCGAAGCGGAGGCTCATCGCCGCCGTCGAGAGCAACCAGCAGTAAGCGAGGCTGAAGCAGAAGCTCATCGCCGCCGCCGAGAAGACCCTGCAGTTCGCGCCGCCGAAGCGGAGGCTCATCGCCGCCGTCGAGAGCAACCAGCAGTAAGCGAGGCTGAAGCAGAAGCTCATCGCCGCCGCCGAGAAGACCCTGCCGTTCGCACCGCCGAAGCGGAGGCTCATCGCCGCCGTCGAGAGCAACCAGCAGTAAGCGAGGCTGAAGCAGAAGCTCATCGCCGTCGCAGAGAAGACTCTACCGTTCGCGCGGCCGAGGCCGAGGCCAAACGCAAACACAGGCTCGCATATGTTGCGCTCAAATTTCGCATTAGGAAGTAACGTAATCGTCGGTAATTTTTTATTAGTTTCCCAACGCAACTGGCAAGAGCAATGGGGTGGTACGATGCCAAGTCTTATGGAGATTCAGAACTTTTAAGTAACGGTACTAGGGGGCTGACTTTCCGCTCGCAAGGAATCAATCCTTCGCATCGGGATTCGTTTTATCTCTCCAAGAGTACTTTGCGGACTTTTTGGCCAAGGTTTCCATGTGCCTTGTATGGGACTCGGTCGGGCCCAGGCGATGATGACTTCCTACAAGTTGCCAGTGCAGCTTCTAGCTCCTCCATAGAGCACTCTTCTCCAGATAGCACCTGCTCCCTCCTCTTTTTCTTTAGCAGTTGTCATCGTTCCCGCTCTTATTCGCTGGCAGGAGCTTACGCCCTCCAACTATTTAAACGTTCACTGGTGCTCACACACGCACGAATGCATCTTGCCGCAATGTGACATGGCTACCATGCGTAGTGAACTCTTCATTAAGGATTCTTGCTCACATACTATTGTACATGCTTTCTCTATTACTGTAGCACTGGGTATTTTACGAAAGTGTTTAAATGCTGCCAGCTTCGGCTATTAACGTTGCTGTTTGGTGTCTTTAATAACGACCAAATGCACAGTACTGTACAAACTCCCTTCCTGTGCATGAATTATACGTGCACGGTGGCATCGGCTGTTTTGTGACCTTGTTTACATGGCGTCACTGCGAACAAAACTGAAGAAAATAAATTGTTCGCGTAACAGTTCATGATACCCGCGAATAGAAGATCGAAGAATCAAAAATCAAATAGCTCTTAAATCCCTCTCAGATTTTAGTTTGCGTAGGTTAGGTTCTTATTAGCCTATTGTTTGTTTCGTAGACTGTGCTTAGTCGAAATACTATAACTATAACTTAGAAGACCCGCTGCCTGTACAAACATAATTTTATTACTGCGTTCTTTTGTTTATTTTTTACTGTCGTTGTGATTGTTGCAATGCTTGGCTGCATTTATTCGAAAGAAAGCGATTGCAACCATGAATGCCCACCAACCTGTGCAAGGAGACGTGGAAACATTCCCGATGCTGAAGTGTCTCCGTTGACATTATGTACCCATAGGCGTCCAAATGTGGTGGGCCAGGGGGCCAGGGCGATGCCTCCTAGATAGCAGGCCTGTGCACACTGCTTTATGATGTCACGCTACTTGGACTGAAATTTTTATTACGAAGCTTAAGCGGTGACGAACGCGATGACGTCAAAATTACCGCGGCTTACTCGGTAGCATCCCCATTATATCTATGGCAGTCGGGCAAGGTAGCATGACGTCATTAATCGTAGTGTGCAGGTTTTGTGCTATCTAGGAGGTATTGGCGCAGGCCCCCCTGTTGGCTGAAGGGCACAAATTCGGTGAAATCAGGCAAAATGGCACGCGTCTCAATGAGAACGTAACAGGCGTGAAAAAGGCGTCACACGCCTCCTGAATAGAGACGAACTTGTAGGCCAGTGCTGCCGGACAAGGGACACCGGCGACCCCGCAAGCGCACTTTCTAGGGTATGAAGAAAGCTACGCCCCCCCCCCCCCCCCCCCCCAAATTTCCCCGATAGGCACACATATGTTTTGAGCTATATCAGCCTGCAACAGAACGCCTCGCCCCCTACCCTCCACTCCCAGCGCTTAGGCGGTGTTACAAAGCTCCTTCTCCAGAGCATGCAGATTGGAGCAGCACAACATACAGCAGCCGGTAACAAATAAACGGCGTTCGGAATCGACTCTCGGCACCGCGGCCCTGGAGTTTATTCCGAGAAAGCAGCCGACACCTACAAAAGAATGTCTACGATGCCGGCGCTGAACATGGGGAAAAAATTGGATTTTTTCGACGTCCTTTGGCGAGCAGAGCAACGTGTCTAATGATAACATATTCTTACTAATGCCCACTAACGACTTAGAGAACCAAGCCAGGCAAGCACCCAACCCCGCCTAATCAGCTATCATCAAACAGAACGCCATAATCCCAAGCGCCGTTTTAGACATACTTGCAAAGTTGGCTTGAGTACAGCCCACAATATGAGGCCTCACTTTGCTCTGGTTGTCGAGTGTTCCTCCTACAGGAAGTGGTGTTTCGAAGGCGCATCAAGACGCGTCATTTATACCAACCAGATTTCGTGCTTGAAAAAACGCGATGCAAGCGATAAACCAGCATGAAAAATTTGAGGATCATGTGAACAATATATTGTAGCGGAATAGTTCCAAAATAAATGTCATTTGCTTTTTTTATACATGAGCGCCTGTGATGCAGGCTCTTTTTAGTATTGCAGCGGGTCACTGAGGCATGATTTCAACGCGCTCAACAAGTTCAAAGCCGCTTGTTCATGTTGGCACACACACAAGACATTTAATACCCACGTGAAATGAAAATAGTATAGCACCGACTTGATAAAACAGCTGACGGTACAGCACGTATTGAACGGGCAGTAATACAGGATTGGAACACAACGGTATGAAATAATTATATGGCTTGCGTCACGGATTCACAATGGCTGCAGCATGGTTGTTCCCTCTTGGTCGAGAGGAAGCTGGCGCCGCACCGGAACCTTGAGGATGGACAGGGCAGGAGGCGATGACGTCCTGGCCAGGAAGCTGTATTAAATCATGGACCTGTAGCCCGACCACTCACGTCCTGCCAACAGGTGCTGGCGTCCACAGGTCTCTGAATATAATTATATGGTCTGGAAAAGTCACGAAGCGCAGGAACAGGTTGACAGGTTACCCAGTCGGGTAAAACTGGTGGCTTGGTTCGGAAGCCGACAGCCTCTCTTCCGCTCCCAGTCCAGTGGCTGACCTTCTTCCTGCGTCGCCTGCTGGATCTCCGCCTACGTTCTACAACGCGCTTCCTCATTTAACATATTAGAATTATCACGGTACTCCGCGCACCTTCCGGAGGCCAACTGTATCTGCATCTACTGGGACCCCCATCGGCATGAGAGAGGTATGTTGAAAAGCGGCACGTGTGTATACACATTGTCACATACTCGGTGACCCAAGTTTATTCGATGGTTGGTTTCGAGCCCTGTTCCCTCAGCACACCAGCTCAATGGGCTACCCATTCGACCACGAGCTACCCAGTGAACCAGGTAGGCAAGACGGTTAGATACAAACATACATAAATATAAGATATATATAGAGATACGTGGCCCTCAGAAAGTGCGTGAAGTACCGCAAGAATGCTAACGCATTGAAAAGAACAGGCAAGCGCAAGAGAGGAGCCCGGCCACACCGCGTGCCTATTCAAGCCCTTTAATAAACACTCTGCACTTAACATATCACAAGTTTTTCTCGTTCCTTCTATATTCTTAACCATCACAGTATTCACCGCAATAATCATCATAACATACAAAAAGACTGTGTCACCGATGACATACCCATGACAGGAAATATTGCTAAGAGCAATAACATCGCCACTCATTTCTAAATAGCGCTTATGTAAAAAAAAAAGCCTTAAATCGAACTTTTACTTCCTTTATATAATTAACCTTTCTCTCTCCAACGCAAAAGAAAATTCATTCAGATCGGTGCAACAGTTGTCTCATGCACGCATTTGTACGTTTTGCATGCACTTGAATAGGAAAATCAAAGTTGGCACCGAGCTGGAACTTCCTCTTAAGGTCCTATACAGTCGACTTCCACATGCATATAGGCCGCAAGACGTGAAGTGTGTGGTTGGGGCGTGGGCCGTGAGAGCGCCCACCCTGCCGTCTGATCCCGAGGGCAGTCACGAAAGTCGTGACCACGGCTCTCCTTTCTGGACTGCTCTTGTGCGGCCGAGGTCGCATCAAATCGGCGCACACGAGCCCGTTTTGGCGCTGATAAAGGGGAAAAGGGTGAGAAGAATAGATGTATGAAACTTGGTACGGTCAAACCCGTTAGCCGGTTCGGCAATTGAATACGTGTAAGAGCAGCTCACACTAAACGCTTATGAGTTTGGTAGGATGAAAGGTGCCTCCTAACCGCGTTACGCATGGCTGCGTGCGCTGCGTTTAATCTCGCGCAGTTCATTGTTTCATGAAGCCGTGATGTAAGGCGGTGCTGCTCACGACGCTGTTCATACCTTAGCTGATCTGGAGCACATGGAGCTGTGAAACTTCGAAGCTTGGAGAGCCGACCCACCTTGCACTTGACTCACTGGAGAAGAGGAATGCTCCGCACTCTAGTTTTGGGTGTCGCTCAGTTGAATCCGTTTGAAATAATGGAGATGATGCCAGTGTGTAACTTTGGCAATGGGACTAACAGCGTGGTTGAAGAAGACTTCTCAGAGTTCGCAACGGCCGTTTCTCCCTGGTCGGTTCCCTAAAAGTTCAATCCGTTCTCCACAACGTTTGACTTGTATACGTCACATTCCTTTAGGGCCATCGATGTGTTGCATTTGGGCGCACAAATTATTTCTGAGCCTACTGAGAATAGGAACAATAATGTTTAGGTGCAATTAAAACGCTATTATGTAATAAAGAAAACAAACAGAATCATGTTATAGAAGGTTAGGGTACTAACTTCTTTTTTTTATTTCCTGCCAATGGTACGACTTGAGTGTAAACTATCTGAAATGTATCTATTAAGATAACTTGCTGGAGGTAGTGTTTCCTGAACCATCCGGAGCACTCAGGAAAAAAGCACTACGCCTATTTACCACGTACCTCAGAAACACTCAATTGACGGACGTTTGGCGAAACACCCGTATTAATAGCGTATAAGATTCTCGGACGAAACAGTTGCCGGCCAAGCACGCTAAACTCCATGGCCCCGCCTGACGCTTCACCACTACGACCACCAGAGCAACAAGCAACATGCGGAGGCATCCCGAAGCGGAATAGCTCCTTTCGGCTCATGTATATAAGGTGCGAAATCACATAACGCGGAGTCTGCGCCCTCTCTGCGAACCAGGCCCGCGCACGCACCAAACGCTTAAAAAAAAATGAAGTGGCCCAGTACAGCATCTTTTATCCGACAACCACCTAAAATAGCTTTAACATGTGTACGAACCGTGTATATTCAGGCGATATGCCGCCTCTGTATTTTTTTTTTTCATGTCGCGGGACCAATGACATTCGATGCGAATGCGCATGCGCGTTCTTGATCGACAATTGTCACGTTTATGAAAGCAACGTACTCAGTGCACGCGGATGGCAGTGATGGCACCGTTGTTTATGGCGCCGCGCTGCCGCTCACGACTCGTTCCAAGATTCCAAGTGTGGGAGGAGGAGGTGGAGCAGGAGGAGGAGAAGGATGGAACTTTATTATTGCAGAAACCGTTGCGCAGTTCATTCCTGGGTGGTTCCCTCTGACAGGGCTCCACTGGCGATCGCGGCTCGCCGGGCCTGGTCGAGGGTCGCCAATTGGCTTCCCAGGTCCAGTTCGGAGAGTCTCGCCACCCAAGACCACGTAGTGAGTGTGTGTGCTGTGACTCGTGGCGAAATTGCGTCGCCCGGACGGTCGGTGCATTACGGTCGGTAGGCCGAGGGACGCCGATGCTAAACGCAGGAACGGGCACCTAAGAGCCGCGCTCTAAAATACTTCGAAATTCCGTTCCGGAAATTAGGCATTGCTGTAAACACTGGAAACATTCTCTCCTTTGGGGCACCTATATTGCGTTTTAGCCACAGGAACGTATGCATGGCCGTAAGCGAGTTCCTGTGTGGCCAAGGAGAATATCTGGTTAATTTGCCCCCTTATTAATTATTATTTTCCAAATTCCAGTTTAACTGGCTTAAAATTTATTACTTTCTAGATTACCTTACTTTCAAAAAGCATGCTTTTTTCCCTCTAACAGGAAAAAAAAACGTTTCTAACATTAGATTTTTCATTGTACAGTTCCAGCTGTTCCGTCACATGTATACTTTTTCCCTCATGTTTTCTCCTCCCGCCCCACCCGTTTAACCGCCGGCTTTTTGGCCAATACCCCGTAGTGATATAGGAGGCAAGCAAGCAAGCAACATGCTGCTCTCTATCCTTCCCCCTGTCGCACTCGTATACCTCCGACACAGCTCTCTTCTCACGATCATGTACTCTAGCGCAGAGGAACTTCAGGAGGAGCCACAATTCCCTCCTAATTATCTGGGAACAGGACGTCCCTTATGCTTGCGCGCCGGACCATTCTACTCTTCAGTTCCAACTCACTAAGTACTGTCTTGCACCGCCACGATGGAGTTTGGACTGCCCATGTTCGGGTGCGATTGTAGAGAAAACGATGGTAAAACCGATGCTTCGTAATCCTTTAATAGTACGAAGCGTACGCTGGATACCCTTGTCCAACGGTAACCCGCATTGTAATAACTTTAGGGCGGCGTTTTCGTCTGAAAAAAACAAAGGAAGACACACACTTCGTGGCTGGTTTCAATTTCCACAAGGCTGCGTTAACGGGAACAATTTAACACGCCGTGAACGACACATTGCACGGGGTCGCAAGTCTGGCAGCCCATGACACCTTAACAGAAAAAAATAACATAGGCCGCTTTCGCTGTACAAGCTCCATTCTACTTGTAGACAGAATAATCGGCGCATACATGTATATAACGGTAGTACATTCTTTCAGTGCATTCTAGCACTAGATATATTGTATCTTTTTTCGCCAGATGTTCAATACGCTTGGCGCGAATGCTGGTAATGTTTGGCTATCATTCAACACCCTAGAACGACCATGGTGGCCCCAAATGTTACAGTTTTCTATAATAAGTTATATGCCAAGTAAGCGAAGTGTGTTGAGTGCAACAAAAGCGTGTGATTCAGTCCGCCTTCGAATACTTGGGAAAAAGCCTCAGCGTGAACTACTCTCAGTGAGGTGGCGAAACTATACAAAGAATCGTTGAAAGCCAAGGAGAAAAGGACGTAAGAGATGAGCGATGTATGGCGATGGCTGTAAACCTGTGCTCGGAGGCAGGCCAGAGTCTCCCGCTACGGTATGCCTCATAATCAGATCGTGGTTTTGCCACGTGAAGCCCCGGACTCTTCTTTTTTTTAAAGGAATGGACTGGTTTCGCTATCTGCTATTGTCACAATTTTTCTTGCGAAATTTCAACAATATATGGCGGTGGTAAGTGCGAAGTCTTGTTCCAAAGTCATCTGAACAAAAAGGAGTGGAGGATTGGGGTGAGGAGGAGGAGAATGATGGTCACTGTAGACAGTGATGCTAGTTCATGGTGCGTAAATGCGTTAAACGATCGTATCTTAGATTTTCTCTTTATTGTCTTTCTTTTATTTTGAAGACGCATATCTGCGGACTGGTTTGCTTCTTCCTGGCAAAAAACATTGGCGCGAAAGTTCAAGCAATATGTCGTGTTATGAGTAGTGTATACTGTTGTGGTATTCGGCAACTGCATGTTCGCCGCATTGGTTCATAGCCAAAGCGCACCTTCCTTAAGCCGCCTAAGAAAATATTTTTGGGCTTCATATTGTCCCAAAGTTTCTGAAACACTACGGAGTACACAGACGCCTGTGACCTTGCGTATAGCCCAATAGTCGGTAGTGGAAAGTTCGCGCGCCCATTGCTAAATCAACAAAACTGACCAGGGCAACGAATTAATTCGAAAAACAGTACTTTCAACTTTTTCTTGTGGACATTTCTTCGTGTTTTGGTTTTTGAAAGCAGAAATCCCGGACAGTTTAAAGTTATTTTTCTCGAGATCAGATGCTTTGAGGCATACTAGCATAAGAAAGTCCATATAAGTGTACGCAGCCCCGCATTGTACTAGGAAGTCAAATAGTGCTCTGAAATCAAAGTCATCTTCAATCCGCGCGCTTCAGAGAGCATGTTGGTCACTGAGGAGGCCAGACCACCTGAGCCTACGCATCCCGAACATGTCGCGCGCATTGGTGAGTCGGTAGTGCATGTCGGTGTCTTGTAGTTCCTTAACGGTTATATATAACGGTTATACGTCTCAGAGTTGCGGAGCATATCGTCGCCCTTGATCACAGCACTTGCGCTTGCAGTTGATAACAAGGGCGTGGACTAACCCTGCCTGATGCTCCTCAGGAAGACTTCCTCCGCCATGGCTGGGTTGTAACTAGACATTGAAATTAAATAATAACCATTTAAACAAGTATACCAAATAAATACATTTTTCGACTTTAGTCTTACGGGTAAGGAATTACGGGTAAGGTAACGTAAGGGTAAGGAATGCCGAGGGCACCGAAACAAAACTGCCCCGATTTACTGAAGAATACAAAGAACTACTATTGAAAACGTCCACACATTGTAAAGGAAAATTTCTTGTCCAATGACGGTAATGTACTGTCTATCTGAACTGCGTAAAGATCATCTCTCGCTTTGCGGTAGTGTTCTGGCTCCCCTATGATGGAGCTACGAACGCCGGCTTTCTATGACTGACGTCCATTCTTGCTGCAGGCAAGTCATCGTGTTCAGTGCCAACACGCAGTAACCGGCACATTGTATAGACGACAGCGGTGGCCTTTACGCATTTCCCCCAGTGTGCGCGTGTCCCCGGGTCTGTGAATCTTTACCATCAGTTCACTTTCGCACTTAGTTTTCTTTTTTTTTTTTTGGTCTCGGGTAGTAGTGGTAATAGCTACGAAAAACGCTACCTTTCTTCAAACCCGAAAGTGGCAAGGGTTAGACTACGAAACGCAACGAGAAACGCAATTTCCAAAAAGGCATGACATCCACCAAAGCTCTGAAAATCGTGCAAGATATATCGAAACGCGCGCAAGTTCCCGAGGCCTACGTCATCTGGACTCCTGGCCACGAGTCAGTGGCGGGAAACGAAGCGGCACACACCACAGCCCGAGATCATACAAGCCGGGCTTTCCAGCCAGAGGGGTTCCGAGAGGTGACGAGGTCCGAAGATATTCTCACAAAATATTCGGATATCCTGCAGCATTGCAAATTTGAAAGAAGGGTATACCCCTTACCACACCCCAGTCTAACCAGAGAAAAGACGGTTGCTCTACGGCGTCTCGAAACAAACTCCTATGTACGTACACAGCATTATAATACATAGAATTCACCCGACCCAATTCTCATACTTTTGCCTGTCCTGCAGGGTGCCGGGCACTCTTTGTCACATGGTTGTGGAGTGTCTTAATCTTGCTGAACCAAACAATCAAGAAGCTCAATCAAGAACCGAAAGCAAAAGCACAGCAGAAGACCACCGAGAATCGTGGAAGGCCGTGCTTGCGGCCCCGGACTTGGGGGACCAGCGAAAGCTCGTGAACCAGGCAAAGCCAATGGCTACCTGGACTGAGGAGGCCACCCGCCTTGGTTGAAGAAAGAACCCTTTCTCACCGATCCGCATTAATAAATGTTTTTTCTCTTTCGCTCTCGCTCTATCTCTCTCTTTCTCGCGGGCAATAATAGTAGAAGCTACGAAAAACGCTTTCTTTCTTCATTCCCGAAAGGGGCAAGGGAAAAACCAGGAAGCGCAATGAGAAATGCCACTCAAGTCGATTCACCTCTTGAACTCTAACCTTCGGAACTTCGAGTGCGGACCTTCACCCCAGGCCGGTACGTGATACCTTCGACGTTTCCGTTTCCACACGCATAACTCGCACACGGGGCCTTTATCATGTAATTCATCTTGTGCCGTGAAAACTGTGCGGACGCCTCAACCGGTCGTGACAGAATCAACGCCCACACGACAAACGCCAACAGCCGGCATTCTTTCAACCCATGCATAGCAGTTAGAGCGCAGAGCAAAACCGGACTATTGTCGCCTTCTGTGCTGTCCGCGACAGTGCGCCCTCTAGCATCCAGGAGCTTATGGCATCGTATGAGCATGGTGTCTAAGACTCACACAATCGCTTTCTGTGCAACTCTGAGCGCGTGAAAACTTCTCGGCCACACACGTCGAATTACGAGAACAGCCGCATACTCCGGCAATTGTAATATACCGTAGATAAAACGTATGCATCATGCCACATGTAGCTCGCTCCGACTGCGAGCAGACCACAAAGGGCTCGTTTCTGTTGGGATGCAAGGTCAGAAAGCCCTGCCCTTCCGCCGCCACACTGAATTGAAGGGTTGCCGAAGTCGTTGATGGGAGGGCCGGGCCAGGCTGCGTGGGCCGACTGTACGGCAAAACACAAGGCGCCCGTCGAAAGCTCCAACGCACGTCGATCGTGCACAAATACTCTAGCGTTGAAGCAAGTGCGTCGCGCTTCTCCGCGCGAGGAGGAGGCCGCTGGCATTGAAGCTGTGCGCTCTGCATTCATGTATTTAATTGAGAATGTCTGGCTACGCGCGCTCTTGTGCGTCTGTGCTTCTTTGGAATGGACAACTTCCAAAAAGACCATCTATATCATTTGATAACCTTAGTAATACATGGCGGATAAATACAAAGGAGAGTATAAAGAAAAGAAAGACGTGGTCTAACTGCAGTACAGTTCTCGTCGTCATGTTCTCGTGGCCATTTCTTATCACAGCAGGAGGAAGGCTATGCGACTTGGAGGGTTGCGATGTACACAGCTGTGTGGCTTTGCGCAAAGAATGAGCTTACAGAAAACAAACATAAGGTTACTTTGTTGCTTTGTTTTGTGTATATGGTTCAATATGCGTGGCGGCACTCCTGATGCTGTCACTTAATCCTGAAGGCTCAGCCGGTCGCCTTTTTAATGTGTGAATGTATTCATTATGCTCCAGGTATATTATTCGGTTTATGCATTTCGGATATTATTTCCGACCTCTCGCCATGGCATGCAATAATAAAAGAAGAACAAACGGAGTGGTGGACCTGCTTAAATTCGGCCAGTGCCTCACATGGAAGAATTAAAATTTGAACTAGAGCCGAACAATGAAAGGTTGTCTGCAGTTGACAAAAAATTATAAATAAAAACACCACATGCTTTAACTTGTATTTTTGCCACCATAGTCAAAATTGTTGACTTCTTACGCGGACTTAGCACGCCTAACTGCCGTGTTTTCACGCCATAATCATCGCGATATTTACTCTCTTTAAGTACTAAGCGGACATGATAGTCTCGTTCAGCACTCTTACTACATATGGTTGAGAACGTAGTACGGCTCTTGGCTCTAAAGATACCTGAGGTATCGCTGACCACGCATGAGTATTAATAAGAAAAAAATTTCCCAAACAAAAAAGTGCGCCAAACAGTACACCAGCTGAACGTTTAACATAGCAGAGGAATCATGAAAACGTAGTTAGGGCGACTATACAATAGCACTTGCACACGCAAAACATAACAAAAGAAAGTTGTCGCTGATATTCCAGGTATGTGACCAAATACAGCTTTCCGGATAAAACTAACAGGAAACGCTTTTCGTCCATCATAAATGGCATGCAATTGTTACGCACCGAGCACCACTTTGTCAAGCACCTGGACAGACACCACGACTAGATTACATAGCACGCTGCCCATTTTGTGCACGCGATGAGCGTAGGACTGTACTGTCGCGTGAACTTGCCATCCATACCACCCTTCCATGAGTCGGTGGTTCAAACGTTTAGTCCAAAACGAGTCAAGGCAAAAAGAAGTGTCGTTATGGCTCCTCCACAGAACGTAGAGTGAGGGGCGGAATGTTGAGATCGTTTCCTCGCTTTTCAAGCAGGAACAAAGGAAGAGAGCAGCTAGCTAGAGAGTGAGAAAATAAAGAACCTCAACCCACTTCAAGCATTCGCCATGCTATGCTAAGTGCATGTCACTGCACTCGGCAAAGACGAGGACAGATTTAGCGTGCCATGAGCACCTGCCGCAAAATGACTACTTGCGAGCCGCTTTTCCAGCCATTTGCTCCGCAAGCGTATTTCCCCACGCCATCGTTAAGGTCACAGATGAAGAGACTCCTGCGGAAAGGGCGTCGGCCAGCAGTCAGTAAAAACGTAACCGGTGACACTTATGATAGGTTCCTGCCTATTGACGCAACTTGGATGTCGAAGAACAAGAAACGGCATCCGAGCACTAGAAGCGCTATTAGAAAAGAAAATATCAGAAGAGCGGCGGCATTTTTTTAGCAGTCCCTGCTATATGCCATGTCTCGGTCTTCGTGCCTTGAGGCAAATCGAACCAGAAGTTGAGAAATCTAGGATGTGGTTATCCTGGTATCAAACTCTGATTGCAATTGATCACAAGTTTGGTAAACTGCACCCCGATACGGTACCAAACAATAATTCTTCACAGATGTCTCCGCGAAGGTGCCAGATTTCCCTTCGCTCAGTTCTAGAAAACCATATATGTGTCTTCGAATCTGACTTCGATGTTTGCAGATGCGACTCCGCACAGGAAACTATTCAACTGAAGAACTGAATTAGTGTAAGCTCAAGAAAGTCACCTCAACGCGTCAATATTTCTGTATATTCCGGTGGTCATGCAGTTTGCATGTACTGCCAGGCTAACATGCTGGATGCGTCTCTTCCAATCACACTGAAACTCGAATCATGTCCTGTTGGACGCTATTGAATCAAACTCCAAGACGTAATACACTGTTCTGGTCACAGCCGGCGCCTCTTCGTCTTGGTTGACTGATGGTACTTAATTAAGATGCTACATTTTCTTGTTCAGAGTGGTTCTTCGTATTGCTCCACTGATAGCTGCCCGTTTCTTCTGTAGTCCACGCTTCTGACACACTGCAAAGTGAAACCAAGTTTCGCAATTTCTCTTCCGTTTCGGCAACCCCTTTTATTGCTTTATTTTAGGCAACACAGTTGGGGCTGACTTGTACGACTACTGATAGCCCGCGAGAAAGGTGATAAACTTGCCCACGACTAAGGAAAGCAGGTGGCAAGCACCTGCCCGCGCTGGACTCCAGAATGGGTTTTCGTAACTGTGCATGCGGTAAGCAGCAGTGCTCCGTCGTGATAGGCCGCGAATTCAAGGATTGCGAGAGTCCGAGGCTTCCACTCTCCCACCTGTCTTGCTGTGAAAAGAAAAGAAAAAGAACTATGCCCGCAGAACTGGTTTGGTCTTTAAGCAGAAATACTCTCAGACGAAGGTCAGCAAAAGAAGCAGTGGGTCAACCACGTTCTATTAAATTCTCGACTAAAGAACAGTTGGCGGGCCCATAAGTCAAACCTAGTAAAAAAAAGATAGAAAATAGGGTGAACGATTACTCTGAAGCTCTGTCTAAATCTGGAGTGTTTGTAACACGGGTAGACTGGTGTTCCGTACGGCGCACTCAAAATAGTTGAGTTTACCAGTAAAATTACCATAGGGAGCTCGGCTGCTGCGATCGTTCAGCTGCGATGTGAATGATAGTAAGTACATGCATTTGCCTAATCTTCGTGCGTCTGTCGTCAGACGCTCTTGTGGCTATATTTACTACGCTTTATGTATCTTTATTGGCCTAAATTTAGAAGCAATGCTATTTTTCTAGGCGCACGATGGCAAAGACTCTCAGCACAAGTGCATAGTCAATGCGAATTGTTGCATTTATAACGCAATATTTTGCTGAGAATGACCGATGCGAAGAATCACAAAACCGTTTGAAGCCCTAACGACGAAGTTTGGGACGAATGTATGTACTATATAGCCGTCATTCCAACGCTGTCTGAACCACCATTCTTGCAACTTCCGTGGACAATAGGGCCAGAGTTCCCTATAGTAATTTTGTAGGAAAGTCTACGCTCAAGAAGGCTGCGTCATTCGTTCCCTGCGGGTTTATTGCGTAAAGGCTGTGTCCTTAACCAAGCTCTACTGACCATTAAATCATGTTATGTGCGCGCTGTTATGCACTCAGTAAACAGCATACATCATGCATGTGTGTCAATGCACACTGTGCGTGAGACATTTACGCATATGTTTGCGCATGTCTATGCATGAGAGGACGCGTGTCCCTTATTTATGTGCCTGTGCCTACGCCTGTTCGTGTGGTATCGCAATCGTGTTTCTTTGTGCGTGTAGCTGGGCGTGTGCGGCCGCACACCTGTGCGTCTCGTTCTGCGGGACACAGGAACATCAAGTTCAAGCTCTGCTTGCAAAACACATCTGTCACATGCGCCTGTTACATCGTGATGCTTCGTATTCCTTACGCAACGTGCATAGGGCCGAAAATATGACAGTGGTGACGGGTATACAGTAACAAATGCGTTGCCACCAACGTGAGGTAATTGTACCAGTGTGACTTCAAAAAAATAACAACTTGGAGGCCGCTCAAGCTTGGCCTTTAAGAGTGGAACACGATAGCAGTCAAAGATATCCAAGTGCTTCTCACGCTTCCCGCAACTGCAGCTTATGTAACCGTAACGTTTTCCTGGAAACGCTGGCGGCGAACGCTATGCATGCAGGCGCGCTTTCTGGTTCTTTTTTTTCTTTACTCCGCACGGTGGGCGCCGCCGCTGCCGCGGATGCATGGAGGCGAGCGCCATCTGGATGGTGCTGCAAGAAACCGAGCGGGGCGCGCCGCTCCTACTAAGACAGGACCTCAAACGGCAGTTGGAAAAGGGGTCTGTGCTTGAGTTCCCGCGTAACAGAATTATGGTTTTTTCGTATATTCACATTAGAAACCGACGCTGTTATGTCTGAAGGTTGCGTGTAGGTGTTTACGAATTTTCGGACGCATTTTACTTTGAGCAATTTAATTAGTTCAGTAACGCCTCCGCTCCACGCGGAGGGCCTGCGTGGTCCGGGATGCGTGGTACGGGATGATTTTTCTGTAACGGACAACGCCACCGACGCCAACGCCTAATTTTCTGCGACACTTGTCCTTTAACGTTATGACGTTAAAACACGATGTGTTCACTTACATATATCAGTTGACACGTTGGTGCGATTTTAACTTGCTCCAATGGGCAGCCACGAAATGTTGGGCTTAAAAAAATGGCACTTTTTAGTTGAACGCAAACAAGCAACTTAATCAAGACACTTACTGGGTTTTATTTTATTGTTATTATCTTTTTTTGCCGATACGTCCGCCTTTGGAGGCTATCATTACTAAAATATTCTGGTGTAACTGCTCAGCTACTTCCCTCGTGTTTCGCTATTTATACACGTTGGAGGCCAAGGAGGGGGTGGGGTGGCAAAATGGTCCGAAACAGCGAATACCCCACTTCTTCCTTGCTAGTTTCTCTTCCTCTTAAGTGCGGAAGAACGTTCGAGCTCATTGAGTCAGACCTACGCCGCGCGTAAGTCTTCCTCCCGCTCTCTTTCCACTGACCACGTCGCCTCTTCGTTACGGAGCACACGGCCGGTGTGGGTCCACGCATCGCTTCCGCCTCGTCCATGCCGGCACGCCTGACGTGCACGCCGGAAACATCGCCCGGAAAGGAGCGGTCGCCGGTCACGATTCCTCGAGAACGGGTAATACATACAAGCCGAGCCGCTGCGTCGTCGTGCGGCATACCGTTCTGAGTCGGGACGCAGGGCGTTCCCTCGCAACCTAGAGCGTGCTGGTCAGAGACCGAATGCCATACCTATAGCTCGCATGTGTGCATGCGACGCGGTCGTGCGGACATCGCAGACAGTTAGATCGACACAGACTCGGCTGTGTTCTTTAGTATCGCGTATTTTCCTTGACAGCTCGCGGTTCACCGAGTGTGCCATATGCTTACTTGCGTGTAAAGTCCGTTCTGGCTATCCGTGGCTTACGTCTGGGAACGCAGGCTACGTGTTAAGAACGACAGAAAGCCGAGCAAGTTGGTAAGGATTCATTATGCAAAATAGAAGTGAGGCGTGCAGACAGCACACAAGAGTAGAGAAGCGGACGACACTTCTCTACTCTTGTGTCCTGTCTGCACGCCTCACTTCTATTCTACGTGTTAAAACTAATATCTAGTGTAAGGCCCAACCAACTCGCCCATATTCGAGGCGTTGTATCAGGGTTTATTCTGCCCATACGTGGCGGCTGCCACGGACCTCTGTGGGTAGCTTATCGACTTCGTCTGAGACCGAGCACGCTCCACCTCAGGGCACCCGGCTTCAAGGCTACGATTAGAAATCCAAGCCAACAGCTCTCGTAGTGCCACCACTGAACGGTCGTGGATAGTTGAGGAACACAACAGGAGCAGCATCCTTGTGCAAAAGTGGCAACGTGTTATCAATCAATCAATCAATCAATCAATCAATCAATCAATCAATCAATCAATCAATCAATCAATCAATCAATCGATCGATCGATCGATCGATCGATCGATCGATCGATCGATTGATTGACTGATTAATAATTTGATCTATCTATCTATCTATCTATCTATCTATCTATCTATCTATCTATCTATCTATCTATCTATCTATCTATCTATCTATCTATCTATCTATCTATCTATCTATCTATCTATCTATCTATCTATCTATCTATCTCGGAATATAGTTCTATTTACGGATCGCACAAGTCTCGTAATTCTAGTTCGTTAAATCATGAGTTTAATTTCCTATTTAGAGTCTAAAAAGCGGCAAGCAATGAGAGAATGACAAAACGATAACGCTGTCAGATAAGTGAAATGTCTTACAGGTGGCAAAGCTGGCAATATTTGTTTTTCCAGGTCCCCCATGCTTCAACTCTTCCGACCGTGTCTGTCAGTTAAGGCCATAAGTATTATACGTCACCACAGCTGTCTTTCTTGTTCTCTATTTTACTTTCACAGCGTTCTACATTACTTGCTTTGAGGTGCATGCCGACGCCGTCTCCCTTCGATGAAATCTGACGCAAGGTCATGGAGCTTGCTAAAATAATTGATCTGTCAGATTATTCTGTGTTGTATATTATTTGAGCCTCCAGTCTTGTTCAAGTAGATCGCTCGAAATATTAATGATTTCCCACTCTTTTTTGTATACTCTTGGTTCACTTTTGCTTGTGTACGCTTAAGGTGAGAGTAGTATTACACTGCTGTCTTTGGCCGTAACTCGCTAAAATATTGCACATCAGAAAGAGTATTTCATACTGTCATTTGAGAAAACGATAGTTTTAGATTCGATTGTAAAAACGTATATGACAGCATTTTTATGTCTTACGGAAGCTCTGTAACTTAACACCTTTCATCTACAGCCGTGCGGGTGAAGAATCCTGTGCTAATTTTTACTCTTGAGAAAAGGCACTAAACATAAAAAAACTGCTTTTTTAACAATCCCCCACCCCCTTTCTTTTTTTAACAGGCATCTTACAGGCGGCAACGCTTGCCCATATCTTAAGGCAGCGTTATTCAATTGCATTGCGTGTAGTGGTATGGATTGCGCCAGGCACTATAGCAATAGATGACATGTCTTCTGCCTTGTCGTTGGCTGAAAATCAAACTTTCCTTTCACGTCTGATGTAGGCAACAAATAGTATTGAGAACCAGCAAACAACTAAAAATAATTTCTGTTAAAGTGATGTCACTTCAAAAGATTCGCACGCAACGATCTTGTATGCAGTCAACTTACAAACTGGACATGTACTCATTGTTTATTTTGATTAATATATTTCGAGTGATTCACAATGCTTCGAGGCTATCCGCGCCTTTGTCAGCAGCCAAAGGTCACAGTGATGTCAACACTTTCTTTACAACTATCGTTAAAGAGTCATTAGCACTTGACTGCGATATCGAACTTCGATGCACGCTGCCCTAGACTATATATGGCCGCGCCGAACCTTCATGTGGTGTTTCCTCGTAAATACATTTAGCAAACTATATTGGGTACTGCTATCAAGACGCTCGCTTTTCACCAGCTGGGTAGCCCTTTAAATATAAGAAACGAAAGAACCATGCACACCCATCTGCACAACGTGAAGGCATTCTATGGGGGCCTGCATATATGCATATGCTGTCGCGACTGTGCGGCTGGTCGTTGACTGTGCCTTCCTAACCGTCCATATAACGGCTACAGTGCACCGGCGATGCGGTCATCACTTTTTCCTGCTGAGGATCGCTGCACAACACTCGCAGTGAGTGCTTCAAGAAAAATAAAAATAAATGAAAAAGGGGTAAACGAAAAACAGTTCGCGGACAGGTGTCCATCTATTGGCGTTGTTGCGCTCACGCGCATGCGGCTGCCTACACCAAGTGCCGAAGCCCGGCGAGCCTGTCAGCGAGATAAGGTGCTGTCGCGCATGGTTCTGCTCGTGAGGAGGGTTGTGTTTCCCTCTTCCTTTGTGAAGGCGAGGCTGGTAAAAAGGCCAGCGCAGCCACGCCATAGAGGCTTTTTGTATCAACCGGCAGCAGCTATGCCGGAATAAAGTATAACGTCGTTCGTCGTTCGGCGTCGTGTTCCTGCCTCGGCTCGGAGCCCTGCTCGGCCAAAACGCAACAGCTGGTGGCAGCGGTGAGGTGGCGAATTCCCGGAGGCTCTGCGGCAGCAGTCGGTGAAGCTTTTGGTCTTGTACTCTGGTACGCCGAGCGTTATAATTTCTTGGCATAAGCAGGAAATGGGAAAGGCGACTAGAGGGGACTTTCGTTACAGTTGTGGGCAGCCATGGATCTGAACAGCTTGCTAAAAGTAGATTTGTTAGCCGTAGCAGAAGAGCTCGGTGTGGAATGTAGCAAAGCTATTCGGAAACCCGAAATTGTGAGCAAAATTTTAGCTTGCAAGGTCAAAGAAGTTGAAATTAGTGAAGCAGTGGATGAAATCCAAAAGAAACGCCGAGCCAGAGAAAGAGACGAGGAACTTGAGCAATGTCAGCTGGAACAACTAAAACAAACACTGGCAAAAAAGGCAGAACAGAGTCCTGTCAACCATGACGTGAGAGGTTTTCTTCAGCCTTTTTCCATCGGTAGTGAATTGGGGTTGTTTTTGACAAACTTTGAGCGCACTTGTACAAGAATGGGCTTTGAGCTGTCCTCCTGGCCACAGAGACTTCTGAATTTGTTACCGGGGGAAGCCGCTAATATTTTAGCCAGGATGAGCCCCGAAGAAGCGGAGGTTTACACGAACGTAAAAGGAGGGTTTACACGAACGTAAAAGGAGCGTTGTTAGCAAAGTATAACTTGTCGTCTGAAGCTTTTCGGTTAAAGTTTAGAGAAACAACTAAACAGCCAAACGAAAGCTACTCGGAGTTTGCATACAAGCTAGCAAGCTTTTTGGAAAACTGGCTGAAAGGCGCCGACGCGTTTGATGATAAGGTGAAAATGTTTGAGGAAATTTGCCTAGAGCAGTTCTATTCCGCGCTTCCAACCAAATTGAGGGAATGGGTGCTCGACAGGTCAGACGTGAAAACTGCGCGAAAGGCAGCGGAGTATGCCGATGACTACTGCGCTAAACACCGTTCTGATAATACCGGAAAAAACGGATGGGTAGCAGGGGTCTGCACAGCACAGCCGAGATTGTTTCGTAAGCAAGAGAAGAAAGATGAGAATGAACTAAAGGAATCCTTCAATTTACGGTACAACTCGTTTGAGGCGTCAAAACAAATTGTCTGCTTTAACTGCCAGAAAGCCGGACACGTGGCCGCGGGTTGCCGGGTTCCGAAAGTGTCCCCGGTCCAGTTCGTTCTCGAGCGAAACGAAGACTTACTACGTCCGTACCTTCATGACATGGAAGTTAACGGAAAGGAATGCAAAGTATTGCGCGACACAGGTGCAACGTATGACGTGGTGCACTCGTCCTTCGTAAAGGCAGGAGATTTCACGGGGGATTGCGTGTGCTTACGGCAAGCCTTGAAAAAAAGTACGTTGAGCCTACCAGTAGCCAAAGTAACTTTGAAAGGTTCGTTCGGTGAAATTGAGACCGAAGCAGCCGTCTCGGACGAAGTATTGCCAAGGTGTCCATATTTGTTATCAAACAGAACGGCAAACGAGCTGCTGAAGTCCGGAGTGACGCTCGACGTAAACCCTGTAATGATTGTTGCTAGGTCAATGGCGAAAAAAGCGGAAACTCAACCGCAGCTTCTCCCACGCGCTATCATCCGCAGCGCTGCGGACCGACATCACGGTCTGGCCAATAACAGCGGCCCTAGTTTAGGCTTGCAGGAATCCGTCGACGAAGAAAGCGAACTTGAAACCAGTTGCATCCCTCCCACGAGCCGCGATTTTCAGGCGTTGTCTTCAGTTGATAAGGACACATTGATCGAGGAACAAAGGAAAGATTCAACCCTCGCGAAATGCCGAGAAGGCGTTTTTAAGCAAGGAGCAGGCAGCGGCCCGTTCTGTGAAAGAAGTGGCATAATGTACCGATGTTCACCTCGGCATGAAAGACTGATGAGAGAGACCGTCGAACAGATGTTGACACTTAAAGTTGCCGAACCGGGTGAAGGAGAGCTCATGTCCCCAATGATAATTGTGGGAACTAGACGTAAAGAGACACGCCCATGTGTCGATTACCGTAAGCTTAACGCGGTGACTATTACCAAAGTGTACCCCATACCGCACGTAGAAGATTGTCTTGAAAAAGTGAGCAAAGCGAATTTTAGTTCCACGCTCGACTTAGTGCGAGGGTTCGGTCAAATGCCGCTGAGTGAACAGGTGAGCCACTTAGCTGCCTTCAGTGGCGTAGCTAGGTCGTCTAGCACCCGGGGCCCTTAGCTCTTCTGTCACACCCCCCCCCCCCTCCCCCCGGCTGTAGGAGAGGAAGGCGAGGATATCGACAATTTTCGGGTGTCTTCAGACGTATATGACACCCCCCCCCCCCCTACTGGCCCCGTGCACCCGGGGCCCACGGCCCCCCGGCCCCCCCTGTTGCTACGCCACTGGCTGCCTTAGTGACGCCTTTCGGCACTTTCCGATCTTTGGTTCTACCTTTTGAGCTCAAAAATCAACCCTTAGCATTTTCAAGGCTAATGGACCAAATCGTAGCTGGAGCGGAGACATTCGCAGTACCCTACCTAGACGACTTCGCCGTATTTTCAGATTCTTGGTCCGAGCACCTGAACCAACTGCGCGAAGTTCTAGATAGACTCCGAAAGGCTGGCTTGACATTAGAAGCTCAGACATGTAGGTTAGGTTGTTCCGAAATTGACTACCTTGGACACAGATTAGGCCAAGGGCAGCGAAGCCCACTTGAGTTGACGATTCTGGCGATCAGAGTGCTTCCCCGGCCGGAACCAAAAACAGAAATCCGCACATTTCTAGGCATGGTAGGTTATTGCCAACACTACATCAAGGGTTTCTCAGAGGTTGCTAGCTCATTTACAGACGCACTAAGGAAAGACGCCCCTAATCGGGTAGAGTGGAACGACGCTAAACAGACTGCATTTCTTTCCTTGAAAGCTGCACTCGCAGAAATGCCAGTCCTCGCAAGCCCGGTCTACTCAAGGCATTTTCTTGTGCACTGTGACGCAAGCGAAAAAGGGGTGGGAGTAGTATTAAGCCCAGAAAACGAGCACGGGCACAAACATCCGATTCTTTACGTGAGCCGAAAGTTGTCTGCTCGCGAACAAGCCTACAGTACTACAGAAAAAGAATGCGCGTGCCTGGTGTGGGTTGTAGAAAAGCTCTCGTGTTACTTGTCAGGTTCAGAATTTATTGTAATTACAGATCATAGGCCGCTCGCATGGCTTCAACAAATGTCAAACAAAAATGGTAGACTGCTACGTTGGAGCCTTGGTTTGCAACCGTACGCGTTCACGGTAAAAGGCAAGAAAGGATCTCTGCATTCAAATGCAGATGGCTTGAGCAGGACCTTCTCTCACTCGGCGTCACTTGGCAGTAATGCAGCAGAGCATTCATTCTGTATTCATTATCCGGCCTGCGCCTAGCGGGGGTCCTCGCTGGTCGTCAGTTCGGTTCCTTTTAGAAAGGTTCCAAAACCCTCTGCGTATCGGGGTCGGGCCGGGCCACACCCGGCGGTTGTTGTGGTGCTTGCGGGGGCTTGCCTTCTTGCCTATGCCCAGGAGCTTGTCCATGGACGCCTCCGCGAGCAACCCTTTCATGTCTGCGGTCACCTGAGAACCGGTTTCCCTATTCATCTACCGAGCAGTAGTTCAAGACTCCAGAACCACGTCACACCAAGGGCTCATCTGTCAAGAATGTGCCCAATTTGGCAAAGGGGCAAACTTCGGGGTCACCAGGGGTCCTGGCGCCCGCTCCATTTACGCATCCGTAGCGTCCAGCGCACCGGAATCACTCCGTACCCTCGGCTCACCTTCCGGCACTTCGCCCGCTTCAATTGCTTCAAGGGAAAACCGAATGTGTTCTTCTGTCAAACTTCGACAAACTTTCGGAAGTGCATTTGTGTTGCAGTGTGGACCTTCTCGGAACCCCTTCCCCCTCCTCCCCCCCAATCTTCTTCCGTGGGGAGGAGCTGTTGCGCTCACGCGCATGCGTCTGCCTACACCAAGTGCCGAAGCCCGGTGAGCCTGTCAGCGAGATAAGGTGCTGTCGCGTATGGTTCTGCTCGTGAGGAGGGTTGTTTCCCTCTCCCTTTGTGAAGGCGAGGCTGGTAAAAAGGACAGCGCAGCCACGCCATAGAGGCTTTTTGTATCAACCGGCAGCAGCTATGCCGGAATAAAGTAACGTCGTTCGGCGTCGTGTTCCTGCCTCGGCTCGCAGCCCTGCTCGGCCAAAACGTAACAGCGTCCTGCACAGCAAGGGGCGACGAGCACGAAATCGCTGGTGTGTGCCCTCCCCCCCCCTCCCCCCAGCAAAACGCACATTGAAGGCGCGCCGTTGAGTCGTCCCATCAAACCACTGAACCGCCGCCTTTGATTTGCGCCGCCGCGATGGCATAAAGAGGCTATGCAGGGCTGAATGGTGCTGGCGGGTGGTGTTAGGCGGTCGCTCTCGCCTGTGCTGCAGCTACACTGTGTGACGCCTTTACAATGGCTCGCTTGTAGCCATGCGCGGGTAGATAGCCACCGCACACTGGGGAATGCTATTTCCTGAGGAATATGCGGAGATGGGAAGACGTTGTTCGAGTGATTGATTTGATTGGCCCATGATGATTAACGTCCAAAGGAAACACTGGGTCTACGCGAGACGCTTTAACGGAGGGAATACGGATTGATTTTTACCACGTCGGGTTTTTTTAACGCGCACCTAAATCGACGTATTCGAGTTCTTTTTCTTTCATTTCGTCCCCATAGAAAAAACTAGCCTGCCGTAAATGTCCGGGCTTTTTTTTTTGCGTTTCGTGCCTTTTAACCTCTGCATGCCCTGCGTCAGTTCGCCGGAATTATCATGTTTTCTTTTTTAATACGCCACTGTTAATCTTCCTGCGCAGGAGGATTTGCACAGAAGCGCTTCTAGGGAGATCGCTCGATCGTGTCGAAACGCAAGGTTAGCGCGGATGATTGTTGGGCTTGTCGGTAATGCATTGCGAAGATGGCGCTGAGCGCAAAACAAAATTTCAGGAAGTCCTTCCTGCAAATTTCCACTGCTCCAGCGAGGTGTTTACAAAACGCAATTGCATTGTTCGACGTCAAGCGCACGTCACGAAGGGATGACGGAACAGCCTAACGCCCGCCGGGTTGGAGTAGGGTGCCACCCTGCCCGAAAGGCATAATTCACGCGTCTCTTCTTCCGCCTTCCGACCACGTGCACGCCGCTACGCAAAAGAAGGGAGGGTGCGAGAGATGGGTGTGTATTATCTCGGCGCCCGCAGGTTCCACGCACCTCCTCGGCCGAGGAAGCCGAGGGAACGGGGGCCTCGGCGCTTATGCCCCTAGCTTGGCCGCCACGCCCACTGACGACGCGGCCTGCTGTTCAGAGCACTACCGGCCCTCACAAGTCACCGCCAGCTCCGCCAAAATGGCGCCACGTACTTCCTGACGCAACCGCTGCAGAGTGGAACGCTGCGCTCGCACGTCGCTGCGCGCACGGTATCTGTTCGTGTGCAGTGTGCACAGTGCTGCCACGCGGTTCATTAATTACGCGTTCGACGGGGGGCCATTCGATATCCCCTGGGCTGATACGTACAGCGCCACTTTATAGGGTCAGCCACCGCGCAGGAACATGGCGTCACTGATTCTTTTTTTTCTCTCTCTCTCTTTCTTCTCTTCTTCGTTGCTGTCGTCGGTGGCGTATGCCTCGGGTTTCACTCACGATCAGCGGGCTAACTGCAATCTTTTCAAACGGGGCCTAACGAGCGAGGTGTGACAAAGGGTTGCTACCAAAGAGACCAAAGAGAGGGCGTTTACCACCACTTATTCTTCAATAGCTTTTCTTCTTGTTTTTATTTTTCATGACGGCTAATTCTCATTGGCCAGTCGCCTTCTTTAATGAGATGTTCGCGCTCACTATAGGATGGTACTTGTTCTTACGAACTGATCTAGCGCAAGAACTTAGACAATACATGTACCGCGCTTCCCAAACGAAGCGATGGAAAGCGAGGCGACCGCGTCTACAGGCTGAAACGTCGCGAAGCGATCACCTAACCACTGCCGCAACAAAAGGACACCCAACGCGCACTGGTGATAAGCTATGCCGTCCTTTCAACCTCCATTTGCTGGCGAAAGCAAGCAGTCGGTGGAAAGCATCCGAGCCGCGCGGAGCGCGATGCTGCTGCAGGCGCTTGTGACCTCGCCGAGAGCGAAGACTTCGTCGTATCAGAAACGCCGTTCATTTTCATGCAGAGCGTGCACTCCGGCCGGAAGGAGGCGATTAATAACGACATATGCCGCATCTTATATACATTCCGAAACATCAAAAAACAGGCAGGTGAGGAGCGCTGTAATGGTGTCTTTTTCCTTCGAAACTTTGCCACAAGCTATGAAAAAGGGGGCCAAGGGCTGTTGTAGAGGTTAATCGAATGTGTGTAAGCTCATTCGACGCTTGATTGAGACGATTTGCACGCACTTAACATTCGCGGAGTAGTCCGGGGCTCGTGATGGAAAGGAAAGGCTACAATGCGTGGTTAAAGTGTACTAGAATGGAGTAATGTGTTTTGGGGGCTGCACGCACCATGCATTGCCGTGAGGCGGCAAGTGTGGAAAGATCCGGCACTTTATGCCAGCCCACGCGAGAGAAAGAGAGAGAATAAACATCTTTCAGTGATTCATTAAGCGTCGTCTTTAGGGCAGTTTCGCCTTTCCAGGAAACCACAGGCTTTCGACGCGTCCAGAAGGCTCGGTGAATTTTGCCGTGAGAGAAACTGCGGCACGCTTGTTGGGAGTCGGTTATGACAGTGTCCGCGGTCGTCTGTACGATCGCCAAGGCGATCGGTGACGATGGGGTTGTCTCATGCTTGAAGTAGTAAAGGCAAGGCGCAGAAGACCAGGACTCAGGAAGAAGAACACAAATGACAGGACCTGCGCCTTTCAAGTAAAACTCTTGCTTGGGCTAGTTGGTTCATGCTTGAAGTAGTAAAGGCAAGGCGCAGAAGACCAGGACTCCGGAAGAACAACACGGCGCCGGTCCTGTCGTTTGTGTTCTTTTTCCTGAGTCCTGGTCTTCTGCGCCTTGCCTTTACTACTTCAAGCATGAACCAACTAGCCCAAGCAATAGTTTTACTTGAAAGGCGCCGGTCCTGTCGTTTGTGTTCTTCTTCCTGAGTCCTGGTCTTCTGCGCCTTGCCTTTACTACTTCAAGCATGAACCAACTAGCCCAAGCAAGAGTTTTACTTGAAAGGCGCCGGTCCTGTCGTTTGTGTTCTTCTTCCTGAGTCCTGGTCTTCTGCGCCTTGCCTTTACTACTTCAAGCATGAACCAACTAGCCCAAGCAAGAGTTTTACTTGAAAAGGCGCCGGTCCTGTCGTTTGTGTTCTTCTTCCTGAGTCCTGGTCTTCTGCGCCTTGCCTTTACTACTTCAAGCATGAACCAACTAGCCCAAGCAATAGTCTTACTTGAAAGGCGCCGGTCCTGTCGTTTGTGTTCTTCTTCCTGAGTCCTGGTCTTCTGCGCCTTGCCTTTACTACTTCAAGCATGAACCAACTAGCCCAAGCAAGAGTTTTACTTGAAAGGCGCCGGTCCTGTCGTTTGTGTTCTTTTTCCTGAGTCCTGGTCTTCTGCGCCTTGCCTTTACTACTTCAAGCATGAACCAACTAGCCCAAGCAAGAGTTTTACTTGAAAAGGCGCCGGTCCTGTCGTTTGTGTTCTTCTTCCTGAGTTCTGCGCCTTGCCTTTACTACTTCAAGCATGAACCAACTAGCCCAAGCAATAGTTTTACTTGAAAGGTGCCGGTCCTGTCGTTTGTGTTCTTCTTCCTGAGTCCTGGTCTTCTGCGCCTTGCCTTTACTACTTCAAGCATGAACCAACTAGCCCAAGCAAGAGTTTTACTTGAAAGGCGCCGGTCCTGTCGTTTGTGTTCTTCTTCCTGAGTCCTGGTCTTCTGCGCCTTGCCTTTACTACTTCAAGCATGAACCAACTAGCCCAAGCAATAGTTTTACTTGAAAGGCGCCGGTCCTGTCGTTTGTGTTCTTCTTCCTGAGTCCTGGTCTTCTGCGCCTTGCCTTTACTACTTCAAGCATGAACCAACTAGCCCAAGCAAGAGTTTTACTTGAAAGGCGCCGGTCCTGTCGTTTGTGTTCTTCTTCCTGAGTCCTGGTCTTCTGCGCCTTGCCTTTACTACTTCAAGCATGAACCAACTAGCCCAAGCAAGAGTTTTACTTGAAAGGCGCCGGTCCTGTCGTTTGTGTTCTTCTTCCTGAGTCCTGGGTTGTCATTGGCGATGGAGACGCTTAATTGTCAGGTGTTCTTGGCCCAAGATGATGGTGGATGTGGAGGCTCTCCCGCCGGGATACAGAGCCGCATTCGATGTAAGCGACTTGTGTATTGTTGCCGTATACTCTTTGGTGATGGCTTTAGTCCTTGCTGCCTTTCTTCCTGCATTGTAGATAGGGTGCATGTTTCTTGGTAGCGGTTGAAGCAGAATCTGGCTCCGTAAGCACTTGGGTAGCAAAACTGCCGTTTGGGGTTGATGCTGCAGCGGCGGCGCGTTAATGCCCCATCCGCTGAGAATAGTTCGTTTGGTTGTCGCGGTGGAAACTCGCCCCGTTGATGGGTCAAGTGAGCCTCTACGAGCTCTTCCGCGGTGTAGGGGAACCCTAGATTCAGCATCTTGTCGGTGGGCGTACTGATTGGCAAGCTCAGAGGACACTTGTAGGTTTTGCGCAAGAGGGTGTCGTTTTTCTTGATGTCGGTAGAAGTCAAGAGCGCATGCAGTACGGAGTAAGTGATTCTGGAGACAGTGCGACCGCAGCGCTGCCGCCAACGTCCGTCGATATGTCGCTCATTCCTTCTGTTGGCAGTTGTGCTCTGGTTGTACGCGGCTGTAGCGCGTACGTCGAAGTCTGTGTTAGTAATTTTTCTCTTGTAGATTATGTAGTTCAAACGATACATTGTGTAAAATCAAAACTATTTTCCCTGAGGTATTCCAGTTTGAATTATACACAGCGCCTGTCGCCACAATATGAAGAGCTGGATGCGCCTAATTAATTGTTTCGTTATTGAATTAATTTCAGTTATCCAACTTAGAAATAATTCGTGTGATTAAAACGTAGGATTAATAAATAAATAAGCAACTCATTAGTTAAAAATAATTGTGAGGTTTGCTTGCATTACTCACATTACCTAATAACTGAGTAATTAAGTAAATGGTAATTTTGTAATTAATTACTTTGGTACATCCAATAGATTGTTGATCCTGTTACTCTTAGAAATGAAGTAGTCAGTTTCTTTACATAATGTTCATGTATTGTTCACGCAATATCTGCATACAAAGAAGTAGGTTTTCATTGATATATATTTTTTTCATGCGTGACACGTAATTGTAAGCACTGCACGTGCATTTCCACATTTGTTCTCTGCGCATTTCCGAAACGTCCTCTAAAAGATCCTGGCTCAGCCAGGATCCATTAGAGAACTTAATTCTCGGGCATTGTCAGAGAATCCCGTGGATCACATGATCATTCCACAGCAACGCAGTTCCCGATTGTCGTGAACTGCATGTCATTTCATAACATCGCAAAGGCAGCCAGATCGGACAATGCCGAGCTTGATGAAGAAATGAGCTCTCTTCTTGAACATTGGGATGGCTCCACCCGAGAAGCCCGAGTTAATCATTTGGTCAATGCCGTCGAAGCAGGGACGTGTTAGCATTGACATGTTACCAATTAAAAATAAGATTCTTGAGTGCGATGTATCCAAAACGCCGCAGAGCATCGGAAGCGGTGCACAAAGCGATAGCCCATGCTCTGCTGGCGCCATCTCGTGTCTTTCGACATCATATGCGGCAGCCGTGAGTCCGCCCTGAACACACTACCCCATATTCCACTATAGCATGTATTCCACTATAGTCCACTATAGGCTGGTCTAGCCACTTTACGTACACCTGTACACCTAGCCGCTGAATCTGCGCGGAAGTTTCACAGAACCTTTTTTGTGGAAAGCGGCTTTGCAGCAGGCGGCTTGCTATAGCAACAACGTTAGGAAAAGACCAGACTATAAGAGCAGCTGGCTCAGTTTGGTGGCCACCATTGACACACGAACTTCGTGTGTATCGGGAACGAAAGCAATTAGCCAAATTCCATAGGAGACCGCTAGACACGCGTGAATGAACCTGTGTCGTACATCAAGAGTGACGGCGCTCCCATTGAGACGACGATGGCACCGATGACACCGTATGATAGCACAGGCGTACACCGCCGCCGCGGGCAGCCGCGGTCTTTTCAGCGACAAACCACGCGGCACTCCACGGTGCCAAACTAATGGATGTAAACTCGTTTGTTTTTATCTGAACGCCGTCTCGACGACATGGCGCCGAAAACACCGATATTACGTCATATATACCTGTCAGGTTTATTGATGGCCATCAGTGCGACGTCGGTACATTCGGCTCCCTTCGTTATTGAAAGTATGCGGCCCCCTGTGTCGACTATTAAACTTCCGCGTACAAAGATAGGTGATTGCCACTAGGCTGCCTTTACTCGTAGAGAGTGCTCGTAGTCCGTTCAGAATACCTGATACCGCAAGTCATTCGCTCTGATCGATGCAACAATTCTGGGAAGCCTGTCCACCACTAGTAATATGTAGGTCATCTACGATTTAGTTGAAGTGTCGATATGTTATGGCTTCGGCCAGGAGGAGCAGTTCGGCGCGCCGCCGTATTGGCTGGTGGCTCGAGGTGTTCGCTCTCGCGGTAGCCCACAGGGCACGTCGCGTAATTTGTCGGTGGAGCCAATTTTCGTTGTAGCGCCGCTATCCAACTTTCCCGTAATGATACATCTAATGCAGATTCTTCGTGTCAACCGACTTTACAGAGAACTATGGCGGGTGATACGTACAACGCTTGGCATAATGGGTCAAAAGCCCACTGTAACAGCGAAGGATCTCAGAACAGTGGTCCCGATGAACGCCGGCGCAAAAGACTTCTTGGGCGCTTATTCGTTGCTTGCGGTCAGCAAGCCTGTCAGAAACGGTTAGTGTTGCTTTACTACTTTCACTTCTCTGTGTGTGTGACTGTAAGAAGAAGAAAAAAAAAGAAAAAAGGAGGAGAGAAGCTACACTCGCAACCCTGACTACGTTCAGTGTGATTACCACTATACACTAATTTCGCTCTTCGCTTTAAATTGCCCTTGCATCTCCGTTCTCCTTTCACCCGGTGCATAATAGGGAATCAGTGCCCGTATTCACAAAGAGTCCTTATGCTAGAATTGCTCGTAAGAGCAAATATCAACCGATCCTTATGCTGGACATAACGTTAGCGAAGTTCGTCCGCCAATGGCAAGGAACACTTACGACCGAAAAACTTTTTGAATTCCTCCCCAGAGTCATCAGCGTTTAATCTTCCTTCTCTTTTGCCTCTTCCTCGCGAAGTCGAGATAAGCCCCTCGCTACAGAGTAGCGTAGTGCAGGACGTGAGCTCACAAAAGTATACATCGCTGAATGTGATCGCTCGAGAAGACAGCCTGTCTTCCGCCGCCCGTGCAGTACTGTAACTCTGGAAGCATCTTCCGTGGCTTCTCGCGCATCTGAATAAGCGATGTAAACAAAGAATTTTAATTAAACCTAACGTAAATGAAGAAACAAGAATATTTTATGAGGATTTCAAGGATAGTGTTCTCCATATGAGTTTACTGTACCGTTTCAAAATTATACAAAAGACGCATCAAATGCATTTTAACTATCACGTTCGATGAGAAGGCTATCTAAAATGCGACAGCTGAAGACCACAGCATGTGCAAAGAATCTCCGCAAGCGTTTGTTCAAGGGCCCCTATCCCTATCTCAGAGCACCGAACAGTGAAACAGCGACCACCCAGGTTGTCTATAAAACAGCATAGAGGGGTCATTAAAATAGCGTTTAGTTGTCTACATTGCAGTTGTCATACACTGCAGGAACTGCACCGAATCGGCACCGCCGACGCTGCTGTGGTTGTCTTGTCGGGGTCGTCCAATAGACTCTCATCAACAAGTAGCGGGCTGAAACAAACGCTGATCATTGCCGGTTGCTGATCACTACAGTACTTGTCGTATCTGTTAATATGAAGTATTGTCTTTTTGGAGCAAATGAAAGATTCAAAAATCGCATGTCGGAAATAGCGCAATTCCACTCCTTACGCTGAATCACTCAAAAGGGCTGGTAGTACTTGAATAAACATATAAATGCACATTCGCATAATTAACAGAATGTCACAAAATTGCTATTAGTTCATTACTTTATGGCAGATATTGCTATTTACGAATTGGCGCAACTGATTTCGCGAGGCATATCCACAAAGAACGAATCTGAAGACGACACCTGTTTCGAGATATCCGTTGCCATATTGTGCGACGAAGTGCGTTGGTGTTCCAGTTAAGTTTGTCCTGCAGAGCTTAGAAAATGCATTTTGTTTAACATAGAGTAAATGAACCAACAATACATTTTACTGCAAGTTTGATGGTGCTTATTTCCAAACTGGTACTAGTTCCGAAATTTGTTCCAAGTGAACGTTTCCTGAGAGTTCACTGGCTTGAATTCATCAATTAATTGCAATAAGTGCCCTAATGTGATTACTTAAAAAAGACTGATTAGGGAAAC
Organism: Dermacentor albipictus; assembly: GCF_038994185.2. Taxonomy (NCBI): domain Eukaryota; kingdom Metazoa; phylum Arthropoda; class Arachnida; order Ixodida; family Ixodidae; genus Dermacentor; species Dermacentor albipictus. The sequence goes on along the minus strand of NC_091825.1, from coordinate 97,375,851 downwards.
GCTGTTAATAAGTCAGTCATGCTTTTCGATTTCTTTCTCAAGTGATTTCGACCTATTCGAACAATAGAGCTCAAACAACAAAAATTGCGCTATCTGTCCCAGATTTTTTTTTTATTTTAACGCCAAAGAGCAAACACCTGTTATATTAGGGCCACACGTGAATTGTGGTGTCAGAAACGAAGCAGGAGCGAGCACAGAGAACACCATCGCTAAACAACAAAAGAAAATTGGATAAGAAAGACGCTCAAGACATATGGCCGTAGTGAAAGCTCCGCCTTCCATGCTGTCGTAACGCTTTTCTCGGCGTTACTTTTAAAGTAGGCCGACGGCCTCAGGGCAAAGATCCACGCGCGGTCGCAATGACTGAAAATTACGGCTCACGCATTTTGCGAGAACCGACAACGTGTGCGTTGCGAAAGCCATGTCGGCATGCCGCTTCTTCTTTCAGGCAATGACCGATTAGACGTGTTCGGTTCTTGTGCACGGTGATCGCGTTTGTATGTTTTTTGCTCGACGCACCACCGACAGAAAATTTATGGATTCGGCCCGAAGACATGTCTTGAGTGGCCGTTCGCATCCGGCGCCGACAGTGAAGATTCGCTAGCGCGACTTTGTGAACACATAATAGCATCGCATGCGCCTCTCCGTACGGAGATTATAATCGACGGGCAACTTCTTTTGCTTGCATTATAGTTAAGTACATTTCACATGTTTTTTACTTCCTTGCGTTGTTGTTATACGGAGTGTGCGCTACTCCACAAGGTGATGCTACTAAATAATTATACCTGGACGCAGGAATGCACGCGTGTGACATGTGATGCGTCGGTGCTATAAAGAGAACAACAAAAGGCTTCTTACGGGTTCGCAGATTCGCAAATTCGCAATCGGTGATCCAACAGCACATGTTCGCAGCAATAATGACATGCCGGCATTCTTAGGAAGGTGTGACCCGTGAACTTAACTTCTCCATACAGGATGCTTCAGCGGGGTTTCATTTAGAGACGCATTGTTACCTGCGGTAATCGTCAGTTATCGTTTGTAATTACTTCTCTCAGTCGCTCACACGGACACATGAGCGCCGGCCAGCGCACAATTTAGGAGATATCTTTGAGGAAGTGTTAGTGAATGGTGGCAGAGCTACAAGCGCATTAAGGAGTAACAGAACAATACAAACGCTGTAACGTTCTTACCAAACGTGCTAGCTGTTCATATCCTAACACTTACCCGTACCATTTATAGGTTCATTGGGTAAATTATTTACTACATACTGAATGGCACCAAACACTACACTGAATCTGCGCTAAGAACAGCGCTAACTCCTCCGTCTTTAACTAAACTAGATGTTTCTATCTTTACGATAATGTAGCCTTTTACGGTATTTGTTATCGTGTAATCAATTTATCAGTAGGTACTGCAGGTTACTGTGCTTGAAATCCTGCTGCACGTATTGTCTTTATGCACTGTCCCAGTCGTACAATCTACAGTAGTTGAACTAGTAACTTAGCGCAATAAAAACCACAGAGACAAGGAAGGTGGAGAAAGGACCAAGGTGGTTTTTACTGCCGTAAGTTACTAGTTCAATTATGGAAGACCAACTAGCTCAACAATCAACTCTTCTAATCTACAGTAGGTATATGCAAACCACTTTCCTGCTACTAGCTACTGCTACCCTCACCCTCTCTCCTCATCTGGATGACGAGGTGATGGCCTCATTTAAATTACGACTGAGTGAAACCTGGCCATCCGCAGAGAAACAGGGATTCACGCACATTGTGCAACCAAAAACAAGGCACACGTGCAGCCAATACAAGATTATACGCAACACCAGCGTCACACAGAAGCGATTACGCGGTGTTGAAGACAGGGGTGTCTATAGGAAAAGAAAGAAAAGAAAAGAAACGTACGCTCACAGCCTAATGTAATCTCTGACCAGAGGGAACACGTGAGCTACCAAAAACAATGGTCGCCAGACAGCGCCCTTGATGGATGCGTGCATGCCCCGCTGCGCCCATCAGCGCTACACGACCTCGTGTTTTGCGACGGCGTACACAGGACGAGCGCACGGGCTGACATAGGATATGCAAGTTCAGAGAGAGAGAGAGTGTGTGTGTACGAAGGAAAGAAAGAAGGGAGTAAATATTTACCTTCCCCGGGCCCCCTGCGACCTGGGCGCGCCGTTGTAAATAACAGCTAGGCGTGGGGCTCTTCGCGGCCTCCGCACGTGTCAGGCTTCCACAAACAAGAGCCGCGTATGCGTGCGCCAGTGTGATATTGCGTTTGCCCAAATGGAATATACGTTACACATCCTTCACGAGTACCGGAAATGCTGTTTGCTTCGGGACGGCGCTCCACCTCGTCAACGCAACTGCGGCTTGTTTGCCACTCCCCCCCACCCCCTCCCCATTTTTTTTAATGGTGCACGCTACACCTGCTCTGTCACGGCCAGATATATTGCCATACCGTTTCGCTCACTGATTTCCCGTCTTGACACGAAGTTCCTTATCGCAGTACCAAACGTATCGCACATTGTATGTCGTTGTGGCCCCAATTTACACCTCTTTCCACCTCTGCTGTATTCAATCTTATGCAAAAGACCGAAAAAAACAAGGCAAGAATCATTGTAGCGTGATTATCAAAGACAAATGTCCGACAGCCCACAGACAGTTCACACCCGGGTTACTGAGATATGATGTTGAGGACTCATTGGTTAACTCTACTGGTTATAATGCTATGAGGCGAGGCGTGTGGGTGCTGCGACGTTGTAATGCCTCCGAAATCTGGCCACGTCCCAAATCCCATTAGGACATCACATTCGGCCCGCCCAAGTGACCACCCTTCAGCACACGGTTTCCAAGATCGGCCCAGCTTACTCGGTCAGGCAAAATAAAAAATAAAACATAAAAGAGAAAGGAGGAGGGGGAGTAAGGAGAGGTGGGGGGGGGGGGGGAGCGGTGAGCCAAAGACGCTTCGCTTTAAAGCATAGACACGGTAAGGCAGAGACCCAGGGAAATGACCATGAACGACGTACTTAGAACACGTCTGCCATTGTGTTCTTTACTTGCATTTGTTCTCGTTTGTGCACTCATCGCAAGGGCATGACTTCGTATGTTTCACCAACATGACGTTTACATTCTCATGCGTTTTACGAGGTGAAGGTAACGTGAAGCCTTAGGCGTCGCGTAAATTTATAATGACTGAGTGAATAACGTGAAATGGAAAGCATATCTCGGAACACCTCTTGGTTGCTTGACTAGACAACCATGATCGGTTTGATAAGCTTCAGCGACGAGGCAAAGCGCGCAGCCAAGGTTAGGTCTCTCCGCGGTCGATTCTATACCAGCGGAAAGCGTGGCAAATGTTATGTGTGTTAAGGTCACTCAGCTCCGCGAGCGGGTATGTAAACGACGCGCGAGGACGTCCTTCGCGGTTTTCACTCCAAATTACGAGGGCCCCTGACAGCCGCTCCTCATTAAGATGCGGGGTCTTAATGAGAAATTCCATAGCGTTACGAAATTGCCCGGTGGTATGAAACGGTGATGAATGCGGCCCACCTTCGGTATAGCGATTTAGTCTCGGCTTAGCGCTTGCGCAGGTAATTGCACGAGATGGACCAGGCAGCGCGCCGCATGCTTCAAAATGTAATCATTCTACGCCGATTGTGCGAGAGTTGCGTATACGCAGTGGCCCGCGCGCTATCCTTAAGTTGATCTAAAAGTTCTCGTCTATACTTATGGCCAGACGGCAGATGATGCAAAACTAGGCCAATAGTCTGGCCGTTAGGTTGTTTTGTTTTTGTTTTATCTTCACGTTTTCCTTCCCTTTCTTATTATTTTTGAAAAAGTGCCAGCGGTAGTTCTTTTATATTTTTTTAGGTGATGTGCGCCAAGAGGGGAAAATGACTTGACATATGGCCCTGTGTATTATCCTACAAATAATTATGGCAACAGGAATGTGTCCAAAAAATAAGAGGAGCTTTTTGGTCGCTGTCATCTTTTTCCCTCTCCAGAGATAAGAGAAACGCTTACGAAATAGCGTAGGAGCCGGAGACTGCGCTGACAAAGAAAAATGGGACGGATGCGGAGGCCGAAAAATAATCACGCTAATTTAAACGCACCTGTGGGGCCGCAGGAGTCAGAAATCTTCAGATAAGGCACGGTACGTGACCGAAATGGCGGTGGAGTGCTTTCAAGCCGTGCCCACGGTGGTGCCCTCACATGCAGGCGCTCAATTGTGCCATTTTGAAAGGAACATTTTCTTGGCGCTGACAAGACAGCTATGCATTTGCACCGCAGAGACGCGCAGGTCGATACCAGAGCGAATGTGCTGTAGTACTGATTATAACTGATGAGTTTTATCATTTCGAAGACGCTCATCCACTATGAGGGACATGAAGACCCAGGGCATTTTAGGTCGCAAGCCAAGTGTTTGTCTCTCTTGCCCTTCAACAAAATTCAGAGCACATCTTGCTCTTCTGTTTGCACTGAGCTGGACCGTCCGGGGTTAGCCATCTCAATCCGTGGTTAGCTATTACATAGCGCGAAAGTAGTGATGGAATTTTCTCTAATCAGAATTAGAATGCGAATGTGTTTTATTGTGACAGCAACATAGTTTACGTGATATTTGTGCAAGAGGAGGTCCCGAAGTCAAGGTCTGCGATGCAACTTCCTCACCAACATAAACAAAACAAAACAAGGAAGACAGCATTGCAACAAACTTTTGTAAGCTAATTTGCATAGATTGTGAAATAGATAATTGTCATTTAGCTAGCTTGAAAGTTGGTTGGTTGGTAGGTAGGTTGGTTGGTTGGTTGGTTGGTTGGTTGGTTGGTTGGTTGGTTGGTTGGTTGGTTGGTTAGTTAGTTAGTTAGTTAGTTAGTTAGTTAGTTAGTTAGTTAGTTAGTTAGTTAGTTAGTTAGTTAGTTAGTTAGTTAGTTAGTTAGTTAGTTAGTTAGTTAGTTAGTTAGTTAGTTAGTTAGTTAGTTAGTTAGTTAGTTGAAATAAATGCACATGAATAATACAAAAGAGTCCTTTTTACAACGCGCTCTTATTTCCATGAGGTGCCTTAGGTCTCATTCCAGCCTGCTTATCATTGTTCTCAGAAGTATCAATAAAATTTTGCCCGGCGTTCTGACATCGAAGCACGGCCCAGTCCACTATTCCCTCTCCACCACGGTGCGCCACTGATCTAGATCGAAGGACGTCCTACATTTAATTGCCCGAAGCACGCACGAAGCTGCCTGGAATTCGCTCTGCTCAGACTCATTCATCCATATCAAGCGTTCTCTTTACCTCTTCCGTGACTGCAGCTTCTGCGGCTGCATCGGAAAAGGAAAGGATGAAAACAACTGTCGTGGAGAAGGCTAAAAAGACTGATCTACAGGTCCGCAAGTGCGCGGGGACAGCTTTGCACGCACAAGAAACTTCCGAATCGCAGAGAGAGCGCGTGCCACGCCTGGATCGCCTCCCGTGATGGATGATGCTTTAATGAACGACACGCAGCAGTGAAGGTCACGTTGCTGCAGCGTCTTACCGACGCGGCTGTCAGTAGCAAAATAAAATAATCCATCCCTTTGTTGCTTTGCCGCGTTTGCACGCGCCTCTCCACAACCAACGACTTCCTGGATGTCGCACGTGGAACACCAAACGAGGATGCTCTGCTAAAGAAGGCCGAGTTAGGTTGGAGGTAATTGTTGCCGGTTATGAAGAATTACGATATAGTGTATCCTGTTTGCCGTAATGCAGACTGGCATCTTCTCTCTCGAAATGAAATGGTTTAGGCTCCTGTCGATCGTTGGTGCAGGGATAGGTGTTATGACGAATAGTGTCGCTTTTTTCTTAAGCGAGTGCGTCATTTAAAGCAAACACTCAATTGCTCGTTTCTTCACTCACGTACAGCCTCTCTCTCTCTAACTTCATCAATCAATCAATCAATCAATCAATCAATCAATCAATCAATCAATCAATCAATCAATCAATCAATCAATTCTCTACCTTTTCTTTTGTCTGTACCTCTTTCCCTCACTCCCTGGTTCATTCAGCAGTCATTCAATAGATACACGCCTATCGGCCCAGCCACCTTGTTCGTAAACTGACGTCTCTGAGATCACGTACCATGCAGCCTATTGTAGCTACTGTCATTTCACATGAGAAAGGAATGAATTAATTAAATAATGAAAACCATATTGGTCCTAAAATATGCCAAGCATCGACAGTCACGTGCTTCGCTGACGAACTTCTCCAGGCGCAATCTGAATGCAAGAGAAACCCCCCTCCGCAAATTGTTATTTTTCCAAGAAAGACCACTCGGTACAGCGAGTTTCCCGCTGTGTGTCGTGCCTCCCGGTCGTGCCTCACCAGTTCGACCAGTGCAGAAATCTGATTCGTTGCTTGGCTTGTGGTATGTACACATTGACAGTGAATAACGGCGTACACTATAAACAGACGGCGCGCGACTCCCATCCCTTTCAACTTGCGTGTTAGTCCGTCGCACTGAGGAAGTGACACATTCCCTCACGCTCTCTCGTTCACGACCCTTCATTAAGTTGAAAACGTTTCGAAGTGTGGCTGGTTGGTGAGGCAACACATCTGAACAACAGGGCAGAAAGCAGGTAATTCAGGACAGATGAACACATCACGGACGGAGGTATACGTACATCCCACTGAAAGTTTATTTTAAGCACTTCTTCTTGCCGTTGTTCGAGAATTTAAGGCGTGCCGCCGCTCACTTCAGCTTGTTAATGTGCCGCCACGCAGACGACGGCGGGAAGTAAACGCTACCGCTACTTTCCTCCGTACTTTGAATTTTTTGAAGCTGATCTTGCGTTCCTCCGCACGATGGATAGTGTTTATATCAGTTGCATGCCACGCAGAGCGCGTGCATGCGGCTTCTTTCCTTGAGCCGGTCTTTGGAAACACGTGTCTTTCATGCGTCGTGCGTGTCAGCCACTCAGAAAGCTGTTATTGTGCGCGCTTAGGCAACCCTGTGCGTGTCGCCGAATGTTGAGAGGACCAGTCAAGCCGAGCAAAGCAACTGCACTGATGTTCTTAACAGCATGGCGCATCGGAGGCGGCAGCGGCTTGGACGGGTTCCCTTGAAATGCGCAGGCAAATACAACCAGTACCCCTAAGTGAACAGTTCCGACAATGAATGGGCGCTAGCTATTTCGTGCACTGCACAGAATTGCTATACTGCGCTAGCCCATCCAAGGTTACGACAAGAAAAAGAGGTAAAAACAACAACAACAACCAACCATAGAGTTAGTTTCACCGCTGCTTTTTGCTGTTACAGCGGGTTCCTCGGCAGCACTTTATTTAGGGTGCGCGCCCAGTTCAGAGCCATCTGATGCGCGAACGAAGCAATTACATGGGAACGAGAAAGCGGACGGTCGATTGTCACGCATACGCTTAATAAGTAGCGCAAGCAAATACACGCACACACGCACACACGCGCACACGCAGACACGCACACACGTACTTGCTTGCTACAACAATGACATCCTGTTGTATCTCGAAGGTGCAAACACACAGAAAGGCTATCGTTCTTGCTTGACTATAACGCACGTTTCTGTTTATTTTCACCGTTTTTGTTACTGCGGTAGTAAACAGTGTAAAACTGTAATCATGTTCGTGGTTGTATATGCAGCGAGAATGTGTGACGGCTAGTTTTCAATGGGAGTACGGGATTACAATAGGCCTAGACATCTCGGCAGCGGGTGAAACGGCGAAGCCGGCCGTAAGTGGTCAGGTCACGGCTGCTACAAGAGTGTCAAGTGTGCACGCAAGGTCACGGTTCCTAAAGAGAGTGTCAAGTGTGCGCGCGGGAAACCGCACTCGTGTGGGAAACCGAACCTGCAAGTGGCGCTATTTTCGCAGCTTGAATGAGTTGCATGTACTTTGTTCATTTCGTTGGGTCACAAGTTGGCACTGCTGTACAGTAAGAGTCACCACAGCAAGAACTGCCGGACTATTCTTTAATAAAGTTTCTTCTTCTTCTCCATAAATAGGTGGATAAATGTGCCCCTCGGGCCAATGCTCCCAAGCAACGCCGTCGTGGGGCTTTGTACTGCACATATAGCAGGCGTGCGTGTGTGTGTGTGTATATATATATATATATATATATATATATATATATATATATATATATATATATATATATATATATATATATATATATATATATATATATATATATATATATATATATATATATATATATATATATATATATATATATATATATATATATATGTATGTATGTATGTATGTATGTATGTATGTATGTATGTATGTATGTACGTACAGACACTGTCCCAGTGTTACATACCCAGCGATCCAAATTGCTGCCGCGATTGGTTCTGGACCCAGTTCCTCCAGAACAGAAGCCCGGTGCTGGCCCATTTCACTATGGACTACAAATAATCCATCTCACAAGTCATCTGCGTCGCCGTGGAAGCTGCAGGACTCCTCAGCCAACAAGAACGCCGAATGCCTCTCGAGCCGTGTTTATCCACGCCGCGTCATCTGCTAAGCGTAGCACGGTAAGGGTACAGGGAAACAGGCCACGAACCCTTTCCTGTTCCGTTGCCGTTGTTTCTTAACAGCGCTGCAAATATTCATTAACAGGAGTCGTACCCGAGGCCTTACGCTCAGCAACAAAACGTAATTGCCGCTAAGCCAGAGTGTCGAGTGACCGTGTTGAGCCACTGAACGCCTTCCGCACTCGACTTCGTGAGAAACGTACAGATAGTCATTTTCGCTCGTCACGTTCGCAGTACCACTACACCATCTGTTATCAGATTTTCTTTATTATTGTTTTACTTAGTTGACATACTTTCTATTTCGGCACCCGCGTTGGAATGCAACTAAACGATCACAATCGTAGCTCGCGCCGGGCAGGTAAGTGAGAGGCGGTGCAACGAGCTGCAGCTTTTCGAGCAGCGACAGGTGGTGGCACAAAGCTTGACCCATATTTGGCCAGAAACACCTCGACCCATCCTTCCCCTCCACTCCCTGTGAAAAGAATGGAACAAGAAAAGCAGGCCTTTTGTTCTCGGGAGGCTGAATATTAACTCACTTCTCGAGCGCGGTGGTCTTTGTGCGCTTTTTTTTTTCCCTCTTTAACTCGCACGTTTTTGCACGGCCTTTTCCCGTGTCTTGCGACACTGCTTTGATTTTTGTTTTTCCGCCATAACATGAGATAAGCAGCGACATCTCGCGTCCTGAACATAATCAGCAGCAGCAGCAGAGCAAAATCTTGCTACATCTACGGCAACATAATGACATCAAGAATTTTTGGCGTCAGCCTTTAACTCCACATTTAAAAAAAAAATGTCATTACGTCCGTTTATCTGCCGACATCCACGCTGCTTCACCTTTTAGGGTCACTCTAAAGCAGTTTTAATAACCTGTGTTTTCAGAGCCCAATGTTTTAAAAGTAAGTGGGCCTCGAAACTGGGTCTGCTATCTGTCCCGTCCGTCCGTTCATTCCGTTACGCTGAAGACGGCGGTTGTATTCTCTGACGACGCAGGACGGGGATGTTTCTTGTCAACTTGCCACGTCATCCCGAGCTTCGCCATTGTAACGAAAAAGGAAGACTTCTTCACAGCCACCGCGGCAACTGCAGACCAATTCATTTCCTTGTCTCCACACGCTACATATCTTTCATCCCACCCTGTACCCTTCTTATTGTCCCCACTGTGGGGCCAAACCCACGGTGTATCACTCCATATGGGAATGCCCTAACCCTTCCGGTGTTCCTCCTATACCCAACCCTACCCTTTCCTCTTGGGAGTCTGCGCTGCTCAGCACAAGCCAGCAGGAACAGCAACGGCTGATCCAGCGGGCTCGCGAAGTCGCGCATGGCAATGGAGCCCTGGACCAGTGGCGTAGCCAGAAATTTCGCTCGGGGGGGGGGGGGGGGGGGGGGGAGGGGGGGCTCATTTTGCAGCTCGGCCTGCTCCTTATAAAATTAGTCGAGGGATCAATATATATACTGCGTGCTTTGTCAACTTGTCTGATAGTATGTTGATTCGGCTTGTCTCGTTGTATGGCCCGATGTACGACTTTAGAAAAGTCGATGCACCTTTGGCGTCAAATGTTTACAACAGCATTAAACCCCAAAAGTTCCGGAATCGAAAATCTAAAGCACGACTTTGAAAATGTCAATGGACCTTTCGCATCAAAATGTTATGAGAACTTTACAACCACGACGTTTCAGAATTGAAATCCAAGCGCTCCGTAGATTCCGCGGCCTCCGCAAGATGCCGAGACGACCCCGCTCGCCTTCAAAACGCCCTTGAAATTTTGTGCCCGGTGGGGCTCCTTGCGTTATGATATATGACTCCCTATGCATGGGCGTTGCCCCGAAATCCAGCCCGATTTAGCAATGTTCGCGCTATAATGTCTTTTCGAGCGTGAATTAAGGACATTCTAGACAAAATCGAGCATGATTTCTGGCGCCGGGAGTTGTTTTGGTCGGCGGCACATGACAGCACGAAAAAATTTTGAGGGGGGCTATTTAAATGGGCGAGGCCAGGATGAGCAATAATCTATCGGACAAGGATGACGTTACGTGCATCTCATAGAAATCGTTCTCGACGAGATGGCGGTGTGTGTTTGCGCGCTATTTTTCGTTGTCAGGGTCATGAAAACACCGTCGGCAGCCCAATTTAGTCGTACATGACCACGATGACGATAAACCTACAACATGGCACACACCCAAAATAAAGGATGATCCGAAACTAAGGTTGCTGTTCTAAAGCAACGCCGAAAGCTTCAACAACGTCAGTGCAAACAGAGACGTCGCAGCGACAGTGCTACACGTACCTTACACAGTAGCTCACAGGATTTGCAGCCCCCTAGTGCCCTGTATAGAAGCCCTGCGAACGGACCAAAAAAAAAATGAAATCACTCAAATTTCATCGGTGGCATTGCGGAATTTCTCTCGTGACATTGGTTGTAGTAGAAGCTTCCGCCTCGGAGCTTACTGATCCGTAGGGTGAACTTTCAAAACGAGTCACCAAGCCTGAAAAGTAACAATGCTTTAACAAAGGAGCTACCTCCTCAGCTACGGCCTAAATACTGAGTTACACAAAAACGGAATTTAAAAATGGCGCAAGGACAGTTCAAATTTTGAGGTAATCTCAATTCCCACTATTCAGGGACATCGGGGAGGTAGATTGTTGGGCGTTGCCGTGCTGAACAATAAAAAGAGAAGCTGACTGTTTTCTACAAATTCTCGAAACATTTTACACTACCCGTATCGTCATGGCGGGTTGATAACGCACAAAATAATGAAAATAAACATGATGCATGAAGATTACATGAATCAAATATATTCACATAGTAGAACGACGAACAGCCTCGACCGAAAAAAGAATAAAGCTTTCCCATATAAGTCTTTGCCCAAGCCACTGCGAATTAAAGGTTCCATAAAGCTATGCTTTTCAATTAAATAAATCTCGCCTACTTAGACATGGGGAGTCTCGGAGTTTTAAAGTCTATCCATGCACGTAGTTTGAATTGTATAACATGCATTACCATGCCATACGGAAAGGAAGTTGCGCACATCACAAAGAAGAAGAAGTGAAAACATATTTGCCTAATTTATAATATTCTTACTGTACTAGAGTCGCACAATTATGATTACCATTTAATATTATAATAATTGTCTCTTTGGATTCTTACTTGAACTTATTACATGTGTATCCAACCGCCCGTCTTTCCCCCAACAAACCACCCGATAACCACTGGGTTCTCATGCAGGTGCCCGTAGCAGGGGAACTCAATTATTTGACTAAGAAAGCAGGAAAGCGAAAATATTCCGGTGTGGTCCGTCCCCCTAGTGGCTTCGAGCCCCGTTTTAGGCAACAAGATGGTGGTGCTCACTGTGGGAGAACGTTGCTTTATCAGTAAATTAGTTCAGGGCCGAAAGGGTTGCCGAACGTCTGCTTTGTTTTTCAAGAAGTCTATTTCATCGAAAGTTTAATGCCACGCCTACGGCGATGCAATAAATGTTACCTCACGTAACCTTACAGTCGTGAAATATTAGCCACAGGAACCCTGCGAGAATATTCCTCGGTCGTCATACAATAGAAAAGCGGGGAGAAAAAAATGAAAGAAAAATGCGAAAGGCAGCATAAGTATGCGGTGCTTAATCGTCCGTGTCGTCAAACGCGTTGCAGCGCGAGATGTGCTCGGTAGGGTCACTGCTGCGCGAAGTCAAAAGCGCAGCACGTATAGCCGCACATGCAGTACACGCATGAGAGCCAAGCCCGAGCCCGAAAGTGTGCAATCAATTATCCACGCGGGGAGAGGCGGAGGCAGGACGTCCTCTAGACTTACAGTTTTAGACTGCGCAGGTATAGCGTGATCGAAGGGGGAACTAAGCGGGCACCTCCGCGCGGAGCGGCACAAGACTAAAGACACGTTTCTGCTGCAAGCCGAGACCACACAGAGCGCGCCGCCGTTACCCGCCTGGAGAGAATGCACAGGGTCTACCAGGGCTGGCGGGCCATTCCAATATGCCATCGCCGCAGCGAGAGGACGAGAACCGAAGCCGACAGAACCGAAAAGGCCGCCTTGCCGTGTCTTGACTCGGTGCTTCATCTCCGTAATCCAGCACGGCGCACTTTGCTGCCGCGAGGAGCATAAGCTTTCCTTTCCCGCGCGCTTTGCCACCTGTCATGTCTTCCGGTCGGCGCCGGTTGAATGCGCAATTCGATTTCCGATGGGTGCGCGCTGGCGCACCTCGACCGCCTGCATGCCGCGGCGAGGCGCCCTTTCAACGGCCTGTCACGATGCGTGTGAGATATATACACTGTGGCTGCTAGCATGCTGCTTGCTGGCGTGACAGCAGTCGTTACGGCGAACCCTTTCATTGCGAGCCCTGGGACGTCTATATTCACGACAGGACGTGTCAGGAACGCCACCGTGGTTTCATGTGTGTATTGCGTTTTGAAGCCTACAGTCTTCGGCTGAATTTCCAGAGCGACCGCGCCCATGACTGGTCCGGTCGCTGGTGCGCGGGCTAAAATATCTGTGCAGTTAAGTTGCAGTGATTCTGAATTTCTCTCTCTCTCTCTCTCTCTCTCGTGTGTGTGTGTGTGTGTGTGTGTGTGTGTGTGTGTGTGTGTGTGTGTGTGTGTGTGTGTGTGTGTGTGTGTGTGTGTGTGTGTGTGTGTGTGTGTGTGTCAGGTGTACCACGCACGTTCGCCGTCCAGGCCGCTTTTGTCGCTGATTCAGTGGCTTCAACATTTTGTCAAAACCTGCATGATGGTCAAAAAGTGCAGTTAACAAGAACGCCCGAGCGGACGATCATACGTAGACTCACGCGGCGCCACGCGATAGCGTCACAACGTTTTGCACTCCAAGAATGGTTTAGGATAACACATTTTGAGACAACACGCAAAATTTCACGCTCTACGGAAACTGGTATACGTCACTTAAGGGCACGGAGACTACAGAGGGCCACGCACTCGTGCTAGTGCTTCATTCATTAACTGTATTCGGTCGTAAGTAAACTGTACTGCATTTTCAAATACTAGACGTAATAGAAACAAGCCGCGCTAGAGCACTGTGCATGGTGAAATAGGCCACCATTCTTCCAGTTAGTTGTTGTTGTTGTTGTTGTTGTTGTTGTTGTTGTTGTTGTTGTTGTTGTTGTTGTTGTTGTTGTTGTTGTTGTTGTCGTCATCGTCGTCGTCGTCGTCGTCACTATGACGAGTACCCGGTTTCATACACTGGAAGATGTCACGAAGCAAATCTCGGCAATGTGACTACTCTAATAGCTAACGAAACTGAAGATTCAGAAGCGTACATCCTATTCACGAGCCACCTGCAGTAGATCTATGATTAGGGATACAATAATCACGCTGTCCCACCCCACGACCCATCTTTTTCTAACATGTATCGACTGTTTTCTCCCACTCTGCAGTTGATTCTTTTGCATATTATATATTCGAGCGTAAGAATGAAGTTCCCTGCACTCGTGTGCTATTGACCGTGTCGTTACGCTTTATCTGGCCCAAATAGTGCAATGTACAGAGACCAAACTGACGAACTGTATCTCTATTCTTTTCTGTCATACATTGGTTGCTGTAGAGAGATTCAGGTAAAATTAATTAAATTATGGCGTTTTACGTGCCAAAACCACGACTTCATTATGAGGCACGTCGTAGTTGGCAACTCCAGCTTAATTTTGACCAACTGGTGTCCTTTAAGGTGCACCTAAATCTAGGTACACGGGTGTCATTGCACTTTGCCCCCATCGAAATGCGGCCACCGTGGCCGGTATTTGATCCTGCTACCTCGCGCTTAGCAGCGCAACACCAAGGCCACTAAGCTACCACGGCGGGTATTTAGGTAGAGGATATATCGGCTACTTCATGCCTCGGTTTTATACAGCGAAAATAAATAAAGAAATCAAAATCAAAATAAATAAATGAACGAAAAGAATGGTAATCAAACCAATAAAAAACAACGCTGTGACGGAGAGTTCCTTTAATTGTCCTTAAACAAATATGCCGCTAACCAAATAATATACGCGCATTCACTTCGCAGGCTTCATCCGTTGGGGCTGTAAGAGTTGGGGTCGGGCATGGAATAGATGGTAGCTGGCCCATGCCGTCGCCCGACTCATCCACGCTAAGGACGTTGTTGAAGGGAAGGACTTGTTCCCATCGAGAACGAGGAATACGGGATTTATTTACAATATCTACATGAAGGGTGGAGAAGGTTACAGTTCATCAGTCTAGCATGACTGAAAGAGAATGCACACCAAGCAGCCGTAAACGGCTCTAGACCTTTAGGCGAGGGAAAACTGCCGTTCAACCTTCGTGCAATGGGAGAGTCATCGTAGTCGACCCGCCTTTGAGGGGGATGGTTCACACACTCACGTCCGCACTTTGGTTTCACTGAACACACCGAGGTGAGAGGGTTCTTGTAGACAGGGGTCTTGACCCGAGCAGGCGCCTCTTGATTCCAGAGCTGACCCCGCAGTCAGTAGCCGCCGCCTCCCGACTTCTGGGGCCCGTGGAAAAGCACCGAAAAATATCCCCTTCCAGGAGTTCCCCCGCTCCAAGCAAACCATGAAGGCGGCAGCGAATCAACTAACAATACTCGGTCTGCTGAACGTGGCTAGACATGCTGGCGCAGTCGGGCTGTTGACGAGACGCATTGTTGTCATTACAAAGCGAGTCGTAGCAGCGGGCAGAGAAGGGTTCGGAGGTTGCTTCTCCGAAGGTCGCCAGCCCCCGCAGGCCAATCGTAACACGGCAGAGTACTCCGCGTACTAAATGAATAGGCCAAAATGCACAGATCACTTCGATTTCCGTCCGCGGAACAAGACATAAGTGGGTCAGTACATACATAACTGTACAGACCCATATTTATCACAAACGCTGGTTTAGCTCTGTGTGCACTGTCCACTAAAACGTCTTTTTAAGAATATCGTTGTACGCTTGTCCAGGTCACGGACACCTTACTCACATCGTTCGCCAGTTTCAACAGTGCACAATGTATACACGAACGACACGATGTCGGCTGCTCTCATTCTTGTATAGCCTTGTGCAAACAAAATTGCGATCGCATGATCTCAGAGATACAGACATCCATACGTGCATGCACACGTATACGCCTTGCCCACCAAGTGTGCACGCGTTCGTTCACCGTATAATAAAGTTACAGGAGGCAGCCGTACACGGAGCATCAAAGAACTATGCCGTCCGGCGAATTTGAGAGAGGGTGCGAACTAACAGTTACGCGGCGAGCTGTATACTCAAAAAAGCATGTCACGCCGAGCGTAATTTGAGCCTCGCATAATGGGTTCGTTGCCGAAACGCAGCTTGCACTTCGTGCGCTTTGCCAGCAACACTCATTGAAGCATTCCAGGGCCTCGGGAGGACGTGATTCCGAGGAAAGGAGGTTGTTCGGGGGCGCGTTGTTTGGCGCGTGCGCGGTGGCTGCAGGCTCTAATTTTTGGTTGCTGCGGCCCGCCGTATACCTCATCAGATATATAGCACCTTACGCTGATATAAACGCGAGCCCAGGGGATGATCCGACCACTCGTCGGCTGCGAACCATCGTTAAGTCGAAAGAGCGGGTCCTCGATATAGCAGCGCCGCTCTAACGTCTCATTTCTGCAGGGTTTCCGTTGGACACATTTCTGCAAGCGGGCGCCCAAAGATGAATCGGTGGGTGTATCGCACGGCCGACATCCTGGCGAATTCCTGAATTTCTGGCATCGCGCTCGGCTTCTGCCGTAAACGCTGGCTAGCATATTTTTGCGTACTTTTCGAAACCGATGTCCTACTTCATCAACTCCCTGTGTAGTTTGCGAGTTAAGAACATATCTCGACGATGTATCTCTCTCGGGCGTCCTAAGTGTATGATTGAGAAGAAAAAAAGTTCTGGGCGTGGCTACCTGCAGTGTGTCTTGGTTATCTCGATAAACATCAAGGCATGCGCACCTATGCGCGTGTACGTACGTGCTTCTGCGAAGAAGCCTCAATTTGCACAGCAAACGAGAAGAAAACGGGGGCGGGGATATGTGAACACTTTATTAGAATCTTATCAGAAGGCACGCAAGGCGTGTACGTGCATAACGAGGGTATACAAGCGCTGGCAACGACAGGAGTTCAAGAAGGGTGAGGAGATGTGGAAGTCAGAAGAAAAAGAGTACCAGCTTCTGGTTGTCTCAGTCATGCAAAACGTGGACGATATTGTCGATTTGTGAGCCTTTTTTATCTGCGGGTTTGCAACGCACGTTCAATTAAAATCTGATGCCCCAATGGTAGTGACAACATTATACAGGGGCATCATGTTTAAGTTTTAGCCCATCTTTTTTAATCAGCCTTTTGCAGATAACATAATTTTAGTCCTTGAGCTGGATTATTCAAAGGGTTGACATTACCTGCATCAGAAATCGCAACACATATTTCACTAATTATCTTTTTAACTAATTGCTTTACGGCAGATATTGCCTCTTATCAATTGTAGCCGGTGAGATTGCATGCCGTATGCACTTAGAATGAATTTCCAGAATGCTGCCAATTGGGAGATATAGGCCATCAAACTTGCTCTAAAAATGCACTGTTGTTCCACTTACTTTTTTTTTTAACAAACCGCTATTTCAGGCAGTGAAGCACGAACGTAACTGGAACGCCCATGTATTTCGCTCCACACACTGGGAAATATCTCGAAACTGCGGTCATCTTGGAAATTCATGACAAATGGATACATCTTGCAAGCTCACCGGCTGTAATTCCTAAATTTCCATATGTACAGTAATTAATTAAGAAGTTAATTAGATATATTTGTTAATTATATTAATGTCCTGCAATTTCTCGTTCTAGTAATGTCCACCTCTTCGAATATTCCAGCTCAATGGAAAGAATTATGGTATCTGCCACAGGCGACTTTCAAACATTCTATAAAACTTAAAAATGAACACCATATACACTTTGTGGTAATTATTTGTAATATTTCTTATTAAACGATGCTGCACTGGCTTCATTCTTCGGTCGCCAGATTAATATACGATACGTTTTCATGGTTCTTTACTTATTAGTAGATTTTTTTTTTATCTAGTGGCCTGCGAATAACATTTAAAAAGCCTCATATGCTGCAAACAGTAGCAACAACAATCTGCTGACTGTAGTAACGATCCGCACTCCTACGTATTACGCCATCCGACACTGCTTCTAAAAACAGTAAGGCACTAGCAGGGACACCATGTATGTCGGAGACCTCGAAACCTCAATGCAGTCTCGCGCTGTCCTACTTTTTGCTTTATGTTATTTTCCTTAGCGACTGACTTACAGAAAGGGAGTTGATACAAACTACAAAAGTGATAGCCTACGAAGGAAGACCGCTGCTTGCTCCTCTTCGTACGCTTCGCTTTCTTTCTTTCTTTCTTTCTTTCTTTCTTTCTTTCTTTCTTTCTTTCTTTCTTTCTTTCTTTCTTTCTTTCTTAACCTCGATCACTGGGCTTTCGGACAAGTAAAGCGTACACCTAGTAAGTCACGTACGAAGCGCGTGGCGTTTTCCGCATTGGAGCAGCATTAAGAGCAAGACGTGGTGGAAACGAGTCAGAGTCATGCCTCAACTTAATCAGCTCTTCTATCGTTGTACGCCAGCGCACGCTGCACTGAAGCCCGCCCGAAAGATGTGTGCGCGCGTGGCTCGCTTGCTCCTGATCCTTCGGGGATACGTCTGCCGAACTTGTTGCTGACGTCATTTCAAAACGACACCGACGTGGCCGGTAGAGGAGGGCGGAAGGAAGAATGCTTGTTACTGGAGACAGGGGGCTGATTGTGTTGACGGGGAGAGAGGAAGAGGAGTGGAGGGGCTTTGTCCCACTTTGAAAACTAGCATTCTCGCTTGCGCAGATCTCTACCGGGATGCATTTTCGGAGTGTCCTTCTACGCCTGAAGGATGCGTCGCAACGTGAAAGTTCTAGCGAGCGCGACTTGTGTTTTCGTAAGCAGACAGATCAAAAGCGCGACGGCGGTTCTCGGCTGACAAGAATGAGTGTAGATTTCACTGGCGTTCATAGGAGAAACCAGGCCTGTGACGCACATGACATGCATGCATTCAGCGGAGGTCTCCAGGACGGAAGGCGCTTCTTAGACTGAAGTGCACCGTTTAGATTATATTTAACCAGAAAATAGAAGTCAAGATTATTCCTCGTCCTTTTTTTTGTTTTTACTTGAGGCATCTATAATAATGAACGCACAAGAAATTGCAAGTCGTTCAGAAATAGTTTCGATGATGTCATCAACGAAAAACAGAGACAAGCGCGTATGCGTTGTAACCACCATAACAAATACCAGAGCAAAAATGAATAGCACAGTCTGATAACTATACCGAGCAAGAGGCAGAACGGCTCTTAACATTCCAGAGGGAACCTGTTTGCCGGAGATTTAAGATAGTGATAATTAACCCATTCTTTGGGAGTAAACGCTGATTGAATGTTATTTACACCTAGCTGTTCCGAAACGTGCGGGATCAAACCGTTGCAGTTCATGTTCATACTTGATTCACTGGTTCAAGAAGCAGTGTCAGGACCACCTAGTCCATCTGGCACGGAGCTACAATAATATGTCGCGACCACTCTACCAAGGTTAACGCTGGGCGAGTTGGTGATTGAACATGTTCCTATGGGTGGGCAGCGCAACCCGGACGAAGGACGAGAGGAAGTACACATTACATATTGTGTACTTCCTCTCGTATTGTGTACTTCCTCTCGTCCTTCGCCCGGGTTGCGCTGCTCACCCATAGGAACAAGGCCTCTTTAGGCCATGACCATTTCACTCACTTCATTCATATAGCTAAAAGCTCTTAGCTCAGTCATCATCTCCTAGAGCCAATATTGGATCATTGCGTCGCGTGCAGTTCACTGAACACGACTCTTATATAGTGTCGACGCTGCGTGCGTTCTGCAGTCGCGACGACGACTACCATCGGTCCACCGAAATTGCTTTGTTAAATGTCCTGTTCACTGGTTTTCTGCACATGAAACAGGCTAGTACATCAATCCAAAGTTTAGGTCCTTAAAGAAGTCGAGGTTCGGGCACGTTGGTGTACTCTCTTCTTGCATGCTAGCGCTCAGGAATAGAGGGACTGTAAAAGGATGAACGCGGACGCAGAGCTGACTTCAAAGCAGCGTTTATTTCATAGTCGGCGCATGTATATGGAAAGGTCACAGCTCTCGCAAGGGCATTTCTGCTACTTGTGTTTAACATTGATCTCAATATGAACAGACGATGTAGGCATGTGTATGTTTTCCACTAATCGTCAAATCATGCGTTAAATCATGTGTTTACGCTGAGTGCTTTATTCAGCCTCCGGTGATAGGGAAACGATGCGTACAGGAAGTGATCCGCAAATCCGGGACTGATCCGATGCTGCAGGAAGTGATACGGTAATCTGGTATCGATCAGTCTCCACAAATTTCATGTATGGTCGAGAACGCCTTGATGTCACGCTGGGAAAAATTTGTTGTCTACTATGTAGAGGTCAGTTTACTGAAGCTTTGTGAATGCACCCTGAGAAGGGACAGCCATTTCACGCTCAGGAAGAGCACGCAGCCCTGAGGCAGCTTGCACGAACATTTAATAACGATAATAACAACGAATTTAAGAACGCGTTCTTGTGCGGACTGGGCGTTGCCTACGGAACATTTAGGAACGCGTTCTTAAATTCGTTATTATTCTCGTTAGTAAATGTTCGTGCAAGCCGCACCTGGCGTCGCGTGAAAACGTTTGTAGTACACGGGCGGTTCGTGCCCACTGAAGTCCACAGGCCAAAATGGCTTGAGAGCTTCGCGCAAGAACAGATGCCTACCGGACTTGCCAAAGCTCGTTGATCAGCAATAACGCACGCGATGGGCACCCTGTAAGCCTGGTTTGCCAGGCTGGCCAAGCCGAGGTAACCGAGATAACGGTCTCACGTCGGCGGCCAGGTGCAGTCGGGGCACCGCTGTGCCTCCGCCCTATAAGAGCTGTTTTCGTTTGCTGGGCTTGGCTCGGTGCTGTATATGTTAGCGCTCGCCTTACTGACGTCTTCGTTAATATGTTTGTAGATGCGAAGGCTTCTGAGTATTAATCCTCCTGGACGATAATATGGCTCGGGACATAACAAAAACAGATTTGACATTTTTATATATGCGTCTAGCACAGCCACGGAACGTGCATATGTACGTGATCTTATCGGCCGTACCCTCAAACGCCACCCTTTACACCTCTGGTTTATTCTTATTTCTCGTCTTTGCTAATAACTGTTTTTCCATTCTCAGCTCTCCTGCAAAGCCTTCGTATAAGTAGTGCCGCATATATCACGCTTATCATGTGCGTGCTAATAGAATATTCAACCAGTTGTTTCAGATCGCGAAAGGGTGGATAGGTGGACTAGTTGGTAATGCATCGTAATAAAAAAAAACTTAGGGCGTTAAAAATACGAAGGACGTAGAAGAGCGCATGTGGTGTGTGTTTCTTCTTCTACGTCCTTTGTGTTTTTAGCGCCTTAAGTTATTAATATAATATTTCAGATCGCTCCAGCAGTCTTATAAAAAAACCGTGTAAGACTGCACACAAGCATAATTTTGACAATAAACGGTGATAACGGCTATGATAGCACATGACAAACGACCTTAGGAGCGCTGCCGGAGAGCTCTGGAATGATAAGTCCAGGACGCCTTTCGGCGGTATGCCATTCGTGCCCCCTGTGTCTGGTTCAACGCTCTGCGGAGGCACTTTTTGAGGTTGTTGCTGTTATTGCTGCTGCATGCTGCTGTTGTTTTATTTCGAGAAGCATATAGTATTAGTTTTAGAGTGGCAAGTTTGACACGCGCTGAAGACACAATACATAATATGTATGACGAGGGTTTGAACCGTGTGCACCTTACCGACCTGTCGTGCGA